>NC_030425.2:9455625-9797500 GCF_001660625.3 Ictalurus punctatus
CATACATTTCCCTCCCCTTATTTTTCTATATAGATTAAGAGCTGATCTTAGAGCATTAATTACAAGAGTTATTTTTAATCAACAAGAGGACACATGTTCTTTGCATGTTAAGAATGCTTGAAGAGGTGCCTCTTATTTTCACTCTTTTTGCTTGTGAGTCTGCAATAGTAGTATAAGGAGTCTTTACTGGTCACTTATACATATGCACAGTGAAATTCTTTTCTTCACATATCCCAGCATGTCAGGAAGTTGGGGTCAGAGCGCAGGGTCAGCCATGACACAATGCCCCTGGAACAGAGAGGGTTAAGGGCCTTGCTCAAGGGCCCAAAAGTTGCAGCTTGGCAGTGCAGGGGCTTGAAACCCCGATCTTCCGATCAGCAACCTAGAGCATTAACCACAAAGCCACCACCACTCACCTCAGTATTGATCTACATATTATTGTTTTGTGTTGGTCTTTGATTTGTCTCATTTGTAGTTTGAGTGATTACGTCATGATTAGTGTTTATAGCACTCCTGATTGCTAGTGCTAGTCCCAGTGTCTGTGTGTGTTTCTGTGTGACTGCATGCAAACTGTGGCTCTTTTTGTTCGTCTTTCTGTTTTTGCTTCACCTGCCAGATTGTGGAAATAGTCTTTGAGCACTAGTCATTTCCTTTAACGCCCCTATGTTTGGTCTTATTGATCTCTTCCAAGTCATTTTGGATAAACGCGTCTGCCACATGAATAAACACAATATGTGAGAAGTGTTTCAGACCTGAATGCTCAGTCCAGACAGCAGACAAGCACTCAATTTGTTCCTTTTTATGTAAAATACCATGTGCGTGTGTGTAATCGTCTACTCGGCAATACCATTCATTCTTAGCATTACCATTGATAAACATTATGCCTAGCTTTGCAATGGACATCTTAATCCCAACATATCACTCTAACCTAGCTTTCTTTATTGAAAAAGCATGCAGATCAATATATCTCTCTCTGATGTGCTTGATTCTTTTGTATTGCGCTTTATTATGGTATGTGTGTATGCAGCATGTTACCATGGTTTAATTATCATTACATCCTGTCATATTTCCATAAGTTAGCATCATTTTTCAGTGACTGTGATATACAAACTACAATACTGAGCATTGCACACTACAAATTACTTTTCTTTTGTGCAACCAAGGTGAATAGCACCTCCAATGGTCATAAGCAAAAAATACCTGCCTAAGCTTCAGCATTCTGCCCCAGTACTTCTAGTTCAGGCAAAATAATAGCATGTCCTGGATCAAGTGCTATTGTATAACCTACCAAGTAATGATAATTATAATAAATAGGACTGTGCAATATGTTTACACGATACCACAACTTTTTATTTGAATATGTGCCGTCTTTTCATTTATATACCATTGTAATAGTACTATTCCTTTTTATTTGTTTATTCTTAAATGTCTCTTGCATTTATGTTACTTCCTATTGCAGTAAACAGCACAGCAAAACACAACAACATCGTATTTCTCTCCTACAAGTGCAAGAAAATAAACATAAACACCTGGATAACCCGAGTCTGAATCCGGAGAAGCTTTGTGTAAATATCGATAAAGCTTTTGAGCTTAAGTCACCGTCTGGGAACACAACCCAAATTGAGTTTGTGTAACTATAAGTCCTTCTAGTATGCATGAGAAATTTCATAATATTAATCAAATATTAGTCAGGATTGTGATAGATATAGTGGTGTTCTACATCTCAGAATGTGCCAGTGTAGAATCTGATAAGCCTGGCATTTTTCACATCATCAATTTACCAAGGTGATTAGTTATTTTATTACATAATATAGCCACCATGTTGAGCGTTACTCAGGCCCACATCCATCTTTCAATCAGGGGTCTGTCTCCACTCCATACAGAGCTGAAAAATACATATTAGGATAGATATGGTCACTTTTGTATGTACATGATGCTGGTGACAGTGGATCAGTTCTGAGATGGCCTTTACTTTCTGTCAATCTGTCTCTGCTAGTCATTGACCTTTTTGACACTTATGCTTAGAGCATAAATACCTGATATCAGTATGTTTGAGCTCATGGATCTCAGATGATTGGCTTTTAATATATATATATATATATATATATATATATATATATATATATATATATATATATATATATATATTCATAATATATATATAAAAATCAATGTAATTTATGTTTAAGTCTCCGTTTCTGCCAACAAAATAGCACCATATAATTTAAAAAGTGACAAAAAAGACAGAAAACACATTTCTGGTACTATCTCTAATAATCTAATTAATGAGATGCATTAATGAAAATAAATTTTATGTCATTTAGAAAAATGTCACTGTGCTGCACCGTGCACACTCAGATTTCAAAGGAAATGAGAGAACTTGATTTGATTGAATAATCACACGTCTTGTTAATGTATTTTATTCTAATCAAAGCCACTATGTGCCATATTACCACCTGCACCAGTGGTTACAAAATATGAAGACTGCATAACACAGCCATCTTTTGCAATTTTTTTTTTCTTTGTCTCTTGCAGCATGAGAATCCTAGCAACATTCCAGTTTTTCCCACCTATATTAGATAGACATATTATTTGCAGGATGGACAGGTTTGCTGAGCAAGACCCTTATCTTGGTTTTTAAAAATAAATAAACAAATAAAAATAGCACCAACATGGCATCATTTGACCTTTACCGTAATTTGTTTCTGTGGCCCTAAAGGTGAACCCATTAGTCCTTCGTATCAGATCCACCTACATGCGCAATTTCTAATCTTTGAATTTGGAGGTGCTTCTGTAATTCCATTTCCGCTGCCCTTTTATAGGTCAGGTCAGCAGTTTGCAGATGCCAGTGCTGAAAATTAGATCAATTTGTGCAATAGAAAACAATTTCTCACACTTTTTTTTCTGCCTGGCTAAAAACATTTGCCACGATGTGTCTTCCCTCATAAAATGCCTCATTTGTTTTTAGTCAGCTGTAATGAATGTGTACAGTGGAACTCAATTAAGTTCCTTTGATGAAAAAAAAAAAAAATCAAATAATGTAGAACAGGGATAATGGTGGCAGAATTTCAGCTTTGTCCACAGTTAGATTCATTATATTTAGTTTGCAGCTGTGTTAATAAGACATCAAAGTAGTGTAGTAGTGCTGGAGTGGAATGCATGTGCACAGATTAAACATATGCTGATGCTTATATTGGGCTACATGTCTCCTAAACCTAAGACGTTAAGGGGAACTTTTGAGAGCCTTTTGAATCCAGTAGAGGCTGCTCAAGTCCTACTATATATTAGTATTCTGCACTGATTCTAGTGCCCTAGGAGAGCATCCCACAAGGGAGTCACAGATAACAAGCTCCGAGTGCCTCTTCCTGTTTTGACTTCGTTTAAAAAAACAGAGCTTTTTCATTTACATACAAAACTATGCACTATGCATTTCCTTATTCTCTATATTTATACTACTACTACTACTACTACTAATAATAATAATAATAATAATAATAATAACAACAACTACTAAAGCTTTCATTAAATTTTCCATTGTAATTAGTTTTTTTTCCCCCCAGTTTTATAGCCTGTTTATCATGGAAGATTTTAGCTATTTACAGTAAACAGTACGATTGAAGCCCTCAAGTCCCCAGAACCTTCCTTAAAATTAAAAAATAGATTTCTAGTAAACATCCACAATCCTATCCGAGTTCACCCCACTTCATATGTTTCTAAATGGTACTGGCAGCCAGTTAGGTCTAAATAAGAAGCCACTTTCTCTCAGTATCTTTCTGTCCTTAAACTACGGCCGTCCTTCCACGGCTCAGATAAACTCAACACTGGGTACATCTCAAATACAGACTGATTGATTAAAATACATAGATACTAATAATCATCTTCTGTAACCTAAGCACAGATCAAGTATGACTTATACTGTATATATTAATTAATTATGTGTTTAAAACACATTTATATATATATGCCTGCTATTTAAATATATCAAAGACTTGTCTAACATTGACCAGGTCACTACCAAAACGCTTTTATTTTCAGAGGAAAATTAGTTATTTAAAGTGTTTTCAAATAATATGTATCACTTGATTAATATTATATTGATATCTTTAACATTTGTCATTAAATCAAGAAAAATGTGATGGATTTCTGTGTTAGTTACACAAATTAAATCCTAATAGGATATATAATTAAATGAATAATGTTATGAAATGATTTAACGGCTAAAGGACAGTTTTTCACACATTTTCACCCCTGAATGTGTGCCCTTTGTGTAGAAAGCCTCGTGTACACTATCATGCAGCTTTTAAGAAAATCTGAACACTTGCCATATTTATTCTGAAGACTTTGGCTCTCGTTTGCATCTGTCTTTGCAGGTGCAATTCAAGACAGCCTTGGTAATGCTCTGCGCAGGTCCTAGCATCTAGTGAAAGAACATCTGGTTCTTCTTTTCATTGAAAAGTTAATGTTTGGAAAGTGACTTAGACTTTTTCCACAGTATTTCAGTATAATAATAAGATTTCCAAACAGCTTTAAAAATATATAGAAAGTAAAGTAAATAGAAGAATAATGTGTCAGTCGTTGTTGCTTTGTATGTGCAAGTGCATGTGGCTATAATGTTTCTGTATACAATTCCAAACACCACACTGCAGGCGTCATCTTTCTTCAAGTGCTTAAATAATGCTATCAATTATCCTTTCAGCACTGACTTTGGATTAGCAACAGGGGAAGAATAGACGAGACAGGTGTAGATATGGACAAACTCTCAGCCTAAGCTAGCAGCCTTATTGACTAGTGAACTCAGGAAGCGCCTTACAATTATGTGATGCAGACAATATGAACAAGGTAAGGTCATAGAGGATTTCTAATGAACAAGAGTGCTTTTGTTGGATTTCCTATGAATGAAATTGCAAGCACCGCCATGTCTGCTAACTTCGCCCAACTTTAACCGTTTGTAAATTTTCATGCCAGTTGGCTGATGCAGTTTGCAACGAGGCAGTGGGGACTCCACGGTTAGGGCTCTTGACTACTGATCACAAGGTTCATTACCACCAAGATGCCAGTGTTGGTTCCTTGAGCAAGACCATTAACCCTGATCTGTTCAGCTAAGTTGTAAGTCTATTTGGAAAAAAACTGTCTGTCAGATGAGTAAAGGTAAATATAAAATGTTATCATGAGACCATATTGGCAGAAGATATAATATGACCAAAAGTCCCGGAATCTAACAAAATTACTAATAGTACCATGTGGTGCAATTAAATAGGAAGAGTGTCAGAAGCTGTTATCAACTGGTCTACCATGGTCCAGATGAAAACCCAGCAAAATATTTCAGCAGACTGAAACGTGTACTTGGAAAAAAAAAATACTGCAGTAAACATCTGGGGGAAAAAACTGGCTGTAGTTCAGCAACTCTAAATATTAACCAGCTCGCCTTCTGCAGCAGATCCTCTGTAAATGTATGTAAATTATTTAACTGAAGGCAGCTCAACAGACCAAACACTAGCTACACGGTTAACATTAGTTCAGAAAGGGAAGCGTTTCACAGACTTTCATAGATTTTTCATTTTATTTACCATCTCTGGTCTCTTTATTTACCATCTCTGGAAATGTCAACCTGGCATGGTTTTTATTGGTTTTGCCAATAAAAAATGTCTCTATACACATTGGAAGACAAAAAACAATTGTCAGTCGAGTTATGTAAATTATCCAGCAATGTTCCAGCAATCAAGTCATTGCAAACAAGCTGTATTTAATATTATGTATACATAATGTTCAACATTGAACTTGAAAAATATTTTTTTTAAAACCCCAACATAACAAAAAACTTGACAAAGCAAACAGAATACTGAACCCTTCCTTGAAGTACATTGTATTCCAGTGTATTCAACTTATCAGACTTATCAGACATTTTCAATTAGTATAAATAAATGTATTATTTTATTGCTGCAAGTCTGATAGAAGATTAGGCAAGACACTGTTGGGTTTCTGTGTGTAGAGTATCATGGCTCTGTGTTTAGCTGCTGGTGAGCAGGGTGATGGGAAAGGGGAGGGGTGTGAGCCCCCTGCTGGGCAAAACTAAAGCTATTATGATAGCAAAACATAGTAAAACTATACAACAGCCACAATAAAAATAGAAAATTTAAACCTAGTATGCTAAGTAGAAAAAAAGAAATACTTATGAAAGACTGCAAATGTTTAAAGCCTTGAGTGTCTACTACCCCTGGCAAATATTATGGAATCACCACACTTAGAGGATGTTCACCCCGCATTTTTACTTCATAGCAAATAAACAACGCACAGATATGACGCAAAACAATTTTTGTTTAATAGCCGAACATCCTGGCTTCATAAAACATACCTCAAACAATATGCCATATTAATTAATGGCATTTTTTTTTTTTTCCAAATCAAGTAGAGGAAAAAATGATTGAAACACTCAATGTTGAGGAACAAATTATGGAATCACGTTGTAATTTGTATTTCTAAAACAAAATGTCTTAAAACGCAAATTAATCTGCAGTTAAAAGAGTGCTTACAGACCTTAACCTTGGACTATTTGAAAGGAAACATGGCCCCAGCAAGAGAGTCAATTGAAACAATGGAAAGGAAATCCAACATAGAGTGTGGCAAAAGATGTTGGTTGTTCCCAATCAGCTGTGTCTAAAATTTGGTGCAATATAAGCAAAATGGGAAGGTGTCAGGATAGAAAATAAAAGCAATATGCCTTGAAAATGGAAAATGCACAACAAAACAAATGAAAAACAAATGGGCGGAAACTGTACTCAATGTTTGTGACAGAACTGTAAGAAATTGGCTGAATGAAATGGGATTTACGTATAGAAAAGCCAAACAAAATCAGCACTAACACCTAAGCACAAGAAAACAAGGTTACAGTGGGCTAAAGAGATCATGGCGAAATCATGGCGTGTGGATGATTGGATGAAAGTGATATTCAGTGATAAACATCACATTCAGAGCCATATCACCCTGCAGCTCTCACCTGGTTTCCCAGTGAAGCTAAGCAGGGTTGATCCTGGCTAATACCTGGATGAGAGACCTCCTAGAGAAAACTAAGGTTGCTGCTGGAAGTGGTATTAGTGAGGCCAGCAGGTGGTGCGCACCCTGCGGTCTGTGTGGGACCTAATGCCCCAGTATAGTGACACGGACACTGTACTTTAAGATCAGCAGCGTCTTTCGGTTGAGACTTTACCTTGAGGTCCTGACTCTCTTTGGTCATTAAAAATCCCAGGACACTTCTTGTAAAGTGTAGGGGTATAACCCCAGTATCCTGGCAAAATTCCATCTATCATGGCCTTCTAATAATTGCCTTTCCTGAATTGGCTACATCACTCTCCTCTCTTCTCCCCCAAGCTGGTGTGTGGTGGGTGTTCTGGCGTACTATGGCTGCCATTGCACCATCCAGGCGGATGCTACACAATGGTGGTGGTTGAGAAGATTCCCCCATACAATGTAAAGTGCTTTGACTGTCTAGAAAAGCACTATATAAATCTAAGGTATTATTATTATTATTATTATTATTATTATTATTATTATTATGAATCTGTATTGGAGATGATGCTGGAAGTTTTGTCTGGTGACGTTCTAATGAAACATATAAAGATGACTGCCTGAAGTAAACAATAAAATGTCCCCACTCATTTAAGATATGGGGTTGCATGTCAGTTAAAGCACCAAGGACTTGGGGAGACCTCAGCAGTTAATGCAAGGTGTACACTGAAATCTTGGACACTTTTCTCATCCCAGCGTTAGAAAATAAGTTTGGTGATGATGAAGTCAGTTTTGAGGATGGTAATGCATCTTGCCACAGAGCAAAGATTGTTGAAGCTTTTCTTCATGGCCAACAAACAGTTCAGATCTTAAACTGATTGAAAATTTATGGTGGAAATTTAAAAAATTGGTCCATGACAAGGCTCCGTCCTGCAAAGCTGATCTGTCAAATGCTATTCAAGAAAGTCGTACCCAGCTTGATGGAAAATATTGTTTTTCATTAGTGAAGTCCATTCCTCAAAGAATTCAGGCCATCATAAAAGCCTGAGGAGGAGCAGCAAAGTACTGATTTTGATTTTGTTTTTTGTTCATGATTCCATATTTTTTTCCTCAACATTGAGCGATTCCATAATTTTTTTCCTCTAGTTGATTTGGAAAAAAATACACCATTAATTAAAATTTGTTTGATGTATGTTTCACGTAGCCAGAATGTTCAGCTATTAAACAAAAATTGTTTGGTGTCATAGCTGTTATTTGTTTATTTGCTACGAAGTAAAAAAAGCCGGATGAACATCCTCCAAGTGTGGCCTATCCATAATTTTTGCCAGGGGTAGTACTTTCATATAAGCCATTAACCATTACTGTGGAGTGTAACATCGTAAATAAATTCAATGCTGAACACGTGCACCCCAAAACAGGCGCAAATTCCATTATTTGGCCTCTGGTAAAAAGAATGAATGATAAATAGAAAGTGAGAGAAGTATGCATTTATTCTCTTTGCACCAAATTCATCTGTTCAGAGTACATGGCATTAATCCGAAATAGTAATATGAAGCATCACTACTAAACAAAACATAACATCTAATTGTCTTATTGATAGCCAGTAATGGTTAAGTTTTAAAAGGTAATGACCATTCAGTCATGGTAGTTGCTTATCCAAACCTTTCTAAGCGAGGAGTTTTACGTAACTACACTTTATAACTAGACCTTTACAGTTTTTAGTTGAATAATTCTGTAGAGAACTGGAAGACAGGGCACTGAGAGGTTAAGCTGGCAATAGAGGATACTGCTTTTTATTAAAACAGTGTGAAGGGATGGGAATTTGCTGTGGATGCTCCACATCAGTAATGGTCTTTTTGTTGGCTTGTCATATACGGCACTCACAAAGTGGGTTGGAAAAAGATCGAAAGGACTTTAATTTCAATTAAAAGCTTTACTTCAATTAAAAGGTTTACTCCAAGCAAATGTCTCTCAATGAATCTTCCTAATTTTGGTCTACACCATTCAGTCATATTCTCCGTTTGCTTCATGGCTCAGTGGTGTACAATAATAATAATAAAAAAAAAACCTCTAGTTGTAGTAGTTTTCCTTTATTTTAGGTAATGTAAAGCATTCACTGAGCCATTTTTTTATTCAGAAACCTGAACATCGAAGAGTTACATTGACTCAAATGAACCTATTCGACAAGAGCCCATGAACAAGCTCCTTGAACAAGCGCCTACGATCAAATTTCTGGCCAGCGTTGCACTTCTCAGCTAAAAAAAAAAGAGACAGAGAGAGTAATAAATCTTCCTTTTCCTGTTAAATTCTGAATTAGAGGCTATTACAGTGGTGTAGTTGTCCCAAGTTAGTGGTGTGAGGTTTGTGAGATGGCTCTCCATTGTCTTGCTGAAGGCTCAGGGCTTTTTGTGCCAATGCTCTGAGGGGGGACTCGGATGACTAAAAGGCTGTATAGTAGCCACTTGTGGTTGGCGTTATTTATTTAATTATTAATTTGAAGCCGCACCACTGACACTTCGGACGGCTCCTAATTGATGCGAATTGACGCCGCTTGCCATAGATAATGGCTTTTTGGGTATCTCTCTCCGCCCGCAGTTCATTCAGTGTCGCCTCACAGCAACTTAACTGCCCTTAAAATGTCTGCCAGCAACATGGGAGCAGTTGGGAGAGACAGGATTATCAGTCTTTGTTATGTTGGAGTGTCTATTATGCTGGCCCTGTGTATTCACAAAGGACCCTTAAGAGTGTGTCAGTTGTAGCCACATAGCAAAAGAGTCCGCTGACAAACATGCTAACCAATGAGTGCTCATCCACAAATGCTGTAGACAGCCATGAGCAGTTTAAAATCACAGGACTTCAGTGCAGGTAAGGCATTTGGGCAATTATTTGGTTTATCTGTGATCTACAGTGAGTGTGATTGGCTTAGAAACCGTCTGTCGTTGCCATCGTTTGTCAGCTGCTTCTTTGTAATAATGAATTAATCTGTTGACTTACTCAAGAGAGGTCACTGGCCCATTAGCACTGGTCATTGGTCCCTTAAGACTATTAGAATATTAGTGTTGATTTTGAGCCACTGTTGAGTGAAAAATACTATATATATGTACTTATAACCCAGCGCTGTTGAATTCTTGAATCTCAAGGTGTGGCTTAATTTTCCATGACAGCAGCTCGGACAATAGTTCCAGCTGTAACATAAACAATAGGTTTATATGAATTTGCTTATTCTACTACATTACTGTTTTTATAGAAACAGCTTGTTCACAGGGACTTGTATTGCGGATACTCCACATCATCTATGTCTAATAATAATAATAAATGGATTTAGAAAATGTGTTTTGATTTAACAAAGAAACACAAATATCTTCGGATCAGTGTTTTCCACCATGGGAAAGAACAGAGGACTTTGTGCTCCAGTCTCTCAGTAACATGAGAAGCTGTTTTTGTGTGTGTTTATTTTAATAACTTCAAGAGCAACCAAAAAAAGAGGCTGTTGAGGCAATGACTGCTTATAAAACTAACTTGCCTCACAGACATTCCACAACATTAAATGCAACTATAAATGGTTAATAAACTGTTGGAAAATTGCTGAATTAAACACTTAAGGATGTGCATTATATAAAAACAATCAACTTTGTGGTGGTCAGAGTAACGTCGCTCGACACACCCCGTCGTGGATTATTTCCCTACAACAGCATGTCCAGTCAATTTTTATTCCTTACATATAGAAATGAGTAAATCATTATGAAGTCCATTGTAATTAAGAATGCTCTCTTCTATAAGTGTGAATTATAAAAAATGAGAATATTTGCAAAAAAATAAGGGTGTATTTGTTAATGATAGTGACACAAATGTGTGAAAGGAATTCAGTAAATGAATGAGCCTAGTGTAAGTGTGAATGTGAAGGTGAACTCTCGCGGCCTCACCCGTCTATGTGTCCTGTTTTACACATACAGGGTGGCAGTTCAGCCACAGCATGCATGCCATTTCTGATTAGCCCTTGCGTTTCTGATTTGGTGGCCCTGCAGCTCCTCGAGTGGTTGTTCAGTTTCAGACAAAATGCAGGCCTGCTGCGTATCGAATTTATTCATCATGCTTGCGAGCGATGCACTCCTTTCTGTTTTACCCCTGCCTTAACTGCCTTTCACTCCACACAAACGTAATGCTCATTATAACAAATTATCTGGAACTTTTAAAATTCTGCCTTGTCCGAATAGGAGCTAATCCACTTTGCTTCTGGAGGGCGACACGATTGAACAGATCCAGCCTCATGGGGAGTGGACAAATTCTTTTAGCTCCACTTCTCTCAAATCCTGCTTTGCCTGCATAGCAAAACCTCTTTCTATATCTGAAGTTGTTTTGCTGAATTTTGGGCAATGCACATTAGGGTGATCAGCCATGAATGAGTTGTATGTCAGAGGAAGCTTGTGGATTATATTACATGGTGTCACACACAGTTGCATGTCTACATGTGTGATGTTAAAAAAAAAAAAATCTCATACTAAAATATTAGAGACACTATGTTGTTCTGTCAATGTTACGAAAAACTGGGGAATTCGAAATGCTTGAAAATATCACAAAATATTTGAGAAAATTAAAGAGAATATGGAGTCAAATAAAACAGAAAAAAACACCACCATTAGTTAATACAGTGCCCTTGGTAAATATGAGCAAAGAAATCTCTGACAATTTGTCTTTATTGTTTAACCTTTTGATCTTTAGTTTTAAAAATTACTAAAAAAAATTTTTTTAATTAATTTAGAAAATACTCTGCTCTCATGGATATCAAACAATTACAAACAAAACACTGATATTTTACATTTTATTTAGTACACCTAGGTGACTCGGAAAAGGAAATTGTTCAACCATTCAATTCGAAACAATGGGTAAGACCAAGGAATATAGCTGTGATGTGCAGCAAAAGGTTGTTGAGCTTCACAAAACGTGAAGTGTCTATAAGAAAATAGCACAAGCATTGAAAATGCTCATTTCCACCATCAGGGCAATAATTAAGAAGTTCCAGTCAACTGGAAATTTTATGAATCAACCTGGAAGAGGACGTGTGTCTATACTGTCTCAACGCACTGTGAAGAGGATGGTTCAACTGGACAAAAAGTCTCCAAGGATCACAGCTGGAGAATTGCAAAAGTTAGTCTTGGGGTCAGAAAGTCTCCAAAACTACAATCCCAAGTCACCTACATCACTACAAGTTGTTTGGAAGGTTTCAAGAAAAAATCTTCTACTCTCATCCAAAAACAAACTCAAGCGTCTTCAGTTTGCCAGACACTACTGGAACTTCAAATGGGATCGGCTTCTATGGTCAGATGAAACCAAGATAGAGCTTTTTGGCAATAAACACCAGAGGTGGTTATGACGCACACAGAGAGGTAGCCATATGGAAAAGTACCTCATGCCCACGGTTAAATATGGTGGTGGCTCTTTAATGTTTTGTGGCTGTTTTTCTGCCAGAGGAACTGGACATTTTGTTAGGATACATGGCATCATGGACTCTATCAAATATCAACAGATATTAAATGAAAACCTGACTGCCTCTGCCAGAAAGATTAACATGAGCCGTGGTTGGATCTTCCAGCAGGACAATGATCCAAAACATACATCAAAATCAACACAAAAATGGTTTACTGACCACAAAATCAAGGTCCTGCCATGGCCGTCCCAGTCCCCTGACTTCAAACCCAAAGAAAACCTGTGGAGTGAACTGAAGAGGAAAGTCCACCAGCATGGACCTCAAAATGTGAAGGATCTGGAGAGATTCTGTATGGAGGAACGCTCTCAGATCCCTTGCCATGTATTCTCCAACCTCATCAGGCATTATAGGAGAAGACTCAGAGCTGTTATCTCGGCAAAGGGAGATAACACAAAGTATTGACTAAAAGGGTACCAATAATTATTGCACACTTATATTTAACAAAGATTTTTTTAATATAAACCTGCGTTTTGTTAGCAATTGCTTGATATCCATGAGAGCAGAGTATTTCTGTGGACTTTTTGAACAAAAGATCGAAAGATTAAAGAATAAAGACAAATTTTTACAGCCTTCTTTGCTTCATATTTAGCAAGGGTGCCAATATTAGTGGAGGCCACTGTATGGTATATTTATAGAGTAAAAGAATTCATTCTATTGTAGTTTATTATTTTAGTTTAAGATTCATAAGTTTGTTTAATGTGGATTTGCATGATTTTCAGCGTGATTTTGCTGTCACAGACAACATTCACACTTCCTAAAAGAATTCTTGGGCCAAAAGTTGAGATTGGCGGTGTTAGAAAACACATTAAGACATGTTCATCAGCAGCCGATTTAGTGCCAATGCTACCACAGACAGATGATGAGAAATTTCTGGCTAAATCTTTGATTAAAATCTAAAGTTTATATTTAAGTCTAAAAGTCACCAATAGGAGGACGGCATAGGATTCGATAAAACTCATAGAACAGCTACCAATATGTTGGTGTCAATGGTGAAAAGTAAAGAAAACAGACTAAACGAGAGAATAAAATATCCTTAATATGTCAAGCTCACTTGTTTCCATAAGTGTTTCCATTTATGCAAGCCCGTTTTCTGCACAGATTGTTCTGATTGATGGCATAAGCAGAAAACAAGAATTGTTTTAAGTAGTTCTAACAATAGAGAATCTTCAAATTTGCATAATCTGATGAATAGAATATGTTATTGTACATTCTGTTGTATACAAAAAACGGCAATATATGAAGCTTTTAATGGTCTTAACAACAAATCATTGGTCAGAAATGAGCAAGAATTAAACAAGTGCGCTCCTGAGACGTCCTGTGCCACCATTTGCTCGTTTACTTTTGCTGTATTGAACTGTTTGGGCAAACGATAGAAACAGGGAAATTCACTTATGTAGTCCTCTTGTACGCAAAGGTAAAATCATGAGTATACAAAATTTTCCAAAAAATATTTTCTGGGATGTTTTTTTTTTTTTTTTTTCTTAAAAGATTAGTTATTATTTAGTTATCTGCCACACCTGATGCAGCCCATCAAGGACCACAAGGATTAAACATTTAAAGAAATCAAAGGGAAAAGCGCTCCAATATTAAATTCCTTTATCTATTTGTTTGATTCTTGCTAATTTCCTGGCCAAGGATTTGTAGTTAAGACCATTAAAAGCTTAATATTTTGCTATTTTAGGCTTCACCCATATTTATTTATTTGTTTGTTTGTTTGTTTGCCCAGGAGCGTATATAGAATTCAGCCAAGATTTTACTTGGTTGATTTTATCATCTTCTACAGTGTGTCAAGTAATCATCTTAAAAGACTGAAAATTCTGAAATCAGTCTAAAACCAGCTACAAAAATATTCAAATAAAATAAGAACACACTCAAGCCTGACGAAGCTCTCCAACTGAAATGCTGAAATAAATAGAACTCTATTAGCCACTTCTCACAGTTTTTATTTATGTACAGTACGTGCTGTAAGAAGCTCTACCTTTCTTTTTTATGTCTTTCCTCCAGGTGAAGACATTTACTATTTCAAATGAGCGACTTGTGAAGCAGACAGACCAGTTAAAGTAGTGAATGTGAATCATTTCTGTTTGCTCAGATTCTTTCTAAATCACTAAATGGTTTGAAACATACTTCTGAGAGCTCGCCATTAGAGACTGCTTGTATGGAGATCATTTTGCGGTGCAGACAGGATAGTGGCCATAATGGATGTCTTGTGCCTTATGTAATTGTAACCTGAGAGGGATTAAATGGGTTCTCTCATGAATACTTTGCGGTCGTGAACGTGAAAACAAAAGGCATGCAGACGGCTATGAATGGCTGCTGACCATTTTGTTATTTTAACAGCAGAACTTTTTTTTTTTTTATCAAGCAAAGAATAAATTGAAAGACATTTTCATAATAACAATATGATGATAAATGTAAATAGATATCTGACAGAAGCCAGCCTCAGTTTCTCAGTTGCCTGGAACAACTTAGAATGCTGATAGAAGTCATTTGTACAAGGTCCCTGCTGTCCTCTCAAAGCCCACTACATTTGATAGAATGATAAGGTGAAACCTCAACCACTGGCTGATGATACAGCATTGCCTTCTGGGATTGGAGTCATTTATAGTCTGGACCCTCTGCTGTTGTTTTTTGCGTATAACATGTCATACTGCTGACTCAAATTACACCAGTGTTTATGATCAATTTAGCCTTGGCATTCAAAAAAACAAGCTTTTAAATGAGTGTTTAAGGCCCTATTAATCAATGTCCCCTTTTAAAAATGCATTATTTATCTAAGACACATGGAAATGAAAAAGAAAAAAGAAAAAGGGATTGACAAGTGGGGTGAACATGGGCTCTTATTGAAGATCACTTGTGAATATAGGAAAAATTATGAACAGCCTAATTCCAGTCATATCTTGCCAACAAATGCATTAACGGTTTTGTTGGCTAAGGAGTCACTAAATTAAATGCACATTTTTAATTCACGATATGACCTTTGGTGTCCCTAAACAAAATATTGCAGCTTTAAACCACACAGTATAATTTTGTAGCTACAGTCACATTTGATGACAGTTACACTGTTGTATCAGGAGAAACATACAGGACGGCTTTTTAAAACATAACTCCTTACTGAAGAAATGGTGTATAAATCACATTAAAATGCCATTTCATCACCCCCATAACTAATGAAACAAATACACACATAGCATTAATTACACAGCTGAACAGTCTGAACAGGTTAATGTTGCATATGTGATTTAGCTCTACCTCACTGAAGTAGGCAGTCTATGCAAGAGGGCTCTCTTCTGCAAAATGTTCAGTGAATAGCATTTCATTAATGTGGTTTCTGTATATAATGACTGGTTAAATGAATCATAACAATCATGACAACCAGTTATAAGGCACAAAAACACAGTCAGGAGCACGGATTCAATTTGTCATTAACCCTTTTCAGTATATTTTTACAGCATAAAAATCATGGAATGGTGACTACATGACCCAACACCATGTTCTGTATGTTCAAAGAGAATATCATATCGCTGTGGCAGTGCAAATATTGAATTATTCAGTTATTCTGTTAGGGAAATTGGTAAAACTGTTTGTTTACAGTGTTAAGTGAATGGCTCTTAGCTTATCAGAAACATGCACACTATTTAAAAGTAAAAACTAGGTTACCTTCTCTTCTCTTATCTTCAGTGCATGTGGGTAGGAATGAGCAAGGAAACAGTGAATGCACTGGAGGAATGTGGAGTTTAAATATGGACAAACAAGCAAATAAAGAAATTAAATAAAGATGTAAATAAGTAGGCCTGCATTCTGATTATTTGGTTCTTAGAAACGTAAGAAATATTACAAATATATGGGGGGCATGGTGGCTTAATGGTTAGCAGGGTTTCTTCACACCTCCAGGGTTAGGGGTTGATTCCCCCAGTGTGCGTGGAGTTTGCGTGTTCTCCCTTTGCTTCAGGGTTTCCTCCCCAAGTCCAAAGACATGTGTTGTAGGCTGATTGGCATTTACAGAAAGTCCATAGTGTGTGAATGGATGTGTAATTGTGCCCTGCGATGGGTTTGTACCCCATCCATGGTGTCCCCTACCTTGTGTGCCCCAAGTCCCCTGAGATAGGCTCCAGGCTCCCCCGCAATCCTGTGTAGGATAAGCGGTAGAGAAAATTAATAGATCGATGGATAAATAATTTTTGGCAAGCCAACACAGTGCACTATCATCCATTCATCCATCCATTTTCTGTACTGCTTATCCTACACAGGGTCACGAGAAGCCTGGAGCCTATCCTGGGGGACTCAGGGCACAAAGCAGGGGATACCATGGACGGGGTACAAGCCCATCGCAGGGCTCAACTCAGTCGCTCACAGTGCATAATTATTTATTTATTTGTTTGTTTATTTATTTAGCTGATTAGTTAATTACTTATTAGATTTTACATATATATATATATATGTGTGTGTGTGTGTGTGTGTATGTGTGTGTGTGTGTATATATATATATATATATATATATGTATATATATGTATATATATATACATATATATATATATATATATATATATATATATATATATATATATATAGTATTGGATGCGTCAACATTTTTTTCAGTAAATATATTTACAATGAGGTTATTCACATGAAATTTTCAGCAGACATCAGTATTAACTGAAGAAATCTGGAAATATAAAGAATTCACAACATTAAAGTGCATAAATAAAGTTATGTGTAATAAAGTGGAATGACACAGGAAAAAGGTATTGAACACACTAAGAAAAAGCAGTTCTCCAAGGCAAGGTAAGACAAGGAACCAGCTGAAATCCGTAAGTAATTATACCCCCTATCTGTGCAAATTAATATCAGCTGGGTTAGTAAACTGATGGTCTATAAAAAGGCTTTTCGTTACCAAGGTGTCACACAATAAACATCTCATGATGGGTAAAAGCAAAGAGCTCTCCCAAGACCTTCACAACCTTATTGTTGCGAAACATATTGATGGAATCAGATACAGATGTATTTCAAAACTTCTGAATCCTCCTGTAAGCAACATTGGGGCCATTATCTGCAAGTGGAAGCAACATCACTTTGTCACCAACCGGCCACACTCAGGAGCTCCTCGCACAATTTCTTACCAGGGAGCCAGAAGAATAGTCAGAAGAGTAGCCCAAGAGCCAAGGACCACACGGAAAGAGCTCCAGAAACACTTGGAGGCAGCAGGTGCCATCGTCACAGAGAAAACAATAGGCAATGCACTCACGATCACCCCGCAAGACTCCACTACTAAAGAAAAGGCATGATGAAGCTTGTTTAAATTTGCTACAACTCATTTGGACAAGCCTATGAAATACTGGGAGAGTGTAGTCTGGTCAGACGAGAGCAAAGTGTAACTTTTTGGCTGTCATACTACACACCATGTTTGGAGAAGAAATGGCACTGCACATCACCCTGAAAACACTACACCAACAGTGAAGTTTGGAGGTGGAAGCATCATGGTGTGGGGCTGTTTTTCATCGCATGGTACTGGCCAACTTCATATAATTAAAGGAACGCTGAATGGAGCCCTTTACCGGAAGATACTTGAGAAGAATCTGCTGCCATCCACAAGGATGATAAAGATGAGACGTAGGTGGACCTTCCAGCAGGACAACGAAATCAAGCTGTTAGAATGGCAAGGTCAATCACCTGACTTGAATCCAATTGAACAAGATTTAAAGACAATATGTTTAGAAGAATGGGCCAAAATCACACCTGAATACTGCGGTCCATTAATTTCTTCATACAGGAAGCGTCTTGAAGCTGTCATTACAAACAAAGGCTTCTCCACTAAGTATTAAATAAATTTCAGTTAGGGTGTTTCAGATAGTTACTTTTTCATTGTGTCATTCCGCTTTATTACACATAACTTCATTTATGGACATTAATGTTTGGATTTCTTTATATGTACGGATTTCTTGAGTTAATACCAAAGTCCGGTAAAAATTTCATGTGAATAGCTTCATTCAAAATATATTTACTGAAAACAATGTTGACTCGTTCAATGCTTATTTCCCCCACTGTATATAATACCATTGTATCTATACCATCATATCATCACTGTTACACTGTAACTATAAGAGTAACATTTAATATCCAGTAGACTCTGTGGTACTGATACAGACTCTAACATCAACAGACAGAGAAGTGCTTAAGGTTTGAGTACTGCAAATGCAAACGCTGAGCACTGTGACTTTTTCACAAGTGTAGAGCATCTACGAAAGAAGCGAAAGGCATTCATGATCATATATTATGCTTTTCACGTCCTCTATCCCACAGGTAAAAGCGTTTCAAACCAAGGCTAATCAAGTCAGCCAGACAGAATGTATTATCCCCGAAATATAGCAGAGTATTTCTTTCATAGAGTCTGCAGTTATGTCAAGGGATTTCATCAGCAGCCACAGCAACGTTAGGCTCATTATACCAAATGCTATTGTTTGGCTTATGTTGGTCTCAATTATGGTGTGCATAATGAACCTTTTTTTAATCATTCCTCTCCACAAAATGAGTGCGATATTCATAACCGAACAGTTAAGTGGTTTTTATATGCTTTTCGAAACCTTGAGATGCTTTCAGACTTGTCTGAGTGTTCCTACAACCTGGGAACTGAGTGTTCCTAGTTTTACGTGTAGAGGTGGGTTAATGGTCTTTAGTCCCATCTGAATCCATAATATGAGTCATTTTTATGGACTGGATGCTTACACGTCTGGAAAGCTCATGCTGTGTTTTATCTACAATGAAATATATAACCACAGAAAACATACAGTATAACATATGATTAGATATGTTGGTAAAGAATTGATCGTAATTGCTATAGATGTACACTCACCAGAAACTTTAAGAGGATCACCTGTAGAGTACACCAGTCACATGGCAGCAGATCAGTGCATAAAATCAAGCAGATACAGGTCAAATGTTTCAGATACTTGTTCACATCAAACATCAGAATGGGGAAAATGTGTGATCTCTATGACTTTAACCATGGCATGGTTGTTGGTGCCAGATGGGCTGTTTTGAATATTTCAGAAATTGCTAATCTCCTGAGATTTTCACACACAGCTGTCTTTAGACTTTACACAGAATGGTGCAAAAAAAAAAAAAAAACATTTATTCAATGAGCACAGTTTAACAGGTGGGAAAATCACGTTAATGAGAGTGGTCAGAGAAAATTGGGCAGATTAGTTTGAGCTGAGAGAAAGTCTACTGTAAAACAAAGGGTACAAGTCTTCATATTAAAGTGAGTATGGTGCATGTACTGTATGTTTGCAATATTACATCTCTCAAATTAATAAATGGAACTGAATTGGTGCATGGTGAAGTGTGAGGTCACGTATTTGAAATATGTTCACCACCACACAGCTCATACCCTAAATACGGTTGTCAACAGCTGCCAAAATAGCATCAAACCTCATCATTCATTTAGTCAGATCTTTTATAGTTACGAACTGGGATGGCATGAATTGTAGCCAGTGGCAATACTTTTATAAAACTAAATCTGTCTGCCCTATGACAAGATTCATTCATTATAAAGATGTATTTTCACTTCTGGCAAGGTAGACACGTTTACTGCAGAATTGATTCGATGATTAGAAGCAGACATGTCACTGGAGCCACTGGAGTCACAGTCACCCTGTCAATTCTTTATACGGTTGAACTCAAATAGCCTATAACACACATAGCGGGTTATAACCAGGAAAGCACAGTGAGGCTGAAAATATATCGAAAGTGGCGATCTTAACCAGCTGAGTGCATCTGAAAGCTTATGTCTAATTCCATAAATACAATACATGTATGTTTATGCCCCAGGCAGAGGCTTGCACTATGAAGATTGATCTTCTGCTGAGTGTTCAGAGGAGATAGCAGGGCGCCAAACAAAAGTGAGATGCCTCTGGCACTCTCATTTTGAGAACTCTGTCTCTTTATACCTGAGAAAGAAGGCAACTGTAATTTATATAGACATGTGATACTTGAAATATTAATAAACAATGGTCTCTGTAAAATGGTGTAATAAGATGTTACTTACCTGGTAAGTAAGCTCTGGGAGCTCCAGTGAAAAATAAAATAAAAATTTGAAATCCTGATTTTTATTTAAATGTACAAAAAAAATCACAGACAACATGCGTGTCAGTCACATCTTTAGCCAATACAGTTTAGTCTCTAATAAATTGCTGAAAAGATCTGAAATCATTGATGTTATATAACACTGGTATATAAATATTTTATGTCATACAATACTTTTCAAGCCACAGAAAAACCTTGAAATACTTTTGGTAGTCTACTTTTTAAGAACATACCAGATGAGAGATAATGGATGAAAAAAAAAAGAGAAATATAAAGAAAACAGTACTGTGTTTTACTGCATTGTTTTGACAATGACAAAGTCTGAGCCAAAAAATAAATAAATAAATCAAACAAACAAACAAAAAAAACTTTTCCAGCCTTATCAAAATGTCCTTTTGAGCTATGTACTGAACGACTCACAGATATAGAAACACTTAACGGTACATTTCTAAATGGGGGGTGGGGGAATTTACATCTGAAAGAACATTAAAGGTTCTAAATTCCTACTTGCAGTGTCTTTATGAATTAATTTTCCAAAAAAGGAGCAAATAGTGTTCAGAGGGTGTTTTCAGCTAGTTCAACAAAGAAGCACAGTTCAAAGAGATTGTAAAATGGACCTTCAGAGTCTGGGGGCGTTAAGGGCAAAGAGCCCAGTCTGGTTTGAGGAATCTCCAGCAGAACATTACGGGTGAAGGCTGCGTATAAGAGTCCTCGGTTTGGCAGATGAATTTTGAATACACTGCTCAAGGTACGCCTATAAATGACAATAAAGAGAAACATTTAGATCAATCAATAAGTCAAAAGATTTTATAAATTAGCATTTTAACTTCATATCACAGAATTGTTGAATTCTCAAATCTTACTGGTCTGGAAGTGTTGATTCAATTTTCTATAACAGCAGGCATGACATTAGTGCCGTTAAAGTTTCAATAGCAACAACTAATTCACAGGGACTTGCACACAATGCCAAATAATCAAATCTTAATACTAAATGTATTTAAAAACGGGTTTGTTATTTAACAGACGTATAATCACTGATATGGTGATGCTTTCTATAAGAAGATGTTTGTTGAACATCTTTATGGAAGGAGTCAAAAGTGTCAGTAAGAGGCTAGTGAGGGAATAATTGTTTATTTAAGTAAGACCGCATGAGCAAGAGTGCTGTTATACCGAATATCGACTAATAATCAGCACAGCAGCACGATTGAGAGTGTGATAATGCTTTTATACAACATTCCTATAAAGACGAGTAACTGACATATCAGAGACAATAGGGCCACATATTTTGTTTATTTTTTCTCTGACAATGAAAATAGTTCCCAAAGAAACCACAGCTGGATAGAGCATTGGTGTTGCCATGCCAACACACAGACTGACTCACAGCCCATAGAAAGTGTAGTAATGGTTTCTGTGTAATAAACTATTTGCTAGAATTGAGAATTTATGTTGTGAACACAGAGTGATACAAAGAATAACATGTCCCAGCACTACTGGAATGCCGCTTAATGGACTGGAGCTAACTGCTGTATATAACTACTATAAGATAAGTGACAACAGGAACTGTAACATTAAATGTAACTACAAATGGAAACAAAGTACAACGTGTCATTCGTTAATTCATTAAAAATTGTAATCATTGACAAATTGCTCTGGTATGAGAGGAACTGATTGACTATTTTCCTATATCATAATGCTCCACTGTGTTTAATTACTTACTTTAATCTATTACAGTTTTTTCTCCATAAATATTATTTATTGTAATGCAGTAAGGTATGAATTGCTGCAAGTAGAGTTTATTCCATTACAGCATGGAGCACACTGCCAAGGCATACAGCTCTCCATGTTATTCCTGGCAAATCATTTTAATCCAAGTCCAACATCAGAATCATTGTCCTGCCAGCACAAACTGTTTATTTATTTATTTATTTATTTATTATGAAGTGACACAACAGTACAACTGTACAACAGTCACAAAAGTGACTCTAATATTAATGGGGGACATAAGAACGCAATAATTGAAGACCTTCCCAGTTCTGCCCACTGAAACCGAAATGTATGTTAATGTATGTTAATCTGTGATAATGACATGCAAATGAATACATGGATCTACAATATGATGGCAATTGCTATGCTGGAATTCCTGTATCTATAATACAGAGCTGACTTTAATGATTATTGTACACTTTCAGATTCCTTGTTTTGAAGCTTGAAGTATTTTTTAAACACCTTCAACATTTGAGAATTGACAAGTGGACACTTTTCAACACCTGAATTTATGAGATTCAAGAACAAGGAAGGTTTTTTTTGTTTGTTTTGGGGGGGTTTTTTGCCAGTAATGAATGGCTGTTTTCCCCCGCTAAGTGACTTGATAGAATACACACCGTGCTCAGAGCTGTTAAATAAGCCTCCACTTACTGATCAGAAACTGTGAGATGGCTTTGTAGTATTGGTCGTGTAATTTAATTAATTCCAGAACACGCAAAAAAATATTTCTTAAATCTCTCTCTCTTTTTTTTTGTTCCGGCTGCCCATTTTAGCTTTCTTACTTCCTCCTTTCTTTTCTCTCTCTCTCTCTCTCTCTTAGCCGGTAAGAAACTAATCAATACAGATACAGATACACTGGACTGACCTGAACTATCAAACTGATTATCACCCTCCTGAAGTGAGATGTCAAAATTATGTAATAATGTAAATTATGTAAATAATTAATTATTCATTTTTTTCATTCTTAATTCTTAGAATTGTAATAAGAACAGAGACAAACACCAAATACTAAGATACCTGTCAAGGTACTGTAAGATAGTAGGTTTTTTTTTCCATTTAAAACTGGGAATGCCTTGAATAGTCTATATTCAAGTTTCAGCACTATTTATGGGTCACTATTTCAATTTAAGCAAATTCTTAGTATTGACCATTAATTATTTGTACAAAAGGTCAGATTTTTCTCCAGACTTATCCCTTCCATGGAAGCAAATGTTCAGATTAAAAAAAAAGTATCTGATTTGATATGCATGTGCTGTCATTAAAGCCAAGAAATGGACATTTCAAATACTCAAATTCTGAAATTCATGTAAATATTTTACTTTTCACTCAAGCTGTTGCTGATAAGAACAATTGTAATGGAAAATTCTGTATTAAGTTTAGGGGGAAAATGCAAAAATGTTCACTAGTATTTTCACCAGTCTCAGATTTTGAACTCAAATGTATAAAGCAATTTCAGGTCATATGTTAATCATTAATCCCTTAAACGCTCAGCTTCTTATTCATGTACTCATCTTAAATCATATTATTCAGAAACTACTATGAAAGATTTAGTACAATCACACTCATAGAAAAGGAGTGAAGTTATGAGATTCTGAATTCAGGAGTTTAGGAGTGAAAAGGTTTTCTAAAGAGATTTTTAAATTTTTTTTACATTTATTTATTTAGTAGATTGCTTTTTCCAAAGTGACTTAAGTGTAAAGTAGATTGCAATCAAAGCTAAGGAGTTTAGGATGTTTGCTCAAGGGTCCAGCAGTGTCTCTCTAGCAGTACTGAGATTTGAACTCACAAACTTCTGGCCATACCAATGAGTCACCACTGCACCTTTTAATTAATTTATTTTTTTATGTATCATGTCCAGAATATAACTTTTTTTTTAGAGGCAGGAACTTTTAGAGGCAAATGTCCTTTACGGAAAAAATCATATGCATTTCCCATGTGATCGTATGCATAATATACAAATAACATGAAGGTGCATTTCAACATGTTATGCACATGAAATCGCACGTGGGAAATGAACTGGCATGTGACATCGTGTGAAAAATATGTGATGACGTGTGAAAAAAAGAATTAGTCATGCGAGAAAATCACAAGTGAAAAACCCCATATGCCCTATGCAAAAATAAATTAATCACACATAAAAATCATATGTGAAAACAGAACAACGTGAGACATAAACATGTGAAGTGTCTACAAACACACGAATCATGTGAGTATTCACACGTAAAAAGTTCATGTTTGGACATTCGGAAGTGTCTTTGAATGAATTCATCCTAAGACACCAGACTGTCCAAATATTTATCCTTCTTTTACACAAGATATGAGTGAGTGATGGACAAAAGACAAATGCTTCTCAGATTCCCAAAGGACAAGAGTTCAAAGATGTGTGTATATGGACTGAACAAGTTTATGGATCTTAATGTGCTGTAATCTATCGAATAAGAATGATAATTCAATTCAATTCAATTTTATTTGTATAGCGCTTTTTACAATGGACCTTGTCTCAAGGCAGCTTTACAGAAACATATAAACACAGGATACAGATTTTAAATGTGTGAATTCATCACTACTGAGCAAGCCGGTGGCGACGGTAGCAAGGAAAAACTCCCTGAGTTGTTAAGAGGAAGAAACCTTGAGAGGAAGCAGACTCAGAAGGGAACCCGTCCTCATCTGGGTGACAACGGAGAGTGTGAAAGTAAAAGAAAGTTCATTATGGTTTAATATGAAGTCTGTTTGTTGAACTAGTCGACTGTTCAAAGGAGACCTGAGTGAAAAACTGCATGTTGTAATTACAGTCCCAGGGCCTGAGTAGCAACCGTAGCCCCAGCAACCACAGTGAGTGTGTCCATCTGGAACTGGAGTAGATGCAGGAGCACCTACATCTACAAGCAGGAGCATGAGTGGCCTATTCAGTTTCTCTGTAATGGTCCATCCAGAGCTAGGGCATCCGAACGGATCAGGCAGGTCCGGAGAGAAGAAAGTATCAGGATCTCCAGCATCTCCATAAAATCATGTGTGGCCCGACAGAAGGAGAGAGGAAGAGATTGTTAAGTAAAACTGTGCTTTGCATGAAAGAAAGTCTACTCATGGTAAGCTTTAACACTCAAGGTCACTGTACACCTCCACACATACACACCAAAAAAAAGGGGAAGAAAAAGACTAGTAGGACCTAGTGACTATGACCAAAGCTTAAAGCATCGTGACAGGCCACAATAATTACAAGTGTTGTGCGATTTCAATTATATCAGGATTTAATTGTAATGTTTTAATGCCCCTTGTATTCAGCAGCTGCATCTGCATGATAATGTGAATATTAACAGTAGATGGCACTAGACCATCAGAGACCAGCGTCTTGTTGTGTTTTGTTTTATTTGATAACTTTTATTAGTCTTGCAGAGAGAAGTGGGTTACTTCCCTCAGTGTTCATTGCCCTACAGAGATAAAAAACACTCCAGGGAAATACCTGTATGTTAACTACTAAATGGCACTGCAGAGAAACTGAATAGGCCACTCATGCTCCTGCTTGTGAATTTATGGCAGGACCGTAGTGAAATAACATTAGGCAGCGTGCATATTCTTTGAAAGCTTCCTAAAAGCAAGCGAATGTCATTATAACAGTGAGGTCATGATAACCCATATCCCTTGCTGTGTGCAGCGGATTGTGGCAAGGACACATTCACATAAAAAAAAAATATATAAAAATAATAAAAAAAGAATCAATACCCCATTTAGATTGCGCAAATAAAGTCACAACTTGTTCAGCCATCATTGAAGAAATAATGAGATGTAGAAAATAGATGAGCCCCCACATCACTATGCTTAATCTGCCATTAAACACAATTTTTCAAAACATTAATCATATATGCATGTTTTTGCTAGGGTGTTTTTCAATCAGCTTTATCATTTAAATTTTTTTTTTTTTTAATGTCATAATCAACACACTAGAATGTGTGTAAGTGAATATTTAAAATGTCATAATATTTATAATGAGACAATGTGTAGTTAAAGAAATAATAATAATACGAAGCAGAATTTGGTATCAATTATTCATGAGATTTATTTGTAAAGCTGCGCAGAGACCAAAGGTATTTTTTCCATGTTGTTGTTGTTGTTCATGAAAGATGCATAGAGGGACAGTTAACATCGGTGACAAATAGATAGATAAATAAATAAATAAATAAATAACAGCAGCAAAAGCAACAACAACAACAATAATAATAGTTATTAGTAATATTTCAGTGTGTGTGTGTGGTGATACTTGATACTACAGTTACAAATGTCATTCCCTCTTATTTTACTGTTCACAGCTAATTGTTTTGGATGAAATGGAAATAAATCCAGTGGGGAAAAAAACTAAAACTGGCCAGAAAATGAACATTTGTACTTGTGTACAACTCATGCCATGTACTCAAATCTACCAGCTTCCATTTTTCTTGCCCCATTTCCATTCATTTCTGTAAATGGAAATGGGGTGATTTATATTTCCATCTACTTCTGTAAATGGAAATATATATATATATGTATTCCATTATTTCTGAATCTGCATATTTCTGAATTGTACATGTACACATCTGCTTGCTGTACTTTGAGAACCTGCCTCTTTGATTCTGGATACAGTCCTCTCCCTTCACCTGACCTTCTCCCTTCAGCACACTTAGTCACCCTACAAATCTCTCCCATAATCTTGAGAGCTCTTGCTTTAATTCCAGCTCCTTTAGTGCCTCGACTCTGCCCGTGTCAGCTAGTTTCGCTTTGCGTCTCTGAACTCACACTCCAGGCTTTGTCTCCTTGTAATGGA
The DNA here is from genome assembly GCF_001660625.3 of Ictalurus punctatus. Lineage (NCBI taxonomy): Eukaryota > Metazoa > Chordata > Actinopteri > Siluriformes > Ictaluridae > Ictalurus > Ictalurus punctatus. Next base: position 9,482,755 of record NC_030425.2, read on the forward strand.
GAGCAAGTGGTGATTTGTAGGGGGCTAATGTTGCTGATCAAACTACAGATGTTAACAATGCCAAGTCAAGTCGAAGTAGCTTCCACCCAATTGCATAAGTGAGGCTCCAGAACAGCAAGATGCCCTGTGTAACTCATTTCGTGCCCAAGGATCGCAAGCGAAGCAAATGCTCGGCTTCTTTTGCGCTGCTCAGCAAGTTCTACTTTCTGGAAAGAATATTACTAATGAGTCCTTAAATCTGTCAACAGTTTTCAACTGACCATCTGCTGCTTGCCCTCAAACGTACAAAAGGGTCAGGTGAAATTTGCAGGAAGGGACTATGAGTGAGCGGCCCTGACGTGGAGTGGTGTCCTTCGTGCGTTCACACTTTGTTTCACAATGAACCACAGTGAATTGTTTATTGCGTTGAAAACCCGTTTTTTTATTTATTTTATTTTACAGTATCACATTTTTTGTACGACTCTAACGCTCTAGGCATGAGCGAGAATCGAAGCAGATTTATTGTTCAAATTCTATTATACTGTGCAATCTATTATTAATCCAATATCTTATTCAGTTCAGGAATGATTTTAATCCCGAACATTATTGGGATTCTGAATAATTGAGGAAACCATTAAAAATAACACACCTTGAGCAAAGAATCTGATGACTTGGGTTTTACGAGCATCCGTTCAAAGTTCTTCAATTCCTTCTCCACGTTTCAGTTTATTTACCTGCAGTAATAGAAATTCATCAAATCATGGCCACCAAAAGCTTAGGAAATCTATATTTATTCTTCAGGAGTACCAATCTTCATATATATATTTTTCCCCCTCTTTCCTTTTACACACAGGAGAATGCAGTCACCACAAAAGCAGAGACTAATGCTTTGAAACACAAATATCTGCGTTCCAACCGTAGAGGACAGTGAATGTGCTCCTTCAGTAAAGAGCGCGTTTTCATGTGGAAGCCCGAGTGTGACCATAAAAAATAAATAAATAAATAATACAAACCCCCAGAAGAGGTAACGTTACGGGTTTGATTGACAGAGTCCCCAGCCGGCTTGTTGCACCCTTGTCTAAGCGGATTTGGGAGGTGATATGCTCTTGGAGAGAATTTTTCCTGACAGGCTTTCACCACCAAGCCCAGAAAACCGTTTTTCTCTTCTTTTTAGTTCTCTATGCAAGGTCCAAACTATTGGATTTCAGCTGAAACCCACGTATACAGATGTGGCACCTGCAGGAAACGTGCTATACTGTATTACATTTTGAGTCCAAAAGTTCTTCTGGAGACTTCATAAAGAGCTTTGCACTAAAATACAAACACAAATTATCAACAAGACACGAAAACAAATGTCACATCATCTTTTGCAACATGACAAAATGTCTGAACTTCCATTATGTCTCAGCCTTTCAACTCACACAACTAATCACCTTTTGTTTTAAAGCCATTCTTTCTTATAATCATCACCAAGGCTGTCTTCACATCCTCGCTTCCCTTTGCAGTGCTGTCAAGGTATGCCACAAAGACATTAGCTACTAATTTTTCCTTCCTTGGTGATGAGCAATGTGATTAGACAGATCGTAATGAAAATATTCCTCAAGTAAACATTAAAAGGGAAATCATAAAGGGCACCGTGCAATAATTTCGATACGAGGGTAATAAAGAATAAGTGGTGTGTCTGTCAGCGTGATTGATTTCCACATGTGCAGGAGGTCATCTCTCATTTCAGCCTCCCTGAGATAAAGTTGTGCAGTCTGACTCTGTGGCATTAAAAGCACGAATATTTCCGTAAGCTGTCCTGCATTGCAGAAAAGTAGAATAATCCATGGTGGTATGAAATTTCTCCTGGATGGAACATAAAAGCCACAGTGAGGACTAGAAAAAAAAAAGGGGGGGATAAATAATTTCAAGCTTATATTCACATGATTTGAATATCATTGCTGTTTGAAACTTTTACTTCATATCATGTTGTTTTAAGCTTTAAATTTATTATTCACCATCTTCAGATTGATATGTTCATAATCATATTCATACATATGAATTTTATATTTAACCAGTTCAAAAAAATTCAAGGTCAAACAGACATCCAAGATCAAATCTCAGAGGAAAGTCACATGTTATGTTTTACATGTTTTTCACGTTATTATTTTCGTGTGATTTTTTTTTTTTTACGTGATTCATTTATTTTTCACAATTTGTTTATTTACACAGGTTAATTAATCACTTGTACAGCTTGTGCTTTTATATTGGAAATTGTTTATAATTTTTTTGTTTTTTACAATAGTTCATTTACTTTCACAGATGACTTTTTTTAGAGCGTTTCGCTTTTAGTCCATGTGCTTTTGCTTTCCATTTGATTCAGCTATTTACATATTTCTTTCACACGATTCTTTTATTTTCACTGGTACATTTTTCACCCATGGAGCCTGTGATTTTTTTTTTACATTCTTCTTCTTCTTCTTCTTCTTCTCCTTCTTCTTCTTCTACTTCTTCTTCTCCTCCTCCTCCTCCTCCTCCTCCTCCTCCTCCTCCTTCTTCTTCTTCTTCTTCTTCTTCTTCTTCTTATTATTATTATTATTATTATCATCATCATCATACTTGAGTTACTTATGCAGGTTAATATTTCAGATGTAGTGCACATGGATTTACTTTCACGTGCAATTTTTTTCACAATTCTTTTATTTTCACTGGTACATTTTTCACATGAGGTGCATGTGATATTATTTTTCACATGTAATTTTCTTTTTAACAGGATTCGTTTATTCACACAGCTTCACTTTTCACGTGGTGTTTAGAAACTTCACATGTTACGTTACTATTTTACATGTGATCCAAGTGAATGTGATTATATATATATATATATATATATATATATATATATATATATATATATATATATATATATATATATATATATATATATATATATATATTCTTTCAAAATGATCATTTCTTTTCACTGCTTAATTTTTCACATCTAGGACATTATATTTCATGTTTCACATGATCACATTGTTGTTAATTGCGTCTGTACACATTTTTTATGTGAGTTATTATTTACATAATCACACATGGAAAAAAGTACGTGTGATTCTCCTGTAAGGACATGGTCTAAAAATTACAATCACTTTTGGAGAACTTTTTTTTTTTGGAGAACCTTTTTTTGTCACCCCATGTTATACATGGCTGCAAATATTTAGAGGCAGAAGCCATATTGGGAGATTGGAGGTAGAATTGAGCCGTTGAGCTCAGCAGCAATCCTGCGCTGCCTGTCACCACGCTCAGCTTCCTCTGGGCATGAAGACATGAGCTAATGGAGGCAGAGGAAGGAAGGAGAGCGAGAGAGAGAGAGAGAGAGAGAGAGAGCGAGAGAGAGAGAGAGAGAGAGAGAGAGAGAGAGAGAGCGAGAGAGCGCTCAGTCTCTGGAGCAAACCCTACACAGGGAGGGTGAAATAGAGGTTATAGAGGTTCGTAAATATTTAACCAGGCCACCCCTCCAACGCTGTAATTAGACAGATTACCTGTTAGCCATGGTCCTCCTGAGCAGAGATGTTTTAAAACCGATCCAACCTCCAGGCAAATGGAAAAAGAAGTCAAAAAGGATTTCACGCTGCCCGAGCAACAGCGAATCCTCAATTAATAGTAGAAAAGAAAGAGGAGGACAGAAAACTTTCTCATCTGAAGCAGTGGTTAATATTTAACTTGTTTGAGTACAAAAGGGTTTGGTTAAAAATTTAGATGCCTCGTGGCTGTCCATGGTATTCAGACGGTGAAGAGTGATCGGTCTTAATAGAAAAAAAAATGTTTTGGGTTTAGGGTTGATCTTGTGCTTTAAAATATTTTTAAATGCTTTGAACATAAGATATGAGTATCGGACTCCAGGGATGAAGGGTTACAGCCAAGTATTCAATAGAAATGACGAAACCTGAATATGAGCGACTATAAACCTTCACCCGTCTCAATAAACACAGCCAATGAAGCTCACTAGATAATCACCAAGCTCGAATTAGGTGTGTTTCTACTCTAGACTTTTGGTGCATTCGTGACGATGATGAGGATGTTATTTATTTCCTTTACACTTAGAATTCTACTTAAGTAAGAGCATGAAATCTTGCTTAATTAAAAGAAGAAGTAGATAGACAAAGTGATATTTTAATAGTGTTCACATGTAATAGAATCAGATATTCACAAGTAAATTATTTTAACTGAGATGAAGTTGGATTTCTGGGTATGTTTTTTTTCGCATTTATATTTAAACTTTTACATTTATATTTAAAGTTTATAAGGTTATACATTTTTGTATGACTTTGTTTATATGAAATTGAACAATTAGTGCAAATGTAAAAAAAGTATTGAATTTTAATGTAGGTTTAATTTATGTGCTAATAGGCTGCTCTTGTGCAAAGATGAGTGTGATATCTATCTAGATCAGTGTGCATTTTATTGCATTATTTAAATCATTTATATATAAATAGGTCAATTGCACAAAAATGTCAGAAGAAACCAAATGGGTTATGGCACTGAAGTTTTTACTGAGTAAAATTATGCTTAAGTATAGTACAAGGTACAATGATTTAGCATGTTTCACATTTTCTTTTCTTTTATTTGCATTTTTTCATCGACATCGCTGCGTAATACCAGCTGTAATCTTATAACTATGACGTATGTCTAGTAGTGATAATCATTTTTGTAGGAATTATTATGAAACTCTGAGTAATATACAGTAAATAGGATTTTATATGTATGACGCTGACCAATAAACATGCCATAGCAATACTTTTTATATTAAAATTGGTAACACTTTACTACATGATATTAACCATGATATTAATGAACATAACCAGTTAAAAAGATGTTAATACCGTACTATTAGCATTATTAATGGTTAGTCATATAACACTCAGGTGGGTGTTAGTGTACACGCGTCATTATTTCCTAATGTGTTAAGGATTAGTGCATATATTAATTCATCATTATGAAAGCATTAGTTAAGTATTAAATATATCCTTATTAATTTTTTTTATTTAACCTTTATTTAACCAGGAAAGCTTTTTCAAGAGCGTTCTAGCCAATATAAGCAGCAGCAAGTCATTTCTCAGTTACGAACAGACAAATAAAACAAATAAAAAGTCAAAATGTACAATCGAAAGCCTAACAACACTAGTTAAAAACATTGACAGGACAAGGAATCAGTCTCAAAAGCTTTCATCAATGACTTAAAAACACTTTGTGGGACAAGTTTTTCCATTTTTAGGTGACCTTGTAAGGCATTCCAAGCCAGTGGAGCAGAGTACATATAAGCCCTTTTGCCAAGATTAGTTCTAGCATTAGGGACAGTTAGTAAAATAAGATCCTGTGACCGTAGTGAATACCAGCTACTTTAAAAAATAATAAAAATGCACGAATGAGATGGGAGAAACCCCAGAATGGCTTTATATATATATATATATATATATATATATATATATATATATATATATATATATATATATATATATATATATATGCCAGTGACTGATCCTATGGGTGTCTAGATAAGGCCAGCCAACAGTTTTAAGTGCAATGATGAGTAACAGTTTTGCAGTTTAGAATAAATTTTAATGCTCCATGGTAAAGGGTGTCAACTGATTTCAAACAATGGGTGGAACCTGTGTTTGTGAACCTTATAGTAAACTGTTAACCTAAAATTTCATACATCAACAGTTTTAATGGCGTTTTGTATGAGCAGGTTCTACACAGTGCCAACATTATCCAGTGGGGAATTGTGATGATGATGATGATGATGATGATGATGATGATGATGATGATGCTGTAGTGACTATTAAATTACAATATAATATAGTGGGGTGCAAAAGTCAGAGACCACACTGAAAACTGGGAATTTTCTGGGAAATAATCATAAGGTTTTAGAAAAAGTAAAAAATAAAGTAAACGCCCAATGTCTTAAATATATAATATTGAAGATTCTGCACTATTTCTGGGTCCCTATTTATAGGTAAGCAAATGTGTGATATTAATTGCTTTGTACAAAATATCAGATTTTGCTCATGGATAATCCCTTCTAGTGAAGTATGTGTTTAGACGACACTCCGATGGATTTGATAAATATAAAAAAAAATTTTAAATGGATGATACTGTTTTGTACAAACTTGTGGAGTCCATACCAGCTCGAGTGTACACTGTCATTAAAGCAAAAAGGAGGCATACTAACTTCCTGATTACAAACTTCCTGATGCAAAAAAAGTTGTCATTGTTTATGGGTATGACAGGTCATCTTCTCAGCTCCTATGGGATGAAGATTATTGGCCTACACTGTCAAAATTAGCATGTGAAAATATTTTGAATATAGTCAGTTTTAAGCAGTATTTCCCATCATACCCTTCAGGCTTACCAAAAACAGAACACAAAACATTTTTTTATTTTTTTTTTAAATTCAAGCTTAAAATAGTCCTCTTCTATTGGCAGATAATTTTCTCATTTTAAACATTTATTTCTAGAATGCAAATCTATCAGCCAATAGAATAAGTAAATTTAAATCTTGAAATGAGTAAAAGCTAAATCTAAAACAGGTTAAATAATCTGACGTTTTCCCATATTCAAGATATTATAACTTGCTATGAAATAATTTTTCCAATGTATATATTGCATATTATAACAGAGACATGCATCTGTACATTGATGTTTCTCAACTATAAAGTCTCAGTCATTCATTTTTTAAATACATTTTTGATATTTGCTCGGAGTCACAATTCAGAAACTAAGAAAATGGTTCAAATTTGAGCTGCATAAAGGATTAGCAATTATTGATTTTTTTTTTCAAACTTTTTTTTTGAAACTGCTTGATCGTATTCCTACATTGTTTTTGTGAGATCCTGTACATCAAACTTCTAAGCCAATGTTACCACGGGGTAAAACAATTTGCAAACTAGAGCAATCATTGATCACTTTTCTATTTGCATATCAAATTTACATGTTTTCTTGTCATCTACATGCGGCTTTGCTGCAAAGTATTATCAAGAGCCTGGCTAAATTTGCAAGCGAGTGCTATAACTCGGTTTTTGTGCTATTTAAAGTCCGATCTGACAGCAAGTCAGAAAGTTTCGCCGTCCTTGATACTTGGATGCCTTCAAGGACTTGCCTTACATTACGCATCAAGGCCTTTGGGACTATGTTTTTGTAGTGTACACTCTATGAACTTGCTCCCCCAGTGTTTTTAATTAACGGTGATCACCATTATGCCTGCATACAAATACGGTTTCGAATGCTACTAAGAAGCGCAAGTGAGCAGTTGCCATATGGCGCTGTCTGACATGAGGAAAATGGGCCACTAGTCCTGTCTGTTCTCTGTCACTGAGCACGCTAAGGTGCTCACACATTTTTCCATACCTGATGGAGATGCTGCTTACTCCATCATTTCTTAATCACTTGTTTCTTTACATGGGAATAATCAGGCTATTTAATATATTTGTGAAAATTTTAAGCATAATAATATTGTGTGTATCTCTGGAGTCTAAATTATTGGGTGATTATTGAGTGTTCGTCACCCGAGTGCCAAATTATTATAGGCTAAAGCAGGGGTTTTTGCCTTTTTTTTTTTTTGCAGCCAGGAACCCTTTTAACTAAAAAAAATGCTTATTCATGCAATTATCTAATCAACCATTCAGCAGCACAATGCATAAAATCATGCAGATCCAGGTCACGAGCTTCAGTAAACGTTCACATCAACCATCCAGATGACTTTAACTGTGGCATGGTTGTTGGTGCCAGAAAGGCTGAGAAAGTTGGGAATTTTCATGCACAACAGTCTGTAGAGATTACACAGAATGGTGTGTGGGGGGAAAAAAACATCCGGTGAGTGAGAGGTTTTCAGGTGCAAACATCTGGTTAATGTGAAAAGTCAGAGGATAATGACTAAATAATGACTCTTTACAACTGTGGTGAGCAGAAAAGCATTTCAGATTACACAATACATCGAATCTTGAGGAGAATGGGCTACAACAGCAGAAGAGCTCATCAGGCCCACTCCTGTCAGCCAAGAAAAGGACTTTGAGGTTACAGTGGGTACAGGCTCACCCAAATAGGACAGTTGAAGAAGTTTAAATGTCACCTGATAATATTTTGCCAATTTCTTGGATCCATAGAGCTCTTTATTCCTGAACTTTCCACTCACAGAGCACATTTTTTATTAAAATTGCCAAGTTATTGAGGTTTGGATTAAATCCATTTAATTGAAGTTACCATTCAAAAGAGATTAATAATTGCAGCAATTCAATAATATAATAGCTTTGAAAATGGTGGGCTATGGTTTCCACCACTATAACAAATTTTAAAAAAAAAAAAAAAAAAAAAAAAAAAAAAAAGGACAATGCTTAATGGATTACTGGGACTACTGGGGCTCCCTGGACCCCACTTTGAGAACCATGGGTCTACAGCAAAAAAATCAGAAATGCACCTAAGCCATGAAATTGCATTTGTAAAGAATTTTTCGCTTTTTTAAAATCAGGATATGCTAAATATTTAGCTTAAAGCTATTCTGAACAGGAACAAGAGAACAACACCTACAAGTTTATTATAGAAATACATTCACACTGCAGTAAAGGCGTCCTGCAAACTGGATTAATTTCATCAATCTGAACTGAACTTGAGAAAGACTGGGCAGTATAAATCAGCATCGCACTGATGACCAAGCTTTGGTAGTGCACTAAAATGAGGCTGCCTTGGTCCGTGGCTTTGAATTATTAATTTCTCTTCGCAGTAGGAATGTTTGTTAAACAGTGGGGTCTTCAGCAGTTCACTTCTTCTGCACCAGTGCTGCTGCACCCTAGGGAGGCAAAGAGTGTACCCTTTAGTGAGCCCATAAGATGGGCCTGTCTGGTTCAGAACACTCTGGTTACAAATTGAAAAGCTGAACTACAGAGAGAGAGAGTGAGAGAGAGAGAGAGAATTGGATGGAGAATCACCTTTTTCTGAATTTAAAAAAATATTTTAACATATATTGGATATCTGAGCTAAAACAATGAATTTGTGAATAAATGTAATAAAAGATATAAGATTAATTTACTTTTTTGATGTTTTTTCTTTTATAAAAAAATTCTTAAATAATATTAGCCCAAATTAATAATAATAATAATAATAATAATAATAATAATAATAATAATAATAAACAAAGTAACTAACAATAGACAAACAAACACATAAATAAATATGTAAATAAATAAATACTAGCATGTGTATTATTATTATTATTTTTATTCGTAGTATTATTATTTATTTATTTGTTTGTTTGTTTGTTTGTTTTCACATTTCACTGCCCTATAGTTTTGTCATCTCGAATGTTACTCTTATTTACCAAAGCATTCTGTTAGACGACCTAATCAATATTGTGTGTTACTCACATTACAATTTTTTGGAGTCCAAATAATTGGCTCAAACATTGGCTCTTACACATGAATCCAAAATGTCACCTATGGCAAGAGACTGTGGAGAATTTGGAAAGAATTTCTGTGGGTTTTTTTTTTTTTTTGTCTTCATGTTGCTGTCCTGTGGTTTTCTAGCCTTGGATATGAATCTTTTTTAAAGCCTATAGATATTTGACTGAAACCAGGTAAAAAAATTTAAACGAGTCAACATTTCAGTCCTTCTTCTTATTTCTCTAGGTCTTCTCTACATCTCAGTATGCCTTCTTTAATCATGCATTGAGGAATAAAATCTAGCAGGGTAGACACGGCTTGGCGTCTCTCCACTGGAGGCGTGTGACAGTGACTTTGATCTCACGGCGAACGCCGGCCGATGCTGCAAGAGAAAATTATCAATGAGGGCAAGGGGGAAAAGAAAACATTGCCCCAGCCAATTATCAAGAGTTATGTTTTATTCAGAACCCGAGCCGGGCGCCCATGAATCTCCTGTACATTTGTGGTTGGAGGAAAAAAAAAAACTGAAATAAAAATGCCTCTTTTATACCAATGAACTGTTTCATTTGTATCAAGGATTCATCAGTTGCAGGCTTTTTATTTAACTCTCTTCTACATTAGGAGCTACTTTTGGTTGATTAGCTGAATAAAGAGATACATTCATTTATTTCTTTTTTTCAGGACTGAAGTTGCCTAGAGTGATCATTTTTCTCCACTAAGATTAACTGTTAACCTGAAGATAATCCTTCATCTCCACAGACGTGTAGAATCAATGATGTTTTTTTGTGCACAAACATCTGAAATAGGTAAATGTCACCAGCATACACCGATCCCACTACCTGGTGAATTGAGTTATAGCTGGCTGAAAAGACAATTTCCAACACGTCAACCAAAGTAGGTTGAGTCACCGGTACTGAAATAAAACCAAGGCTTAAAACAAAAGCGCTGACTGTGGAAATTTGACGGGCTAAACCAATGATGTGGGTAAATCCACAATATTCTTATTCTGTGTGCATTGTGTAATATCTCAGGCTGAGACATCCCAAACGTAGTTTACATATCTTATGCATGCCACTGTTGTAACACCGCTCATCAGTTAACACGGACGATTATATTGCTCTGAATGAGGCTAAGCAGCTTACTTATGCGCTCAGCTAGCTGTGTAACCTGATTGTGATAATGAGAACATATTTCAGCGGCACGGAGTTCACTGCAACCAAACACTGTTTTTCTCATGAGAAAGGCCGGCTGTCAATCTAAAAAAGCTCCATCGGAGCAATATGTCTTCCGGGTGGTGAAGACGGAAGCACAAGTTTAAAGTTTTTCTCCGTGTCTCTTGAGAGGTTTATTATTGCAGGCTAGAGAATCTAATGCATTCTTACAGCTGCCGTGTCATTCAGACACGAGGCAGAGCAGCAGTTGCATGAATCCTCTGTTACAGCTTTATGCATGTGTATTCATATACTTGGATTAGTCATAGTGTTCATAGGAATCCAGGTGAATTTGTCAGTGTTAATATAACACTTTTATAATTATTAGATCAAATATACGAACTAACAATATAACATTGTTAAAAATGTATTATTTAACTGTTTCATATATATTTATAGATTTATTTATATTAAAGATGGGATTGATCTGATATCCAGCACTGGGATTGGGCCGATACCAAAAATGGTGGATCGGATATCGGAGAAAGCATATTGGATTTGAAATCCCATAAGAAAAAGCCAAGAAGATTAGAATTTGAGTTGAAAATTGAATTTATTTTAGGAACTGGAAATGTTTACATATTATGGGTCTGTTTTTTCCCCTATTGTTAGGATTGAATTTTTTATATTTATACTTTAAGCGTCATTATATTTATTATATTTACAATGTAAGTGATTTTTGTGTGAAAGGATTTAACTGTGAAATGCCTCACAGTTAAAGCTTAGTAGTTTTTAAAGAAATGGTATGGGTATCAGGCTGATACTCAAGGTTTCAGTATCAGAATCAGAAAAGAAAAAACGTGGAATCGTGCCATCTCTAATTCATATTACATATTAGTCAATAATAATAATAATAATCATTATCATCATCATCATATTTATATATATATTTATTTATTTATTTATTTATTTTATTTATTTTTTTAAACAAAAGTTCAGGCCTCTGCTGTACAGATATTGTGAAAAGCTGACACATCACACCTCTGGCATGAAGGGGGTGCTGCGACTCCTTGGTTCTCCTCTACCGTTTTTCTCCCTCACATTCCCTTCATTCAGTGGAGACACACACAAAAAAAAATGTAGCTAGTACAGACCAAAAATAATAAATGCAAATCACTATCAAGAAATCACACATGACTAATTTATCAAAGTACTGCAGGGTCATTTTTTTTTTGGTCCTCACTATGGTCTCATTTCTGTGGTCAGTGTTTCATAAAGTCACATGGTTTTATTAACCACACATAACTAGTGCACTGCTAAGTTCTCATTTTTGTAGCAAGAAAAAGCGAAAAGAAGAAAAAAAAAAGAAAAAAAAACAATTAGATTGTAATGTCATAAATTTAAAAAATGGATTCATTTGGTTGAAGTGGATCATAAAAAATGACTTATTCACTAGAATAGCTTTCCACATCTGAATACATATTTTACATGTAAATTTTGTGCATGTGTGAAGGAATTAATTTGGGGGGCTATTTGGAAATTCCTGTGCGATGAAAGGGAAAGAATATCCACCCTAAAATGATTAATGTGCTGTTCGGGTACACAGAAGATTGAGCGATCCTGTCATCGCACCATATGGTACCAATTTATTCCAGCAAACCAAAAGGCCAGTTCACTTCACAGGCTCCTGTGGCTCTGTTTTGCCTCATTCTCATGCCATGTTCTCAGAGTAACTGTGATTATACCACGGTACTGGACACTAATGCAGAACTGAAAGTCACATGTCAAAAAACATTTTTGTGTGCGTGTGTGCGTGTGTGTGTGTGTGTGTGTGTGTTTTAGTGAACTGATTATTTGTCAGAAGGAAGACATTATTCAAGAAGGCAGTGAGTTCTGAGGTGAATATTTCCAAGACCAGGTCATAAATCCAATTAAAAAGGATATGAGTGTGCAAGATCAATAGTTGAAAACAGGTCATAAAACTCACTACACTCATTTATTTCTTACTTTTCTACATTATATTTTTGTTTTATTGAAAAAAGGTGGGAGAGAGTATATTCACATAAGACACTTTTCTCAAAAGGTAAACCTAGACGCGAGTAAGTAAGCAAATAAATAATGAAATAATGAAATTACATAAATAGGCTTTTGAAACAGCATGCATGTTGTCTATGTAAATTCAGTCTAAAACTGATGGACAATTGCAAAACTCTGCATCCACTTACTTCTTTTCTGTTTCTACTTTCAGTGAAATTAAAACGTCTTGGAACACTTCCTGGATCATGTTGGGGCAGGAACATTGGGTAACATTTTCTACCTAAGATGTCATTAGTATTATAAGGTTCTATCTCCCATTCATTCTTCAGATAGAAGTCCAGAATAAGGCTTCAAGGTCAAAACAATGCTTTCTGAGTGCTCATCATTTTCCAAACTGGATAACAAGGCACCGTATGGATTTTTATAAGCTCTGGTAAAATGCTGTAATTAAGTCCTAGTGGATGTGTTTGACTATTCGTGGTAAATATATGAAAGAGGGGTTTTTTTTCTTTTTCTTTTTTTTTTAAAGAAATATCCTGAATGTGCTGCATAAGTGTTCTTGTTACTTATAAGAACAAATCATTCATTGCAATCTTACTTTTCCAGAACAGATTCATTCATTTGAATTCACTTTAATCACTTTGTTTTTATGTACAGGTTCAGTAACATTTTTTTCCCCATGTTTACAAAATTTGATGATTCTTAATAAATGCTAAAAGTGCTTTATAATTTCACCCAGATCGTCAGTTATAGCACTACAGCACTACTACTGTATACAGTAAAGTAACATTATAATGACTAATAACAATTGTGTTACATGTTTATAGGACTTTATGTCATTAATCATAGTACTTAAATATAGATTTACTGTAGATTATAAATGGAAATAAAGTTATTGAATTATATATATATATATATATATATATATATATATATATATATATATACATATATTAAAAAGAGACATGAACGATCATAAAATGAAAAATATGGAGCTTTGTAGCTGACAAAAGAATTGAATATGAATTTCATATTCACGCCACATTATCTACAATTATTTTTTTGTGGTGTGTTTGATAAATAAATGGTTATTTGCCTATGAAGCTATATATATATATATATATATATATATATATATATATATATATATATATATATATATATATATATATAAACCAGAAATAAAAATCTCAAAAATATAAATTTGATGTAAATTAGGCCAAAGGTGTGCATCTAAGATTCCCAGGGAAAAGTAGATGTTTCGGGTCAAACTAACAAAGTAAATAAATCAATAAATAAAAGTTTTAAGTTCTACTCAAATAGCTAGTTTTCTATTGTAATGTTTCACACTCAGTTCTTAGTGTGTTGATTTTTGGGTAACATTCTTGCTAGTCAGGCTATGCTAATGTTAGCTTGTTGGCTATCATTACCTGGATATCAGTCAAGATTAGCTGAATATAACTATTTCAGTGGATCTTCCATTTTGACTCCAATTAACTTTACTCCACATCGCTTCACATGACCTCGATGGCCGTGACTGTGGCAAAATTGGCTAAATGATGAGATTGTCCACTCTGAAAGCATCTACTTTTCCTTGGGAATCCAAGATGACTTACCTCATTGACTTTCAAATCTGTATTTTTGAGATTGAATTTTAGAGAATTGTATATTTAGGGTTATGATGATATATTTTAAGTTAAAACACACACACACACATTGGCAAAATGTACATTCATTAAATAAACCACAGAAAAAAGCATGACATGTATATAATTCCGATATATGAAATTCATATTCAAATACTTTTGTCAGATTCCAAGCTTCCAAGCTTCATAGACAGCGTTATTAAAAGTTGCTCTGAGCTTTTATAGAAATGGGATGTATAAAATCAGTTAACAATAAATGTACATCTAGAATCAAGTTAAACACATCGTTAGAGTTTCTAGCGTAGCTTTAATACTGACATTCATGGAGACACCCTGGAGAGAAACCACAGCGCTCAGAAAGCAATCTGTTAATGTTGTAATATTGCTGTTTCTGGTTGTTTCACTGCCTAAAGGGGTTTAGAAAAAATTAAACGGCAAAAAAAATCCAGAATAAGAAAAAGCAGTGCCAGTGTGTATCTCTTGGCATGTCGAATTAAGTTGAAAGGTATAATTTGCCATGTCTTGAGGTTTATCGCTTACCCCCGTTTCTGGAGTCTATCCTGAGAAATATAGATTTAGAAAGGGACACTGAGATTCATTGCTCACTTTTGAGGATGAAACACGGTTGTTGAGCTTCATGGATGTAATTCATAGCAGCTTTTTTCCATGGATTGTAAAAACGTTAAACTGGTCCAAGTTGCAAATGTGGGATCTTTGTACGTCTGCCACATATTTATTTGGCAACTAGTCTTTCTATATAAATACCACATCAGTCTGTTGAAGATGTTGTAAATTATATGATATGGTCAACTAAATATTAAACATAACTAGGTCTATAGTCATAATGTAATTCTGTATTTTAATCAATTTTGTAATTTTTTTTTTAAAGTCAATCTTCTTTCCGGCATAGTGTTTTATTTGCTGTTTGAGCCAAGCTTGATTACTTTGATTATTTTGTTAAATTCGTGAAAAACTTTCAGGGAAGGAAAAAAAAAAAACAAAAAAAAAACAACACACACAAACTAATTAGGTTGCCAGAGCGAGCAAAGATTGCAGATTGCAGATTTCTTTCTTGCAGTGTTTCCAGTCAGAGGTCTCTTTAAAATTCACTTACATTATGTACTGAATGGATATTTGTTAAAAATAAAGATAGGTATTTAAGGAAAAGTACAGATTAATAGATTTCCAACACCATTTTCCAGATTGTTAATTTTCTTGCCCCTGCAGGCTAGTATGAGTATGGAGGATAAACCTTTTTATAGGCTAGACTCAATTGGTTTTCATTATCGTAGATGTGACTTTGGTTTAAATGTTTTTTCCTAATCCAAGGCCAATCCTTATTTGCTTACTCTCTCTCTCTCTCTCTCTCTCTCTCTCTCTCTCTCTCTCTCTCTCTCTCTCTCTCTGTCTCTCTCTCTCTGTCTCTCACGTGCTGTCTCAGTTGCTAGGGAGAGAAAAGAAGTCTGCCTCATATTGAATAGCTTGTATATCCTTTCTTAGCTAAGTCATTCTGACACTCATTGTCACTGGATTGCAATATACAGTATCTCTCTTTCTGCCATTCAGCACTGGCTTGGTTCCCATTTCATCCTGGCTTTTTTTTTCTTCTTCTTTTTTTCAAAATGAAGGATAAACTGCTTTGAAGCACAGTTGTATCAAGTACGTGGATCCAAATGGCTGCATTCTCTATCCTCGGTGTCTTCTCACTTCTGTTCTTAAAGACTACGGAAATATAGCACAACTTTGCATGTTGTCAGACCAGTCAGCTGGAATAAACATTTCAATTCCAACGCAATCATCCGCACCCCTAATAATTACAGGCGCACATCTCAGAGACGCCGGTTAATGAGTGTGTTCATTGGTGTCATCATGTGCTCCGCAAATACGAAAACAGGAAATAATATTGGAAGTGGAATGGAGGTTAATGGCTTGATAATTCTGCCTTTATGAGGAGATGTGTTTTATCTACTTTGCATTGTAAAGAAAGCAAGATGGCATCAACCTAGGGGTTGCTTGACGTTTGAGTTTGTGTTGTGTATATGTGCAAACCCTTCTATATGTTATTGAGCACCCCCTAGGATTGGCTATAGAAATTTCTAACAGTTTAGTATCAGAGACAGTAATGAACGTATTTATCTAGTGCAATTGCTGATCAAAAAGCAATACTATTGCAGTACCACAACAAGCGTGAGTGTGAGTAACAAATGCAAAGATTTTCTGATTTTTGTAGCTAGAAACATAGTGCTGATGCTAACCACATTGTCTTGAGAAAATTCTCTGTGACTCATTCAGCCATGCATGCTGTGCACTTCCTTTTACACTTAGCATATTACATGTTAATCTACTGCATAAATTAAATTTAAATCAATCCTGCAACGTGATATTTTGGTATTCCTCTCCACCATTTGTACCAGTATTCACATCTCATGGGATAAAACACAGCATTTGGAGTGTAAATATACTGTAATATAAACACAGCTGCTGATGTATTTCTGCCAATGCTTGTGAAAACTAGATTTCTTGCTAAGTAAGGAATAAATCATTGATGGAGTTACCACAACAAAGTTGATTGAATTCCAATAACAGCCTGTCCTGCAGTGTTCTATTCCTCTTATACCACAGTAATTTGCCAATGTTAGGATTTTCTTTTTGGTGATTTACATATTGAAACTTTTGTCCATTTAAAAGTTATGTAGCCTACAGTTGCAAAAATTTATACTTTAACAAGTGAAGAGACATTATTTAATATTTTTCATTATGAGATTATTAAATAACAAATGTAATATAATTAAGCTTATTTCTAGACATATTTATTCACATGAAATAAGCACAATTATCTGCCAACAAGTCAGTTAATTAATTAATTAGTTATGAACAGGAATTTCTAGAAATATGATTTATAATCTTATCTTTATTTAAAGGCAGTCTATGAAATATGTTTTGAATTTGTTGATACTGTACTTACTTGCTAAGATATCTTATTCATTGGTTTATTTATTTAATTTAAAATATAAAATAAAATAGTTAATAGTAATTAATTTATACTACTACTACTGCTGCTGCTACTACTACTACTACTACTGCTGCTGCTGCTGCTACTACTACTACTGCTGCTGCTGCTGCTGCTACTACTACTACTACTACTACTGCTACTACTAATAATAATAATAAGAAGAAGAAGGAGAAGAAGAAGAAGAAGTACAAATATTTGTTACAGTCTGGCAGAGTATTACTTGATTAAAACGTTTTGTGTAGCAAGTGTAGACAGAAATGCCTGACGCATGCTGCATATGTGATCACATCGGATTGGGAACAATGGAAGAACGATGTTCATCCCTCAGTACAGCTCCAGACTATGCCAAGGTGCATTGAAAGGCAGACTGTTACAGCCCAGCACCTTTCTAATTCACTTATGTTGCTTTTCCTTTAATCTTCCACCCATCTGTATGTATGCAGTCGATATATAAGCTAGAACTATACACTGTATTATTGATAGCTCCATTTATTCTTTTCACTTGTGTTTTCACAAGATGGTGGCTGCTATGATTTTACCCAACATATTGCTGAATGGTGCTCGATGTTTGTGACCATCCATCTTCAAATTCAGTGTATGTCTGAAAGGTCATGGTCCCCCAAAAGCAAAGTTTCCCAAAAGCACCATAAAGTTCATTTTAACTGTAGAGAAAGTTCTCAAAGTGATGCCCAATCTACCATATAACAATCACCTTTGTGCTGTGATGTTTTTGGTTAACTTGCCCGTTTGTTTTATTACACTTATACCACAGCAATTTGCCAATGTTAGCCAATTTTTAAAAAATGTCATCTCATATTGTAACGTTTTATCTATTTATTGCTATGTATAGATGCAAAAATTATATCTTAGCAAGTGAAGAGACATTATCTAAAATTTTTCGTAATTATTAGTAATTATGAGATTACTATAAAACAAACGTAAAACCTTTAGACCTACTTCTATACTTATTCACATGAAATAAGCACAATTATCTGCCAGTAAATTAAGACAGTTAATGAATTAATGAGTAATGAAGTATTAAATGAGAATACATAGAAATATGCTTAATAATCTTATCTTTATGAAAAGACAGTGTATGAAATATGTGTTGAATTTGCTGATACTGTACTTACCTGATAAGATATCTTATTTATTTATTTATCCTGTTATCACTTACAATATCACAGCTATAAAAAGTCTTTTCCTCACCAGCTTCTCCTCCTCTTTTTTTTCTCACTTAAAACAAAACAATGCAGCTGGTCATGATAATAAGACCAAACAGTAAGATAATAAGACGAAACAATGCAGCTTGTCATGTTACTGGCAAACCTTAAAGTCCTTTTTCTGAAGATCTACGTGTGCCCGAAAGAATTACAGCATTACCTGTAATTGTTTCAAAGCACGGACACTAAAGACTCCTTCCACAAATGCTCAATAATCATCTCCTCAGAAAACTTAACCACATCAACAATTACAGTATACACATGTGTTGCTGCTGGAACTACTATCCTTCTTGTGCGGTTATAGAAAATCATATGTTATAGAATCAACACTTTCTGACCAATCAGAATTGAGCATTCAACAATGCTGTAATTTTATGGGTTTGGGGAACAACGTATATTGTAAGGGCTATAATAAATAAACAATAACATGGTTGGATGAAAAGAAAGAAAGTGCTATCTCAGAGGCTATAATGAATGTTATGCATTCTATCTGTGTACAAATGAAGGTATGCAATGTTTCCTGTCTTTCAAATGATTAAGTGTTGTGGAAAGTGGCAGGGTTTAGAAAGACTTACTTGTCAATTGCATCTTGCTGACTCATTCTGCAACAACAACAACACAGGAAGCATGCTGCATGTTTGATCAGGCCTCTGTAGAAAGGAAACATCCAATATTGACATTCATGCCACCCTTATATAACCCTGATATCGACAGTCACCTCCTTTTGCATCATATCACTGCTGCAATGTTCTGTAGTATGACTTCAGAAGTGGCCTCAGTCATACAAATGCTTAATTGTAATATATATATACATGTGTGTGTGTGTGTGTGTGTGTGTGTGTGTGTGTGTGTGTGTATATATAAGGATATATTGCTGTATAGTTATATGCTGTGCCTAGAATCACATTAGACATGATTTTATTATAGCAAAAATGAACAACTCACCTGAGTCTAAATGGACATTTTCTTTTTTTTAATTTACAATACATTTTCAAATTTATATCCAGAATACCAATAAGGTTGTTAAATATACAGATGGATGCCAAACTAACCCTCTCATGCATAAATTCTGAAATGTTTAGATAGTTTTATTACTCAACATTATATGCAAATTCAAATTATTTCTTTCTTTCTTTATTTTTACTTTTTCTTAAAAAAAATAAAATATTCAAAGGACATCAAAGAAGTAAAATGGTATTACTGCAAATAAATAAATAAATAAATAAATAAAATACTTGCAATATTTCGAGCCTAAAATGCTGTTTGTTTGTTTTTTCCAACTCATTTTTAGGTCTGAAGTTAAAGGATGTCTTATTTAAAATAAATATAATAATAATAATAATAATAATAATAATAATAATAATAATAATAATAATAATAATAATAAGCACAAATATTTGTTACAGTCTGACAGAGTATTACTTGATTAAAACGTTTTGTGTAGCCAGTGTAGACAGAAATGCCTGACGCATGCTGCATATGTGATCACGTCGGATTGGGAACAATGGAAGAACGATGTTCATCCCTCAGTACAGCTCCAGACTATGCCAAGGTGCATTGAAAGGCAGACTGTTACAGCCCAGCACCTTTCTAATTCACTTATGTTGCTTTTCCTTTAATCTTCCACCCATCTGTATGTATGCAGTCGATATATAAGCTAGAACTATACACTGTATTATTGATAGCTCCATTTATTCTTTTTACTTGTGTTTTCACAAGATGGTGGCTGCTATGATTTTACCCAACATATTGCTGAATGGTGCTCGATGTTTGTGACCATCCATCTTCAAATTCAGTGTATGTCTGAAAGGTCATGGTCCCCCAAAAGCAAAGTTTCCCAAAAGCACCATAAAGTTCATTTTAACTGTAGAGAAAGTTCTCAAAGTGATGCCCAATCTACCATATAACAATGGTATATAACAACCTTTGTGCTGTGATGTTTTTGGTTAACTTGCCCAAGTTGCAGTAAGATCTCTTAATGGTAAATCTGTAAGTACAAATCAAGTAACTAATTTGCTCAGCCATATTTATTATAGGAATGCCTATAAAGACCTTTAAATACCTTTTAATACTTTTGTCTTTTTGGAATTTTAATGGACAATTACGCCAAAATGTTACTGTAATCAGGTTAGTCATACAGGCTATAATATGATTTTAGACTCAACATTTTAGCATAGAACTGTGTGATCTTGATGCTTTAATTAATATAGTTTATAAAGGTTATAAAGAGATTACTGTTAGGGCTCGAGGAGGGGATAATGTTCATATCTGCACTGAAAAAAAAAGCTCAAAAATTTTCTTTACTTAATTCAAATGTGTACATCGGTTCCACATGACTGAACTGAGTTACATTAACACAATTTGGTTTTGCGCATCCAACATGATTTGATCATGTATTTTTTAAAAAATCAAGGAAAATCAAACCCAGGTTATAGGCATCCTGTGACAGCCACGTTATCGCTACATTCTATACTACTGCACATATTTTAAGCATGTTCATTTCATTCTACAGTTTTAGTTCCTGTTAGCGCCAGCATCCTCACAACATTTCATAATGTAACTCTTTAAGTTTACATTAATACTATGTGACTTACTCACGCTCACTCAAAATAAATAAATCTAGCCATTAGAAACTTGTTTACATTAAGTTTAGTATAAGCAACGAAATCACATTTTGATTATAAACTTTCAATATTTTTATGTAAAATATATACGTAATATGTTCTCTTAAATCCGACTCATGTCATATTCCATATATTTTTTTCAGTGTGTTCTTTTGACTTCGTTTGTATGAAACAGAACAAAATCCAACCAAAACACTCCTCGAAATGTTGACGAGATCTGGACTGAGCATCGCAAAGTTAAGAAGATCTTAAATGGGAGAGAGAGTGTTCACTATGATGTACACATTTTGCCACCTAATGGGTGCTCTCTACATTGCCATTGGAAGCTACTTGAGGTTTAGATAATCCAATCAGCCTAAGAATAGCAATGTCTGGAATAGCAATGGCTAATTGGAAGCATTATTAAAAAGCAGCACACTGGGAACAATGATAGATTATATTTCACTGCGTATAGACAGCAATATAGTGGTTAGACTGTATACTAAAATGTTCAGAGAGTCATCCAAATGAGATGGTGATGTGATGGGGATGCAGATTAGATTAGATTTAGTTTTGTAAGAATAAAGTTGTAAGAAATGATATGAGTGCTAACTAACACCTCCTCCAGCTTTAACATCACCTTCAAATGTTTTCAATTAGGGATATAACCAAAACGAACACATTGTTCGGAATGAAGTGTGTGCTGTGACACAACACAAATAATAATAGAAGGTACACTATTGTTTTGTTTATTTATTTATTTATTTATTAAATAATGCTTGCCCAAAAGGTTCACAGGATACTCAGGATAAGCATGAGGACTGGCATCATGATGCAACTAAAAAGTCACAAGTGGGAGGTTTTGTTAAGACAAATCTGTTGTTAAGATAAATTATGAACTCGAATGATATAACTGAGGTTGAGGAACTGTCAGAGCTAGAACTCACAGACTATGCTTTTTTTCTCCTTCCTGTTTAGACCACACCCACTTTGAGTTTAAATCCAAATACAGATACCAAACAGATACAAATACAGATACGGATTGTGCATTGTGGTATACCCCTAGTTTTCATACAAACTGAGTCGACGGTTATGAATTTGAAAGTTTACAACCTTGCACCATAAACATTGGATCCAGTCTTCCATCACACACACACAGAACAGATATATATATATATATATATATATATATATATATATATATATATATATATATATATATATATATATATATAATTATATGTGTGTGTGTGTGTGAGAAAGAGAGAGAGAGCGAGAGAGAGAGAGAAAAGCAGAGAAGCATGCTGTTCATTCATATTCACACTATTAACACACTGGCACCTGAGCACGGTCCCCACTCCCCCAGCGTTGTGGATGCAGCCGGTGACAGCAGGAGCTGAAGGGAGGTCAGTTGACAAGATGTCACAGCAAGCCTCTGATCATTGGGTTGTAATTAGTGCCTTGTTGCTCTCAGATGTGTCTCTAGCCGAGCAGCGGTGGTGAGAAAAATAAGAGTGGTAGAGCTATGATGGCAGACCCTGGCCCTGTTCCAGAGCCTCTCAAATCGCTTCCTTTTCTCATCTTTCCCTCTTGTCACATGGTTGGTGAAGCAAAAATGGCAGAATTGCTTGTGGATTCACTCCCAGAAAAAGACAGGACACTTCTTTAGAGTGGTAGAGTTCAGTCTCTTATCTCTGGGCTGGGCTCACTGGGCACTGGGACATGTGAAGTCCTTTTTTTTATGACTGCAGCTGGTGTGTATTCCGTCTATGTCACTGTCACTCCTGAAGGATGGGAGTACAAAGATATCGAGCTATCGCTGTTTTATGGAACAGCTGTAACATTCGTGTAAAAGAATTCTACACACTAGTGTATGATGAATTATGGTTAAAGTATATAACGACATTTTCTCACTGTTGTAATGAAAAGCAATACTAAATCATAGTGTGTCCGAATGGAAAAAAGTTGTTGTTTTTTTTAAACGTAATACCATTTAAAAACCATTCAATAGCATTTCATTCTGTAACTGCTTCACACTGCATTAGCAGTGGAATTATAAACGGAAGCTCAACTCAACTGGCTCTTTTAACACAGGCATTCATTTAGTATACATTTAGCTTCTCATAAACGTCTTATAGTGCATAAAACCCATTTGTTTATCATATAATCAAAAGTTAAAACGTTACGTAAATGATTCAATCATGCGCAATTGTTCTGAGCTTTCACTTTACCGTACATTAGGTATTTCACCACTAAATGCCACATTTCTTACTTGCAGTTTATCAGCAGGATTAACATCTTATTTTACAAGTCATTTTCAAGTGGTGAAGAGGAAAAAAAAAACTAATTAAGCCTCAATAAATTAATAGGGCCGGAATTTTCCGGCGATTTCTCTTTGTCACAAAACCCCACCATGCATTGTATGCTTTATCACTTAAGTGCCTGAGACCAATAAACACAAAATACGACATCAGTCTGTTCTAAAATGAATGTGAAGTCTCTGTAGAGTGTATTAAATTGCTTTCACCCCCTTAGCTGACCCTCTGAATAGACAGTTAAATTAAGTACACTGACGACTCTCGCCTTCCTTTTTGATTCAAATAATTGGACGTTCTAATAAGCCAAGGAGATTTTATTAATTCTACAGTAGACCTTGGCTGTGTTTTATATTGTATTGTGTATATTTTACTGAAGGCCACTTTAAAATGCCAAGTACTCTGAATTGGTATATGTTTTACTCTGAATTGGTATACATTAACCACTCAAAAATCAATACTAATGAACAGAAATTAAAATAAACAAATGATTAAAAACTAACACATAAATCCCAGGACCAGGTTTCTCCTAGTGTTTAATGGTTCTGTTGGTCTTTTTTGCCACTCAGTTGACACAGCTCACTTTAGGGACCCTGCTTGCTGGAAGTACTTCGCTGGAGTTCTTTTCAATCAAGTGTTTAGACCACAGTGCTGGGAGCTGGGGAGGCCCCAACCTCACTCAAGAATATTACCAACTCACCCAACCTGCATCTTCACAGTTATTGCTTCCCAAACTTGCTACTCTGCAACAAAATGCCTGAAAATATTATTAGAACTGCTGGACATCTCCCTGTTGTGTGAACTAACTGATTGCTCTGTTGTCCTGTTACAGCATGGTCCTGCTTTCAGTGCAGCACAATGTTGGATTTCCATTCTCTCTGGAATCTCTCTAGAATGGTTTTATGACATAGATTAAGCATAGGATCACCATTGATGGTGACGTTAAGTTCACATTCTCCACCAACCTTCACAAACATTTCTCTGCTGGCTTTCATGCCACCACCTGACAAGATATCCTCAGAGCTGCTAGCACAATCACTTCAAATTAAATGGTTCCTTGTGAGTTCTTTAGATAAGTTTCTCCTCCCCACTTTCTCCCCCATACCCCCCTCACACACCACCACCACCACCCACTTGGTATAATTCTCACCAATGACAGCTACCAACAGGAGACATTGAAAGCTAACACATGCTAACTTCAAGACATGCAAAGCCACTACTCATGCTGCGTCACAGGGTAGCGTAACACACTCGGAGAAAAGTGCTGTCTACCTTCTTCCACATACTGTACATGAGTTCACAGATGCCTGCAATTGGCTACTGTTGCTCTCATTGACAGAGTAGAGAGAGTATACCACTCCTCACATGAAGAGAAACAATTCTGCTCCTTGTCCCTCAGGAGCAGCCATGGACGGCTGTGGCCTCATTGTAATTTGAAGTTGCAACAATATCCTAACAATAGGGTGAGCACTTTTCTGTTACACCACTAGGAAGCCATAAGTTCTTTGAAGGGATAACACACACACACACACACACACACACACACACACACAAATATATATATATATATATATATATATATATATATATATATATATATATATATATATATATATATATATATATATGTATGTTATCTCTTCAAAGAACTTATGGCTTCCTAGTGGGGTGGTTCTAGCTTTAAGGGTTCTGCTAGTACATGGGTAATTAACTAAAATCTGTAAAGGTGCAGGTACATACGGATAAAGAGCTTACATGTCTAAATGACTACAACAATTCCCTTTTAATGCTTAACCATTAGTGATTGGTTTATGGCTATAAATAAGACCAGATTTGGACTCTGAGCAGATGAGACATCTGTTTTGCACCTGAAGTGGAGAATAAATATGTACATGTCTGTCCAATCTTTAAACATTCTTCTTCTTTTTTTAAATCTTTTGAACAAGCTATCTATGATAAACAGTCTATGATAATCTGTGAAAACTCTTCCCTTTAGGATTTTAGATTTAACCTCTTTCTTTTTAAAAGTTACTCTAGCAGGTTGTTGTTGTCTGAACTGTGTTCTGGTCCGACTGACTTTACTAGAACTGTTGTCTGGTTCTGGTTCTTTCCATTTAGTGTTTCCCAAACTGGGATGATGTCACATTTCTCTCAAGGCAGCCATTAGTCATTGCTAGTCTGGCCATTATTATACTATGATATAGTGGTGGCACAACGAACATGGTGAAACATGCCAAGTGCAAAACCCTTTCCCAGCTTGGTGAGCTGATTTATGTGGATCAAAGAGACTTATCATTTGTCATGCACTGTGGACTATTCTGTCCTTAGCGCCTCTACATAAACAAGATGCCTAGTCATTTCTCAGTCTGTATGCTACAGTCCTGTTCTAATTATTGCATCTCAACTTCATACACGTTTATACACTTTTCCTCCAACTTTAGATGTCTAAATTATGGGTGGAATAGTCATTCGTTATTTGTCTGGCTTTACTTCTTGGCTACTTTTGAGATTGTTCTCTTCTTGGATACTCTATGTAACCAAGAAGCAATTTGTTGACTGATCATCTTTGGCTGTGATCTCCTATCCCTCTACTTCATTGCTACTCATTTTGCTACACAAATTTCGCAATGTTCCAAAATTAAAACGAGCTGCAACTTTATTATGCCCTGCTAGAGGAGCTTTAGTGTACAACAGTAGTCAGATAGTCTAACTCTACACAGCAGATTATGATTAAGAGAAGGACATATCACTGTGCACCCCTAATGACATGTTAGAGATTGAGGAAAATTACTTAGAAGATTGGGGATCAATTCTGTTAATCGGCCACAACATCAGCATCATCTCATTAGGTTAAATTTCGTTCTGGCAGTAATGCTCTTACTGCAGTTGGACTCCAAAACACTAGCCGTGTATGTGGTCTGAGCTCTCAGTGCCCTCTACCTTCCTGGCAGACCTTTCCATAGACCTTTCACTGTGTATGTGGGTAGCGGTGCCAATTCTTCCTCTGCTGCCAGGTGCAGGCACAGTTTGGTCCCAGTCCAGCCTCAGAGAAATCCACTTTTCCCACTACAGCTCACAACATCCCTTAGGATAAGAACACATCTGTGTTTGCCCTTCTTTTCCAATCCCAGTCCCCATTTTCTCGCTGCACAGAAATGTCATTTGCAAACACTAACACATCTTAGAAGCATTTGAGATGCACTGATTTTGCCTTGCAGAACTCCAAATGACGTCGCTGCTGTTTTGTAATATTCTCCTAATATATATTTTATTTTCCTGAAAAATGATTGGTGCTTCATAGTCAATTAAATTGTAAGAAAGTCTCCTTTATTTCAACGGTTTCAATACTCATAATGCAAGTCACTGTCGTACATTTATATCAGTTGCCTTTCATCCACGCAGGCCGTAGTAAAATGAGACTAGTCAGGTCTTAATGTAACCAACAAAAGCCGGATACAAAATCCATACAAACTCAATTAGGAATCAATTTGAGTTTGTGTCAGACAGTCTGGTGCCAACAGAAAGGGTTTTCTATCAGCTTATGCGCTAGGAAAAAAAAAAAAAAAAAACGCAAACGCTTTTCATTTAAATATTTCACATGCTTTTGCTTTAGAGTATTTTAGGCGATGCTCTTTTGTTGTTTTGCCTGCATGCTGTCTTGTTATTTCTCATGGGTCAATCCACATTCAATGTTCGAAGATTAGTGCGTGGACAATATACTGTACCTTTATAAGAAGTGAGAAATGCATGTCTGTTGCTGTTGCATGGAAAATAATCTTGCTATCCATAGACATGCTGAAAGAGAAATAAAACGAGCAGTGCTGTTTACGTAGAGGCCATATAACAGAGCAATGCAGGTAGGAGGTGCTGGATATGTGTACGGTAGAAGCAAGTAATTGTAGGTTTAGCAACACAGCATTGATACATGTGTCTTTTGTAAAAAAAAAAAAAAAAAAAACCAAACAAAAAAAAAAACAAAAAAAAAAAACCAAGAAGAAGAAATAAAAGAAATTATATGGATGCCATGCAATGTGCTCTATGCCAGAGTAAATAAAAAGCAGAAAATAGCTCTTTTATTTTGTAAAACACAAGCTTTCCATGACTTCTCATATTTATGCAGAATATCTTCCCTGTACCTTTTTTTAGCCTGGGCTGACTTTATTGTAAGAATGACTTTGGGTAGGCTTTTTTTTTTTGGTCTGCTTGGAAGCACAGTGCGGCACTCTCGGGTGCTTTGATTCCCTGATCTTTCAAAAAACAAAAGCAACACTCCTCCAAATGTTCCAGCCTCAGTCCCTCTCAACATCCCCCCCTTTGCAAAATATGCCTTCATTTAATTGTGTTCTTTTTTCTGCATTGCTTGTTATAAAAGCAACGCTAATTGTCTGAGTGTCTATGACAATCATCCACTGAGAATAATGTTCCACTGCCGTGCATGCCCAAGGATTCCTCGAAAAGAGCGACGACGGCTGTGGATCAGAGACGAACACAAGAACTAGAAACAAAATGGAGGGCAATTTGACAAAAAAACAAAACAAGACTAGAATTCAGATGTGGTTCTAGAAGTTTGTGTGGATGTAGGAATGGAAGTAAATATTTATGTCACACAGACTCACAGATATTGAAATAATTTCTCACTCAAATATTATTTATATGTTTTATTTTATTATTTATATATTTGTATGACTGATCAGTTGCAGTGTCACATCCTTGTAATCACAATGTTTGATTAATGAATCTTAGCAGTAGAGCAATACCATATTAGTTCACCGCTACACATTCACTGATGCATCCTCTGGAGCTAATTGTGTGTATTGATGAATAATGTAGCGACTACCTGAAGAATATCAAGTGAAGCCATTTGAAAGAGGACAGAACCTTTCTCTAAATCAGGCATTCTCAAAGTTTTTGTAACCAGTGTCCCATTTAAATAAAAAAATAAATGAATAAAATTATTCTACAATAAATGTCTTTTTCTTGGAATTTATATATATATATATATATATATATATATATATATATATATATATATATATATATATATATATATATATATATTCCAAAGACTTTTATTGTAGAGTCATCATAGAGCTGTTTCTTCCTGAACTTTCCATCAACTGAGCACAAGCTGACATTATTAGTACACATCTTGTTTTTGAGTTATTGTTGTTCGAAGGAAGCCCATTCCATCCAAGTGACCAGTCAAACAGACTAATAACTACCAGAACTCAATAATAAATATAACTTTGATAGTAGTGGGTTGTGATTTACACCACTGTAACTAACTACAAAAAAAGCACTGACCCTCTGGCTATGCTTCATAGACTCCGAGAACCATTACGTTAGATGGATGATGACGAGGAAAATGACTGAAGCTTTTCAAATCATATAGACTTCCAGATGACTTGAGCTTGGCTTCTGTTTATAACCGGGTTATTTACTGTAAAACAGTCCCTCCAAAATGCAACCAAGGCTTTCAACAAATCAGAATATAATCTCAGAAAGCATTGATAAATTGCTAATTTGAACTAATTATTGGTTAAAAAAAAGAACTATTATGATATGATGTTCATATCCATGCTTAACATATGACTAGAAAAATTATCAGAGCATCAGCATTGCTTTTGTGCCACTGCCTATATTATCTCTACAAATTCATTTCAATATTTTATTTGCTTGACGGATAATGGAGCGCGGGTGCCCTCGATCAAATCTATGGGTGAAACTCGGTGAGTGGTTTCATTTTGAAAGCTGTTTGGTGAAGAGAGGAATAATATACTCCAGGCAAGGCACATTTCAAAAAAAGGCTGTCTTCACTTCACATTTGTGTGTGTGTGTGTGTGTGTGTGTGTGTGTGTGTTGGGGTTGGTGGTGGTGGTGGTGGTGATGGGGGGGGGTTTCAGCACTATGAGCATTAATATTAAGATTCGCTCAGAAATTTCTCAAGGGCTACAGAGTGATGCAATTGGATCGTTCATCTGCTCTGCTTCTCGATTGGTGCCCTACATATGGAAGAATTCCAACCAATGAATGACAAGTGACTGATGACATCATCAGCTTTATTCTACACACTTGTGCCTCTCGGTTTCTTTTTATTTTGAGCCAAAGTAGCATTGGCATGAGCTATGCGCACACAAGAGAGCCACATTAGCGTCTGAGGAGGTTTTTCCTGCATCCTAACATTTATAAATGACATCCTCAACCTTTGAGGGGAGGAAAAAAAAAAAACGCATGCTAATTGCTCCAAATGCCAGATGCCTAGTTTGTTTATTCAGGTTAACATTTAGTTCCTGCTGGTTGTTCTGTTGCAGGAGTCCCGCTGTTTCACGCATCAGCTCCTAAACAAGCAGGCCCTCTCCAGGGGCCGAATTCAATCAAATAACATACACTGTAGCCTTACGGCAGCTTACTGAGGTACTGCCACTGAACAAGCAAACTGTATTGCTTCCAGACATCCTGAATGCACGTTTACTATGTTGTAAAACAACACTGATTTTTAAATACTCAGGTTTTGATGTTGTGTCCTGTCATATAACAACAATATATATGGCAGTTTGAAATAGACCTTACGTGAAAAGAGTAAAAAAAAAAAAAAAAACAATCTTAAGCGTACTCTATTTTCTCATGCGGATTCTACGGGTTAACAAAGTTTGACAGGGAAATGGGCACCGATCTCAAATGAGGATTATTTCCATTCGAAAGAGGACTCCGTTACTGCATGTAGCCATTTGAGATTTTGTTGACAAGGGTATCTCTTGTGCACTGTGTCCATTGTGGTTTTACAAAAGCAGAATTAACATTAAAATCAGAGCGGTTGAAGGAAGGCTCCGCTGCACAGTGAGCTGTTCCTATAATCCTATCTTCCTAATGGAGTCAGTGTGAAGCCTGAGCAGCAGGGATGTCTTTTGTGGCAAAAATGAATTTCGGGCTCCGAACCATACAGAGGTCAGCCTCTTTTGCTTGAGTTATATCCTCTGGCTGTGTTTACAACTGCTTGCTGGTAGGTGGTATTTTTCAGGGCAAATCTCAAATTAATCGAATGCCAGTTATCGCTCTTGCTGTGGAAACGCAAACGTTTCTCTGGCACTTGTCATTCTTTTGCTTTTAAACCAAGCGTAGGTTCCTGGAGGAATAATGTCGAGACACTGACCAAAAAAAAAAAGATATCTGTGCACATCATATATCAGGTATGGTAGCTTTTGATTTCTTCGAATGTGTGTGAAACTGAACACAAGTGCAATAAAAGTGCATGTGCGATAGATTGAAAACTGGTTAATAGTGTTGCATGATTAAGGCCTTTAACGTGGATCAGCACTATGACTGAATGCCAAATATTGCTGTGGAAATGTACTAACTGCATAAATTGCTCTGTCAGTATTACAAATGTATATTATATACTCATCTATGGGGATGAGTTATGAGTTAACACAGTAAGTGATCATTTTTGTTATGTGGAGAAAAACTTCATCAGGTGTTAAAAAGGTTTCTTCAAAAAAAATAAAAAAATAATCAAAATTAGGCATTCATACACATTATTACACATTATACACCAAACTCAGCATACAATCAGCATGTTCCTCCTTTTCTGTAACTGTTAAAGCAAATAGAAAAATAATGTAACAATGCAATCACAAGATTAATGTTTTTGCTCCACTTACTCAGATTTCTATAAAGTCAAATAATTGTAATTAAGATTAGCATAATAAACTAAAGCTGGGTGTTCATTTTGGCCATTTTATGCATTGCTGAACACCCGCTGAATATATTTATAACAATAATGCTTTATGGAAATAAGTTATATGTATTTGGAATTCATAATTGCACTCTTTAATACGAGTCCAAAGAAGTCGCTTTTAAATTAGAAGAATTAATATGAATTAATAAGAATGAAGCGCTGGACAGACATTACATTACAATTATGCTTCTGTAGGAAAGAATTTTTTTTTTTTTCTGTTCAATTAAAAATTCAGGTAATTATGTATTTCTTAAGATTATTGACCTCTGAGGAGTGGTTCTTTTTTTTCCCGTCCTCTTATTATAACATTTGCCTTAATTAATATATAATTATTGATTAGCTCCTCCATTATGGCAAGAGTGGAGCGCCTTTTTTTTTTTTTTTTTTTTTTTAGCAGCAGTATATTTAAAGAAGTCTATTAGTTTTTAATATAAATCCATTTTTGTCTCAATTCTAATCCATTTTAGGTGTTGGATAATAAGAGTGACCTCTTTGAAATCTCAAAACCCACACTAACACATTCCAGGAACTGGCTAACTATTAGCATCATCTAATGCTGTATCCTATGTTGAAACATAAGGACTATAGGCCTAATACTTTCCTTCACAGCTCCCTAAGATTAATCGGTCTAACTAAAAATTGTGTGGAAGTGTTGTATAATCATCTTAAATTAAAACACTAAAGGTGGTATAAGCTAATGTGTAATGCACTTGATAATTAAGGGTAGGTATGAGAACATAATAATATACTCATGTTTAACTTGTTCCTTCTAAGACGGATTTATAAACTCATTTTCACGTAAGTTGTGTTTTTGGTTTTTAGTGTGTTGTATGAAAATCACAAGGTTTTAAACAAAGATATTTTGATGTTTAAACAGCTCTATTATGTTGTTTAGACAAAACGTTAGGATGAGCAACTGGCTTAATGGGTGCAATACACATTGTGGTTATAGAAAGTTTGCACGTATAAATTGAATTTGTCTGTGCAGTTCATTGTTGAGTCCACACATGTGGTTTCATGTTAAACATAAATACATGATGTTTGAGTGAAGCTGCCAAGGTTTGATTTTGTGTAAGTAAATAGTAACAATGCCTTGAGCTCTCAACCCATGACCCGAAATATACCAAGCCATTTGCGACTCTTATTTTGTGTTTCACATACTCATTTTACACCAATTATGCTTCCAAAATACCCCAGATCCGGTGGGTACATTTGAAAAGGTCTTAAATAGTAAAAGTACTTATGGAACGAATTGTATTAATTCTTATTGTCACAGAGTATTATAATGCTCATGTTTCAATTTTAAAAGGCTAGATTTACCTTAGCTAGAAGTAAAGCAAATTGGCGTTGCAGGCTGCTGCCTTATATTATGGGTCACCATATATCATTCTTCTTGATTGAATACAACTAAAGCACATCTGTTTTCACTTGGCTGTCGCCGTCACTGCATCAAGCTTTCGTGTTCAGACTTAACATCCAGTTTTAATTACAGTGACTTTAATAACAGTTGCTAAAACATTTACCGCTGCTTGGATTTGTTTCATAGATATTTGCTTTAGCAGATATCTGATTTCAGAAAGAGAGAGACTTAGAGAGCGAGCGAGAGAGAGAGAGAGAGAGAGAGAGAGAGAGAGACATACACACACACGCACGCACGCACGCACACACACACACACACACACACACACACACACGATCTGTTAAAGAAAATAAGGCGCACTAGAAGACATTTTCTGGAACGGCATTTGTTTGCATAGTCTTGTCTCTTAACGGTCAAGATATTTGACATTTGCGTAATCCAGAAACCAATGTGGTCATAAAGGCCGCTGAATGTGAAGTTCCTCTGAGGCCTGCGATAATGATTCTGTCTCAACGATCCCAAACAGTTGTATTTATATTATATGTGAACATGGATAGTATAGTATTTAATATTTTACAAATTCAGTATGACAGATTGTTTTGTTCACTTTGACTCTATGATAATTTAGTTTTAGAGTTTTTTTTCCCCCTAATGATTGATTACTATAGGATTGATAAAAAAAATTCAGCCATGATTATTTAAAAAAAAAAAAAAAGTGTAAATTTGAATATAAATGTCAATATGAAACCTCATTACCCTGTTATAACAGAGGGTCTAACTAAGCACACTGCTTCACTCATTTTCAACACCAAAGAACTATGGACTCAGATAGCACCTAATATTGCATCACTTAAGTCCTAATATTTCAGGATTATTAGAAGGCTTTTTAGGTTTCAGGAGTATTTTATCTTATAAATATTATTGAAAAAAGGCCCTACAGAATAGAAATACCCATTCTAATTTTACTACAAAAATCATATTGATTAACGGTGTTACGGATACTCATTTTAATATGGAAGCTATGTGAGTCTTTCTTTCAGTACTAAAAGGGTAAAACTGTTTCTTTTAGGTTACTGAGGTTAACATTAGGGCGAGGTTTAGGCTTAGATGTAGCAAATTCTTATTAAATATATAAATTAAATATATACATATATAAAGAGTTACACACATACAATAGCTCCGCTGTATATATAAAGTGTACATACAGTACATATACATGTGTTTAGACATTTAAATGAATAAATAGTTATTTTTTTCAGTCTTACCAACACTTTGAACAAAGGAGGTGAAATTAAATTAACATATAATCTTAACGTTGGATTACAATGTTGGGCATTCGTGTTTCAGAGTTGCCAGTAAACGGTAATGAAAATGTTTAGACATTGCTTTTTTTTTATTCCATGTTTACTGCCTGACTGTCTGGCCATATTCCACAAGAGGATTTAAACCTGGATTCAATCAAAGTTGCTCTAAATCCTGCATAAACCTGGGAAACCAGCATTAGAAGGAAAACAAAGTAAAACAATCACCTGAACGTTCTTCTAACCGTGTCGCTGAAGGAGTATTTAACAGTTATAATTCAATAAGTTCTAAAAAAAAGTCTTATAAAGTTGTAGTCTTATGTACCTTGGTAGATATCTAATTAAATAATAAAGTAATTTATTATTCTAGTGGTTGTCATTCACTTAATGAAGATTCATTATGCACATGATGACATTTATACATATATAATAATATAACAAACATATTCTCACTTAGAGACCCCAGTAAAAATCTCTTTTACAGTATTTAACCCTTCCTGGGGTCATCTGTCGTAGAACGCTCCACATATGTTTCTAAGCTAATGCTAATGCATCACTCCTGCTTGGAGAAAGAATGAATATTTGTCATGGTGTGACCTTTGTTCCATCTGTTTTCTCTTTTGTTCCCTGAAAACCCATCGATTATTATGTAAAATTATGCTTAGAAAAACACCAGCGTCCCCGTCTCATTCTCCAGCTTTTACCTGGGAAGTGTGACACAAATTCATATTTCTCCTGAGCAGTTAGCAGACGTGCTATATTAAAGCCAGGTGTAGAAAAGCCTTCGGTGCAACCGCATTTCGGGTGCCATTTTCTCCAGGTCTGGAGCACATGGATGGTCTAGTGAAAGACCTGGCAAGTATAGTTGACTGTGCTGTGGCCTCTTTTATTTAAGGCAGACCGGGTCATTGTGAGGTGCCGGACAAATCGAATAACGGACTGTTTTGTTCGTTTTGAATGAGATGAGCACTGAGAGCTAGGCTTCTCTCTCGCTGTTTAGCTCGGCGTAACACTGAACGGCTTCGGCTTTTCTGTTTCTGATTGAGGTCAAGTTAAGAAATGGAGACAGGGAGAAGGGAAAACGCAATCCACACGATTTCTGCCTCATATTTAGGGTTACACAGGAAAAATGGCGGCGGTCATTGGCTGAATAGCGTGGACTGCCTACTGTGAGAGGGATCGAGACCCCCTCCTCCTCCCCAAACCACCACCTCCACCACCACCATGTTAGCATGAAGGCCCATGCTAGCAGGTCAAATGGACTGGAAAACTCTACACTAACAGTGGTGTAAATCATCTGTTTCACCTTAACTACTCATTGTCTGTTTGTTTTTGTTTTTGTTTTTTCATTTCTGGATAAAGTCTCACTCCGCTGTGTTTGGGTACACTTATACCCGTGTAAAACTCCAGAGAAAAATCCGGTTCCGTCCGGTTTCCACGTCAGGTTTTCGCGCCAACTTGTCTGTCTCGCGCACCATTCCGGCGCGCGCCCCAATCTGCGCGTGTGTGAATGAGTGTGTGCGTGCGCGTGTGTGCGCGCGCGTGTGTGTGTGCGTGCGCGCCAGCTCTGCCTTCCTCACCTTTTCGGAAAGCTGCTCTTCCCGAGACGAAACCTCGGCAGCTGAACGGCAGGAATTCACCGCGAATAAAAGCCGTTCCGGCTCACACCGCGGAGGAGCCGCTTCCCTCCACAAACCGGGCTTTGCTTATGTTTTTGTTTTTGTTTGTGGTTTTTTAACACACACACACACACACACGTATATATATATATACACACACACACGTCTTTTTTCCGTTTGCTGTGTGTTTTCTTTAAGCACAGTTGCCGAAGAGGACAGGTTGCCGTTAGGTTTCCCCTTTCCTCTCCTCTCCTCTGAACCGGTCTTCTACTTGTCCGCATCCTTCTCTCGACTTTGAGAAAGCGGGAAGTCAGAAGTGAGTCAGACTTTTTACCGGAGAGTCCGACAGAGAGCGGCTTCCCGCTAACGCCGAGACTCTCATCCCACTGGCGCTAGCGGAGCATGAACCGCAGCCTCACTGCTCTTCCTACCGGAGAAACTCCTTCTGCCTGCTCTGTGCGCTCCGACACACACTTCTGAAACTCACCCACAGGTAAGAGTCCGTGTGTGTGTGTGTGTGTGTGTGCGTGCGTGTGTGTACTCTGTATCCCGGTGGAAGCGATGGCTTCGTCCGGTTTCTGCGGCTCCGAGTTCGGCTTGAGAACAAACTTTTTTAGTTCAAGTGAACGTTTGTGCCTCTCTCTCTCTCTCTCTCTCTCTCTCTCTCTCACACACACACACACACACACACACTGGTTGGAAGTTTGGGTCACAGCACAAACTATTAATATTTGAAATGTGAAAAAGGAGCGATAATATAACACTAGTAATAATGATAGTGTGCGGCTGTGCACGGTGTGATTAAAGTGACCGGATGAGGAGGGGGTCGGACGGTCGTGTGGTTAATGGGGACCGGATAATCACAACACAAGCAGATGTGGATGGATTTGCTCCGTCTCGCGCTCGTAATGAGAGGATGAATGGAAACTATTAGCGCGTGCGCGTGCGGCGCGTGTTCCTTCTGGAGCCGCTCGTTCGAAAACGTTAGCTTTAAATAATTGTTATAGTTTGTTTTCTTCTTCGTCTTGTTGTTGTTGTGTAACGGTATTAGATGTAAGTCTGCCCTAAGGCGGATTCGGTAAAACGTTCACACGTATGCTTGGAGTTTATTTGTGAAACCCAGGGCCTCGACGTCATATTATTATTATTATTATTATTATTATTATTATTATTATTATTATTAGCATTATTTTCGGTTTAAACTCTGAACCGGAACTACTCAACTTGATTACAAATAGTAGCAACATGACTGAGCTGAGAAACATGTCTGGGGTCAAATCATAGGAGATACACACACGCACGAGATTAAAACGCGTTTTTACCCCCCTTCAATATATTGATTATTATAGACCAACTTGTTTCAGTGTACTGTGGATTTTTCTCTCTCTCTCTCTTTCTCTCTCTCTCTCATACACACACACACACACACTACACTATGCACTATCAGTGAAACGCATTAAAAGTTGGCAGTGTTGACCCTCAGGGTTCGATACATGGCATGACTTCAAGCCAAAATTCATTCTCCCTAGTCTAGACAGCATACTGAGTGAGCATGTCTATATCTGTCTCTCACTCAGCACTGTGGCAAACAGGGGGGCCAAAACTTTTCTCATTAAAACCTTTTGAGGTTTTTTCTTTTTGTCTTGTGGGAAATGTAATTTTCTTTCAGCGTTGCTACGTAAAAGGAAGAGAGCCGAAGTCAGACGGGTGCACTTTCTTTTAAGCAAAAGCGAACTGGGGGAAGGGGGGGGGACCCAACCAAACTTAATTTCATTCAACCTGTGCACGATTATTAATCAGTAATAGACTAGTGAATTTCCTGCAGCATGGCGAATACGTTCTTACTCGCGTGGCACTCCACGCTCGCGTTTTTTTAATGTGAGATTTCGTGCCGCTCGTATTTCACTACGCTTGGCATTTTGTAGCCACGCTCTGGCCTCCCCGAAAAATGTTTTGAATTCATGCACGTGTGAATGCGGCCTGTTTGAAGCCACACCATTAGCATTTCAAAGTGGCCCCTGCGCGTTTCAATAGGAGACGCTCCAGCCCCGTGCCCTTTAGTTTTAGCAGGCCCTGTGGAGCGGGTGGGTTAGGAGGCGTGCACTACACTTTCTCTCTTTCTTTGTGTTTCTGTGTGAAAAACACTGTCCCATCTTGTTCGCTTCAGAGGGAAACTCGCCCGGGCGTTCTCCTTTTCCCTTTGAGCTGTCAGTATGTTCTGCACACGGTGTGGAGGAAAGCTAAAATAATTTATGAGTTGCTTAAATAATCGTCATGCAGGCATTTAACACACACACACACACACACACACACAGTCGTACGCACGCGTTCGGTTTGGAGTTTGTGTAAATATGGCTTTCAACATGCGCCGACCAGTAGTATAATTTGTTGGAAAAATCACCTGCCATTTTAACGAAAGGTTTTCTGCTCTGTAAGTTTTGGACGTCTGAGTATATCGTTCGGACGCAGCGATCCAAAACCGAAATCTGCATGCGTTTAATAACTACATCATTGTGACCATCTGCTACAGACAAACGCCTGTTTTCTCTTTCTGAAAGGCTGAAAGGCCCGTGTCACCGCTTTCCAAAACGTTTTGCACCGTTTTCACTAGCAGAAAAATTTTAGGAGATCAGTGAAGTTGTTGGATGTGACTTGTGACAGCGTGTTTTCTTTCAATGTTGCGTTGTTATATCTGTCAAGGGCATGGAGCTAGTGTTTTTTTCTTTTTTTTTCCCCCCTCTCTGCACACGGATAGGTGGAAATAAATGAAAAAGAAGCAGTGCGGTAATACGAATATGATGTAGAGCCAAAGCGTTTAGTGAACACTGAAAGCGAATATTCAGTTTAAAGCTAACAAAGAGGAAGAGGCATAAAGAGGAGCCGTAGTGTTTTTGGCTGACGGTAAGGACGTGGCTTCACTCACGAGGCACGAAAACGTCGTTCCACGCTGTCATTCGCATTGGCAGGCCGATTACGAGCTGTACGTGGTGTGGTGTGTGGTGCCGATTCAGACACCGTCAGCTCACTTCGTCCTTCATATGTAGGCGTGTGAACGTAGTAGCGGGTGAAAGTCCGAGCGTGTGAAATGAAATATGCGTATGAGTGGTGTTTCACCGGACTCTCCCACAACGCTGGCCTTTCACTGCTCAAGTAAAGAGAGGGTGCAAGCGATCAAGCAGGAAAGGGAATAGCCTGTACGCAGTAGTGGAGAAAAAAGCGATTATACCTAATCAATGGCGTTTCCTTACAGCTGAGCCACGCACGGCGCAATGTAATAATCTCATATCGGGCCGTTTCTTCCCCCAGTTTTACTGTGCCATGTGTTTGCACGCCGTCCTGAATCCATGCTGTGCTAACGACTACTCGCGGTTTTAAAGAGAATAAACAAGGCACAAATATTGTATTTTATGGGACATGCTTAAGACTGGGGCCTTTGTTGGCTTTAGCAGGGTTGTTTTTTTTTTTTTTTTTTTTTTTTACACGTGCTAATCAGTCATTTTAAGTTTGAACACTCGGGACCTGGCAGCGCCCTTTTTACTGTATTTTAAAGCATTTCCTGTCTTGCCAGCCAGCTTGTCTCGTGGCTTCCCAAACAGGGGAGAAATGGAGGCTGATGCCCTGCTGCTTTAATTAGCTTGAGGAGCAGACCAGTGGAGAACGGATATGAAATAAAACAGCAGCGTGTTTCGAGAAAATACGTCCATGTCACGGTCAGCTGGTTGTTCTGTTTAGGCGGCTGGCTGGGAAATTTAATTAAATATATCATCAAAATGTATGTATTAAAAAATATATATATATATTAATATCATGTACTACAGCTACCACCACTACTACCAAGTATTATTATTATTATTATAGATGTTTTTAGTTTGTCTTTAGTCAGAGATTAAACACATTAATCTTCAGACTCGCGTGCTGATTTTTATTTAAATGCAAATGAAATACACCATGACGT
Source organism: Ictalurus punctatus (assembly GCF_001660625.3). NCBI lineage: Eukaryota > Metazoa > Chordata > Actinopteri > Siluriformes > Ictaluridae > Ictalurus > Ictalurus punctatus. The sequence continues at coordinate 9,522,105 of NC_030425.2, forward strand.
TCTCTTCTGTGAATTTGCAGTGACATCATGACAACTTTCTGTCTCATCTCTTCTGAGCAAAATTTGGAGAGAGAAAAAAAAAAAAAAAAAATCAGTTGCTCTGTCACAGAAGAGAAGCAAGACACTGAAGTAAACACTGGCTGTGGCCAGACTACAGCAGCTCAGGCAGAGAGAGAGAGAGAGAGAGAGAGAGAGAGAGAGAGAATGAATGAATGAACGAATGATAGAGAGAGAGAGAACGAGAGAGAGAAAGAGAAAACAGGAGAGACAGAGAACGGGAGAGAGAGAGAATGAGAGAGAGAGAGTGAACGAGAGATAGGGAGAGAGGACGAAAGAGATCAAGAGAGAGAGAATGAGAGAGCGAGAGAGAGAGAGAGAGAGAATGAGAGAGCGAGAGAGAGAGAGAGAATGAGAGAGAGAGAACAAGAGAGAGAGAGTGCGAGCGAGCGAGCGAGGGGTTGGGGTGGCAGTGAGAATTTGCAGACAGCTGCCAGGGAGAAGGGGTTGTGTCTCTACCGGCTTTCACCACAGCGCATCGCATCCACACTTAAAAGCCCCATTTTCAGCGAGACAGACCTGTTATTTCAGGACGGTGAGGTGAGATGGGCTGCAACGTAATTTCCCCCTGCAACGCTGTCCTTGACAGTTGTGAGAAAAAAGTAAGCTAGGATGGATAGAAAGTGTAGGCTCCATGCAGCGTTTGAAGTTTTATATTATTGCTAGCGGGTCTATTAATTTCTAGCCGGAAAAAGTTCTAAGAGAATAGAAAATCGCATGTTGTAATTGGAGAAAATTCTGCTTGGCACCATTCAAGAGCTGGCTTTACTGGGAAAAAAGACTTTTCCCTCTGTGGCTGCTGTGACTGTTCATTACGGCTGCTCCGGCTGATCCTCCTGCTTTGTTTCTTTAGCGCTCGTCTCGAACTGTTTTGATTTGCACTGCCGATGCAGACCCTGTCCATTTAAATTCACCTTGCCATACAGCGTCGCTTAATCCTCAGTTTATCCGAAAGCTCATGCTCTCCGTAGATAAGGCTCCTGCAAATGAGTAATCCAAGCTGTGGGAGAAGGTTCGAGCTGCTCATTGGGCACGGGCCTTACTTTCTTGGAAGCAACACCAATATTAATAACGGGGTTTAGACAAATTTTTGGCAAGCGTTTATTAAACATAAGAGTTCCGGGGAATACTAAATAAAAATGTAAATCATCCTGCTTGTAAAAAGCGCACTGTGTGGGCATCTGAATTTGCGGAAGTGTCCACGATGCGAGTGTTTGCCTCTTTACCTCGGTATTTTAATATCAGCGCTGATAAGGCACGGTCGAAGGTCGCGTCAGTGTCAAATCGAAACGTATGTATAGCGTATGTGATGCGTTTGTATTATATAACGAAGCAACGAATGAAAGAACGAAGAACGTGTAGTATCGCCTTCGGTTTTCAGGTTGTTTGGTTGTGCCTGTTATACTGTGTATCCGGATCTCAGCGTCAGAACCCAGTCTTTATTTCAGTTGAACACGACGCACTCGCTTTTAGCTTCGCGTCTGATCGCATCGAGATGCTAGCAAAGCCGGTGGCGCCAAACCCCGAGTGAAAAGCGTACGCTCGGTGCAAATCAGGCTGAGCCGTGTCACAGATCAGGTAGCGATAACCTCTACATCTTTGGCTTTAGGACCCTGACAGCTCAATAGCAGCTTATATTGTCTAGATTTTTACTTTTATGAAGCATATATATTACAGGCTGTGTTTTATATGCAAGAACGCTTCGTTTGAATGTAAATAAAAGAAGAGCTTGATATTAATAATACATGCTAAGCTGGGTCTAACGGTTTAGTCCCACCGCAGCAGAGAGTCCACTATACGCAGTTAACACGTGTAGAGGAGACGCTGCTTAGCTTTTAATGATTTAATTATACATAGGGACACTACTAGCAGAAAAAAAATGCATTTTCTTTGAAGCTTCGCTCCACTTCCTGCCGTGGATGGGGTATTAGTATTTGTAAAATGTACAGGGTGAATGATGGTATCTAATCCTTAAAGTCTGGACGGTCCTGCTGGTTGAATACTTGTGTTTTCCTTTGTTTATGGAGTTCTTGAGTTTATTCTGTAATTCAGATTGTGGTTTAAACCGAACTTGGGTAAAGAGTAGATATACGAACACGAGCACGCGCTGTTTCTTTCATTAAACAAGCACGCCGTCGTCTATATTACCCTCGTCATGCGCTTTAAAAAAATACGTTTCTCTTGAAAGTCCTTTGTTCAGCGTAAATATTGTGAATCAGATTGCAAAGGATAATACCGATTTCAAACCCGGGCACGTTTGAGTGATTCAGAGACATTTGTGTGACGTGTGGAAGCAGTATCTCTGTACGGTGTTATTATAATGTGTCATTTTATTAGCCGTTCTCTGTTGACTTTTGGTGGAAGATCTGGTGTTTGTGGCGATCCTGGCGTTCGCGGTTAGCCCTAATAGTCATGTTGATGATCTTACCAACCCTGAACACACTTGACTCTGCAGGGACAGGACACCTGTGCCAACACCCGCGCCTTCTGTTTGGCTTCATTCACCTCTCGTGGTGTTGATAAGTACAGAAGCTGCTATCACTAGGTGAAAGAAACATTCTTTGTCGAGGCCTCGGGGCAATCCTGAGCAAAGCAAGCAGTGCATGTTTTTATTGTGTGTGCATGAGACACTGATCTTAGAGAACCGAAGCATGTGTTCAAAGGCTCTTTTAAATTTCAGGCAGCACGCGTTTCTTTCCCTCTTTATTATGCAGCTGAAAGGCCTAAAACGAACTAACGGGACGCAGTAATAACACGTTACTTTCTGATTAGATGATAAGGAGTTTGTAGCGAACATCATAGGGGCATTTCCATCGATCAGCTCAGGCAGTACAACTGCCACTTTACACGAGATAGAGGAATTTAATTCCAGCCAATAACACTATGTCTCTCCAAGTTAATCACGTTAAAAAGAAAAGTCATTCCTGATCGTTTGGATAGGGAACTGTTCCACGTGTTGCACATGCTATCACGCTAATTAACCTCTGCGTTCGCCGCCATTCGCCATCCGCAGAAACAGCGTTTAATGTGTACCGCTCTTTATTTGCAGCAAGGATGAGATTTCTGTTTTTGTGTATTTTACTGCGTGCGGCCCGACTTGCATACACAGACGTGAGAAAAAAGCTGGCTCGGACAAAGCTGCATTGTCCAGGGCAAGGCTATAAATGGGTTGCAGTGAATGGTTTTCTCTGTGATTCTCATCTTGACCACGGTGTAAGTGATCACGAACCGGACAACTGCCATTTCTGCACCTGCTGTTGTTCTCCTGGCAAGAGATCCTGCCCTTCTGGCAGAATGACCCGGGCAGGGCACCAAGCACTCCGGCCTACTCGTAGGAATTTCTAAGAGGAAAGCACTAGGACGCAGATGACAGAGCGGTCTTCCAGACAGAGGCGTTTAAATCAGCCTGCCGCCCGCGACGTGAAACATACTCCCGTTCGAGTTCCACTGGAACGTCTGCTGCCAAGTATGGGATTAATCATAAACTGACAAGCGCCAGCGTAGTAAGAGTAGGCCTAACACGGCCATCGTCGACTCCAAGGCGCAAGCCTCCCTGCTCGTAACGTAAGAGGTCCAATAAGAGAGAGGTGCGATTAACCTTCGCGACCATGATGGCAGGAGATGACAAGCCATCGCAGCAGCCAGGCTGTTTCACAGCTTGTACAGGACGACTACAAGAACTCGGGTGCGTTTCTTATCCAAGACGCGCCTTTTAATTGGTGCACATATACAGCGGAGGCAGCACAAACTAAAAACGTCAGACGTTTAGAGAAGCCGAATTGAAGGCTTTAAAAAGCAGTCACATTCTTCTGTCGAACGTGATCGAGTCAGCTGAAACCGTCTGCTGTTTGTTTGGGTGACTAAAACTTCGCACCCCTCCCGAAAGTGCCGCGAGCTATTTTTAACCTCGGATTTGCCGCATAGCAGAAACTACGCTGGAATTATTTACTTTTAGATGAATTTTAGATCGTGTAAATTTGAGATGTGTATTAGGGATGCTCCGATCAGCCGATAAAGATTATCGGTTTCTTATCATCACGATCGGCCGATCCCGAGCGTTCAAGCTTTATGGAAGTGATATGTAAACTGTCTGTTAACGCTTTTTTTCAGATAAAGTAATACCCCAGACGTTGCCTCGGGGATATTATTTACAGTAATGTTGTAGATTGTTGTTTTAATTGAGAAATAAATAAACAAGCACGACAAATATTCATTTTACAATGAGCATTTTAATAGGCCTTTACAAATACGCGGCGACTGTGGAATTTTTCATTGTTTCTTGAGACCTCGTCGTAATTCCACACCGGCGATGACATGACCGCAGCGCTAAAGCTTAACGTCCTACGTCATCGAATTGCGATCGGTTCGTGAGAGCGGCCAAATTTAGAGACTACCCATCGAGTCGTAGAGCGTGATTATCGGGCGATCCATCGGAGTGTACCGTGAGTTTTCTGTTTCAACTCAAATCTCATGTCTAGGAGGTGGAATTAAAGAGCATGATGGATTTGGTGTAAAAATAAAGTAAGGGTAAATTGTAAATCAGGACAGAGCTTTGAGAAAAAGCCATCAAGGCCATTTTAGAGATTAACCAAACCCTGTATTGTCACTGGATCTCCTCAGTTTCCGTGATGTGATTGGTCTATCAGTTAGTCCTTTATATTCTTCGGTCAATGTTTCAGCATATCGCGTCTGATCAATTTGGGAAAAATTATATTACTCCTGACTAGGCTTGCTGCGATCGTCTGTGTTCCCGGTGTTTGGGCTGCACACCGATTATATCATTTGCCCACCGCGACACTGCCCTCACCATCATTTTGCCCTGTTACAGTAAGAGAAATCATGTAGTGCAGTTAGAGAACGACGCTACAATTAAAAACCGAACGCGTCTGCTCAATTCAGCGTGAGCCGAACGGGTCCGAGTCGCAGCTCGGGTCAGATTTCATTTATCACGTGACGAGAGTGAGGCGAGCTGACTGACGAGACGACGGCGGAAGATTTGGTTTCAAAAGTTCTGGGTTTAATATAAGCGAGTGTGTCATTGTGCTGTTTTGTTGTTGTTGTGTTTTGCATTAAGAATAATAATGAACCCACCATTCAAGTGATCGCTGCCCCCGAATTGCCACTGATTCGAAATATGCAATGATACACTCATTCATAAGCAAGGGGGAACACCCCCCACAGGCCCCGCCCCCCGGTGATACCAGTATTACCGGTGTTGTCACATGTCGACGACCCGGTGGGAAAATTTCCTCACCGTCACATCCCTACTCCAGAGTCCGGCGGGTTTTCTTTGGTGATGGTGATGTTTCTGTTGAGAGTGTCTGACACTCGGCAGCGGTCCAGAGAAAGATGAAGGGGATCGCGTCCTCTTTGAATTCCAATCAGCATTCGGTGCCTGTAAGTCCTGAAATCCTTTAAGCCTTCCGACTTGGGGTGTATTGTGTTTCTCAATATATCTAATGGATTTTTGCCATTGAAATTTGGGTTATTGATAGCACCTAACCACGATGTACCACTGAAAGACCTCACAATGTTTCCTCAAAGTCTTTCAGTGGTATGTGATGTAGACCTGCTTTATTCATATCCCTCCACAGCACAGGAGTAAAGGCGTTTTCTTATTTCACAGAAAGTGTGTAGTGTAGCTTTTTACCGAAGTAGCAAAAAAAAAAAAACGACCCAGTGATTTTTGGGAGATGAGAATCCAAGGCTTCTCCAAATTGTAGGTCCAAGAGGGGGATGAGCTGGTGTGTAAAGCTCAGACACCGCCATGAAACCAACCTGAAACAGCACACAGGAAGTCTGGATAATGTGTTAAATAACAACCCATACAACAAAAACTAATATTCGAAATGTTTCTTTAATGGACTACTAATTGTCTACAATAGTATTTGACTATGTCAATGTTTCCTTATTAAATTTGATATTTGGATATTTTATAAAGCAAGGAAATGAATTGCTGTACCACCTTTAATCCTCATGCTAATATTCAAGCCAATATTTATTTTCTTCTCGGAATTACAAAATGGTATGAAATGTTCTTCCATAATTCTATTATTTGCATAATTTCAGTAAAGTAGTTGTAGTGTCAGGCTAATGAATACTGTTTTTTTTTTTTTTTTTTTTTTTTAAATAATTTTTGCTCACAACGCTTCAACCATTTTTTGATGTTGTCACAATAAACTGAACAATCATTTTCCAGTACAAAGACCCTCTCCTGAAGCAGGAGCTTTCTAGATGAAGCCAAATTTTTTTTCTCTCTTTCATCATCCTCCAAAAAATATTTCTCTTTTTTTTTAAGGAGTATAAAACAGTTTAGATATCGTTTTATTGATTTATTTTTGTGTTGTTGAACCTCACGTGTCATGTACAGCTAAAATGTAAATCCTTCGTCTGAAAACACGTCTGTCTAATGAAATTTCAACGACACGTGGCCCTTATTTTACTCGTTTACTGTAAACCACTATGATATATAAAAAAATAAATAAACTAGTTCATACATAAGCAAATGTTCGTTTATCAATTTAAATATTCTTTTTATTTAATTTTTTTTTTTTGTGGAGTGCATACTATCCCTAAATCATTCCTAAGTCCATGCGCCAGACATATTTTTGCTCATTGCGTCTGAGTGCCAGTTTCTGATGATGTTTTCATCAGTCATTACCCGGAGCTGATTAGCAACGAGCCTGGCCTGCGTTGGCAGGAGACAGCTCCAAATCCGAGCTCGGCAGGCCCTCGGGCTGGCCGATGTAGTCCAGTCTCCGAGCCGAGCCACTTAGCCGCATTTCCGTCTGCCTTGTTTCTGTTGCGCCATGATAAGATCTCTCTGGAATGTTTCTCCCTGCTCCCGAGGTCCCCCCGGTTGTGTGTCTGGTTACTTTAGTGCAATTAAGGGAGAGATGGAAACACGTTCGATAGCATCTGAGAGAAACACCGCTTTGTACCCAAACCTTGTGTGTACGTAGCGTACGTAGTCTATAATTATTTATAGAAGCTAATAACATTTTGACATTGTGCCCAGGATGTACAGTTAACCTGGGATTCTTCTTGTCTGTGTTTTTGTAAGATGATGTTTCGTGTTTGTTTTTACAGTTGGACGCACGACCGACTGGTGTTTTCTTTTCTTTATTTTCTTTCTTCTTCTTTTTTTTTTTTTTTCTCGAGATGGGAAGAACTGTAGGCTCCATCTAAGCAATTACCTTAGCTAAACCCATATTAGTCTTAGAATTGGATAATCTTGTATTGCCTGAGCTTAATGCATTCTGCTGCTCCAAAATGGCTTCTCGTCCTCAATAACATAAGTAGATGTTGATGTCTTAGATTTCAACCATGGACAAACAAACCATGGACAAACAAAGCCTTGGAAAAGCATCACCTTCTCCTTCTATATGCCGCAGCATACAGTTTCACTCAGGCGCTGCTTTGTTTATTATAATTACACAAGACTGGGAAAACAGTACGCTTCATGAACAAATAAAAAACTTATATGAACAACGCGCGTTAATAATTTATCTACAAGGACAGTAGAGCTGCATCGAACAGTTATGTAGATAATTGATTGCTCAATTAATCAATAATGTTGATTATTTGAAAAATATATTTAATTAAAAAAATATGTCTTTGCAGCATTTTATTCAATTACTACTACTACAGAACGGTTAAGTGGGCTTATTTAAATAACAGGTCACTAACTGCACTACATCATTACGGAGATTTATTAGAAAATCTGTCACAGCTTGAATATTATGAAGTGCTTTATGTCAGCCAAATGCAACACCGGAACTAACATGGGAAGATGATGTGATGTATTTTTTCTACCGGTTCTGCACAATTATTATTCTTTTATTTTTATTTTTTGAATCAGTGTGTCTTATCTGCATTTCAAGCCTTGCTTTTTTTCGATTCAGACCAGACAGATTCAAAATAAAGGAAGAATATATATTTGCTGGCTGTCTTGCTAAATGCAACACGCCAATGCTAAGTTCATTTTTGTCAGCGTGCGGAACTGACTCCCAAGCTTTGTGGATGTCTCTTAGTTTTCAATCAGTGAATCAACTCTTTTTCAGATAGACTCCAATGTGAACCGAAAGGGGAGGATAATGACGTGATCATTTTCTAAATATACATTGTATATGATTTAAAAAAGAGTAAACAGTGTATTGTTTATCAATGCCAAAATATCGATTAAAATTCAAAAATGGACTGATACTAAATTTCTCGGCCGATACCGAGAACCGATTATTCAGAGTGATATCAGCCGATACCGATAACCGATTATTCAGAGTGATATCGGCCGATACTGATAACCGATTATTCGGAGTGATATCGGCCGATACTGATAACCGATTATTGGGAGTGATATCAGCCGATACTGATAACCGATTATTCAGAGTGATATCAGCCGATACCGATAACCGATTATTCAGAGTGATATCAGCCGATACCGATTACCGATTATTCAGAGTGATATCAGCCGATACCGATAACCGATTATTCGGAGTGATGTCGGCCGATACCGATAACCGATTATTCAGAGTGATATCAGTCGATACCGATAACCGATTATTCGGAGTGATATCGGTCGATACCGATAACCGATTATTCGGAGTGATATCGGCCGATACCGATAACCGATTATTGGGAGTGATATCAGCCGATACTGATAACCGATTATTCGGAGTGATATCGGCCGATACCGATAACCGATTATTGGGAGTGATATCAGCCGATACTGATAACCGATTATTCGGAGTGATATCGGCCGATACCGATAACCGATTATTGGGAGTGATATCAGCCGATACCGATAACCGATTATTCGGAGTGATATCGGCCGATACCGATAACCGATTATTGGGAGTGATATCAGCCGATACTGATAACCGATTATTCGGAGTGATATCGGCCGATAACGATAACCGATTATCCGGAGCGATATCAGCCGTTAACGATAACTGATTATTCGGAGTGATATCGGCCGATACCGATAACCGATTATCCGGAGCGATATCGGCCGTTAACGATAACCGATTATTCGGCGCGATATCGGCCGTTAACGATAACCGATTATTCAGAGTGATATCAGCCGATGCCGATGACCGATTATCCGGCGTGATATCGGCCGATAACGATAACCGATTATCCGGAGTGATATCAGCCGATGCCGATAACCGATTATTCGGCGCGATATCGGCCGTTAACGATAACCGATTATTCGGAGTGATATCAGCCGATGCCGATAACCGATTATTCAGAGTGATATCGGCCGATAACGATAACCGATTATCCGGAGCGATATCAGCCGCTAACGATAACCGATTATTCGGAGCGATATCGGCCGATGCCGATAACCGATTATTCAGAGTGATATCGGCCGATACCGATAACCGATTATCCGGAGTGATATCGGCCGTTAACGATAACCGATTATTCGGAGTGATATCAGCTGATGCCGATAAACGATTATTCGGAGTGATATCGGCCGTTAACGATAACCGATTATTCGGAGTGATATCGGCCGATACTGATAACCGATTATTCGGAGTGATATCGGCCGATACTGATAACCGATTATTCAGAGTGATATCGGGCGATACTGATAACCGATTATTCAGAGTGATATCGGGCGATACCGATAACCGATTATTGGGAGTGATATCGGCCGATACTGATAACCGATTATTCAGAGTGATATCGGCCGATACTGATAACCGATTATTCGGAGTGATATCGGCCGATACCGATAACCGATTATTCGGAGTGATGTCGGCCGATACCGATAACCGATTATTCGGAGCGATATCGGCCGATACAGATAGTTCTGCCTTTTCATAAATATGACCGTAAATGTATGATATATACCGTGTAAGGCCAGACCACTCAATACACAACAGTTAATAATCATGACCGCGCTTTCTCACGTCCTCTCAAACATGTTATTGCAAATCAAAAAAATTACACACATGAAAAACCTTCATAAAAAAGTTACATCACGAGGCCAGATGCGAAGTGTTAACGTAAAGAGTTCCTGTATTTTAGAAGTGGTGGTACTCTTCCCTCTGTCGTATCATTCTTCACCTTTTCATTCAAATGTGTCTGTAGTTTAAAGGAAGTGATGTCGCGTGCTTCATAACACAGTTCAGCCAATGGATAATGGATAATTGATTGGCATCTATTTCATTACGTTAATTGTATCGACTTTTCTGATCGGTTACTGAAGCTGTAATATACAGACATGTTGTGGCTGTGTTCTGCTGTGGCGTCCTGCATTGGGCGTGGTGTTAGTCCACTTGTTCCCATAGAGGGAAGCGTCACTCCAATTCAACAGCAAGTTTTACTGACTACAAAGAAACATTTTTATCCGACGGCAGTGGTTTGTTTCCAGATGACAATTCCCCCATCTACAGGACATGAGCGCTCCCTGAACGGATCATGAGCATGAAAATGATGCACATTATATGCTAAAGCCTTCGCAGTGACCAGCTCTCAACCCACCCGAACGCCTGTGTGAGAATTTGAGCCACGTGTTAGACAGAAACATCCTCGATATGCCAGCTGAGGGGAATACTGTTCGGAACAGTTTGACACAGTTCCTCAGAGAGAGGTGCCGAATCTGTGTCAGGGCAGGCACATGGCGACTCGTGGTGGCCAACATTTTAGTAAGACACGTTTTATAGTTTTTTTTCCCCCTCGGTTTAATTTGTCATCCATTTGGATATCCTCGCCTGTCGTAGGATTCATAGGATTTTTACAGGAAGAGCTCCTGGGTCTAATTGTGGCTCTACGTATTATAATATTACCTGAATTTTGAATTTTCACACAGTGACAGGTTCATCCCCTGTGTGTGTGTTCAGCCTTTGGTTTAATTGCATTGAATAAAAAAAGAAGAAAAAAAAAGCAAAATATCATGAATATCCAACCAGAGCCACGCAGAGAGCCAGAGGGAAGAGAAACGGGAAGAGAGTGATGGGTGATTATTGTGTATGTGGCCCAGTTGTTGTTGAGGCAAAGGACGTTGGCGTTGCGAGTGGAATCCATTTCCATTCAGAGCGATGCCTCAGCGGTCCCTGCGCTTTAATTCCTGGCTAGACTGATGGTCTGCTGAATGGAGGTCATTACCCTGGAATGCAGGTCACTCGCGTGACTCCACTTCTCAAAGCAGACGGGTTTCCCAGCTTTTTTGTATTACCAGATGTCAGGGTGGTTCCCAATAAAGCGTGTCACTTTGGCGATTGTATTACAGAATCTGAAATACGATAAAGCTTACTGCACTACAACGACCACGCCTGATTAATATCAACAGCGTTCATGGGCATCGTTCAAACCGAAATAAATCGAACGACCGAATTACAAACCGCGTACGGTATCATTCGTCATCCACGCAAACAACGCCTTCCTCATTTCACGACTTCGGTGGCTGCGAAGTGGCTCTCGTGAAATGATATTTTTAGCCTACAAAGAAGCGGCAGTGTAGTGTAGTATTTCGGAAGATTGCATACTGCGGAGTAGCGATGAATAGCCGTCCCTTCTCTCTAACAGTTACCAGGAAAACTAGGCTGGGTCAGCCCATGCACAAATCCAGCGTGGGATCGTTTGCATCTCAATTGCCCCGATGGCAGCGTTGGTTAACACATGTTAATGAAGCTAACGATCCAGGGAGAAATGCTGCTCCAGCTCCTTCTCCCCCCGTCCTGAGCCTAAAGACCTCGGAGAGAGAGATCACCATACACAATGAAACTGGATCTCCTCTGAAAGACTGAGTGACCCATCAGTGTCTGCTCCTCTAACCCACATTCTTTCGCTATACTGAAGTCTCACTTAAAAGCTCTTTTCTTGGCATTGTTGCCTAAAGATTAAGTTTAAAACCTAGGAGGATAGTTAAGACCTGCTCCATGCCTCAGCACGTATAATTGCTCCTAAGAAGGTGAACGGGTTTGTGTTAGTCTGGGAATTATGAGTCTTCTAAAATGGATTTCGTTGTCAAAATAGTACACACTAGTCAAGCGGATACAATTCGGCTGCCGGTGAATTATAAACTGTACGCCGCACACTCTGAGAACAACCGTTCCATTCATCGTAGCTGGATCGGTATGCTCAAGCGTACACGGTTTGTATCTGTAGTACCTAGAAACGTACATATAGCGTAGGTTGGAAGCTTAAAAGTTCATTATGTACCTTCGATATTTTTTTTTTTTATTTTGTAATGTGAGCATTTCAGGGTTAAAGGTTAAGATATAAGATTACAATCCCAGCAACAGAGAATGGTACAGATTACTGCCCTTTTTAAAAAGTAAATAAGTGTAGGTACATAGGAAGCACAGCACCCAGGAGGGATGAATAAGGATTTAGGATTTTTAGGACATGACTGAATGATATTTAAACTCTTTATAGCAAAAACAGTCTGTTTTTTTTTTTTTTTTTTGAACTACATAAATGACTAAAACAGAGTCTGAGAGACACTTCACACTGAGGGTATGAAGTAGTACTGGGCGATATGACGATATCATATCAGGTAAAGACCCACCTCTTCCGTGAGCATGTCACTAACCCCTAAAATGCCAAGCTCACATCGTCCTTCTTTAAAAAAACACAACAGTAAACACACACCTCTACTCTGCGCTCTTTGCTTTTCTAGAGCTCAGTTATAAATCTTGTACTGTAGCACTACTTGTATTGTTCTCCTCTTGATATATCTCTTTGCTTGTATTTCCTCATTTGTAAGTCGCTTTGGATAAAAGCGTCCGCTCAACGAATAAATGTAAATGTAATGTATCGTAAATGTAATATCGATACGCTGATGAATTATGGAACAGTATTTTCATTTTATTACATTTTATTCTTTTACTATTTGGAATATTTACCATTTTCAAATGCTCCCTTTTTTTTTTTTGGCTAGATTTTTTAGTACCTTTTTAGTAAAAAATAAATAAATATAAATATATCATTTGAAAGCTATTTTTGTAGACATTAAATCAGTTATAATCAAACAGTTTAAAAAAAAAAAGAAAACACAACACTGCCGGGAAATTGTTCGCGAAGCTGTGGTATATACCGTGCTGAATATTGTGTATCGTATAAATCGATTTAATAAATCATGAATCCATTATTAAAGGGAAAAAAATCACAAGCAACTGCGGTGTTAAAAGAATTCGTATTTTTCAGCCGATGTGTTAATAATTTAACAGGCCAACAAGGCGATATGTCCGTAACTCTGATACTTTCTGAATAGTCCTCGTCTACGTCGTCATGGTTAATCGATTAATTAATGTTAGGCCCTACCCCGGATTCGGAACAAAGCTGGTGACGTATAGATTGGACGGTACTGAATCGGATAGAAAGGTAGCCGATTCGTTTCCATCAAATATCAAATTGTGGCCTTATGAATTGCAAATTGTATCGTATTGTTTGGAAGCGACCCCTACTTCACGTCACTGTTCGGCATCATTGTGATGATAAGTAGTACAGGATGTGTGGTCTGCGGTGAAAGAAGCCAACCCCTCTCTCTGATAACCCCCCCCCCTCCCCGAACAACAACCCCATCTGAGTTTTTAACCATCCCGAATTACCCGAGCACTCATTCCTGACACATTCAAGCACCGTTCCTACTTCTGAGTAACAGCGGCGTTAACTTTAAATTACGGCCGATTCAAACCCACCGGGACGTCTCGGTAGCCGTGTTTTCTTAGCATACAGAAGCAGTCCTGAGTTTGAACCCGGGAGTTAATGGGCTCTGAGTTTTTCAGGAGCCTTTGAAAAAGGTCAATACGATACGGTCAGATTTAGCAAGCAGCATTAACTGCTGGTTGTGTTGTCAGGAGAGATTTAGACCTGACAACTGATTTCTCTCAGGGAGCACCCTACACCCTCCGTCTTTGTCTGCAGATTTTCAAATGATTTGCTGTCTACTGCGTGCTCTCCATCGCATAGCAAGACATCACCGTTTCTTTGTTCGCGTGTGGAAGAAGAAAAAAAAAAAATTTATCTGCATTCAGCACGGGGTATAGAGGATTTGCACTATGGATATCGCTTACTACTTTAATGCCCTGTCTGGGGTTTACACATCGCTCACATCAACCACTGTTTCCCTAAACAGCCATCAAACCCCCCCCCCCCCCCCCCCCCTTTCCCCACCACCACCACCTTTTCTTTTCTTTTGTTTATTTATTTATTTATTTAACACCTCTGACCAAAATGTCATCTCTTCAACGCATTGTAAATGCTCCACTTTCTTACGTTTTGTGTTGCCTCCTGCTATCTTAAAAAATTTATCATGCTGTTGAATAATGCCTCACGATGATGTGTGAATAATTGATTATCTGATGCTTAATAGAGGGACAGAGAAGGCTTTTCTCTCGTACAGCCGCTCGTCTGTGGCATTCTGAGACGCATTACACGTCTGCCCACCGGAGCAATTCATTTGAAGGCTTTCCTATTCTGCTCAGTTAATACGCGCACCTTGTACGTGTTTATCACACATGTGCACACCGCCAGGTGTGTGTATCAAGTGTGTTAGCGCGCCCATACACGGTTATGTGTGTATGAATATTTTAAAGAACTTTTTAGCTCACTGTCTGAGGAAGAGCGGGGCAGAATAAACATGTAAGAGGGCAGGCAGTGAAGCGTGACGCTGGAGGAGTAATGCAAACGTCTCAGGACAGATGAACACCTGAGGACACACACACACACAAACGCACACACTTTTTTTTCCTCCTCTCCTCAGCCCTTCGCATTGTTGTTTTGACAGGAACAGTCCTTTCACTGCTTGAGAGTAGGGATGTCACGATACCAAAAATCTAGTAGTCGGTACCGATACCACCAAAAGTACATGATACTTGATACTAAAGTCGATACCACGGTGTGGTTTAAAATGAAAATAAAATAAATTCAATTAAAAACATCCTCCTCTGGGTGATACTGGCAAAGAGAGAGAGAGAGAGAGAGAGAGAGAGAGAGAGAGAGAGAGAGGGGGATATTTTAGTTATCAAACACTGTCTGATAATGACTAATAAAACAGTGGAGGCTAAGTGCTACGGTGCACTCCTAAACACACACACACACACACACACACACACACACACACTATACTCTGAATGCAAGCATTAGTTTAAATTCACTGATATGGTGGCAGGCCAGAAAGATTTATTAAAAGCATGAACATGCGAATAATGATTAGTGACATTAGGCTACATTAGCTGACAGGACACGGGGCTGAATGGAGATGCACGGCGGCTCATTAGGAAGTAGTTTATAACATTGCAATGTGTTAGCGTCGTTAACAAATAACCGGCTATCGCAAACATTACATGGAGCATAACGTTAGCTGGTTTCACGGCCACAATGGAGCTGCCTCAAACATATATAATATAGGACCGTCTTTCAGGTGCTTCGCCAAATTCCAGGTGTTTCCTCGCTTCGTTTGAAATGAACGATAGCATCGGTTACACACCGGCTTCAGAGCATCAGTTATATGTTCGTTGTCATCCGCCTCGAATGCGAAGTATTTCCATATTCGACTCTTACCACCTTTGGTCACAACGAGTCGGGCGGAGTTAAACTCGTCGCCATCTTCTGTAGTTTTTCCCGTGCGCTTGTAGGCGTTCTTCTTCTTCTTCTTTACCACTTGTGGACCGACTAAAACACTTACGCGTATTTGCTGCCCCCTTCAGTTCTGGAAGAATCGCAACCCCGGTACCTTTATTACCAACGGTGTGAAGGCTACCGCAGAAAAATAAGTACCGTCACGTTTTAAGAACGTTAGTACCGAAGCGTCGGTTCTCGTGACATCCCTAGTTGAAAGTGAATTGAAAACGGAAGTATTTCGTTGAAATTGAGTTGATCGGCTTTGGAAAGGTGGACGTTTCTCAGATTTTGCTTCAGCAGGTCTTCAGGAGGCTTTATTTTCGCCTGCTCTTTGATTGTGTTACAAATGCGATACAAAAGGAAGGAAGTTTCTTCCTGTGTAAATATATATTCCTGGCTATCTTCACCAACTGAAGGAGAAATATAGAGCGTCAAGGACTCCTTTTATGCCGAGTGACAGCCGCTATCAGTGCGAGATACCTATATAATGGTGGTCCTCTGAATCCCCCCCCCGATCCTTCTTATTTATCTAGCCGTATTAATGTCAGCCCATTAACGCCACAGCCGAGACGTGCTCAGCAAAGCCACCGTTAAATGGCTGTGGCAGGAACCCCCTTATCGTCTGCAACCTGAAAGGAGGAATGTGACGCTATCAGTTAATGGAAATGACATTTCCAAATTTCATTTGGAGATAATCCACTTCTCGTCCACTAAAACATCAAAATTACCGCTAACAATATGTCAAGGCAGCGTTAAAACTTAGTTACCTTCCCATATCACGTCGGCGTTAATCCCCAGAGAGAAACAGGTACAGGTACCTTAGCGTTTTTAATAGGATTTCCCCCTGTGTTCCTCAGGTGATTATTAGGCTTTGCATGTCATTTCTATCTCAAAATAGAAAGGTGTATCAAAAATAAGGAAAGTCTACTAGACATTTCAGCTGATCTTGTCCACTGTACGGAACATTTAGTCCGTGCAGTTACTTACGCATTTGTGGCTCTCGGCAGTATGATACAACCCGTTCTCGGATGCGATGAAAAGGCCAGCTTGATTATTCTGCTAAATGTGTAAAGTGCATGTCTGTTTGTGAAAAAGGGAGCCAGACATTTTTCAAGGCAGTTTGAATCGTGTCAACAGTACGCTCACCTGAAAACACCGAGAAACACAAGGGTGAAAAACAAGCCGTGCACGTTTTTATTACATACTGCAGATGACTTAATGTGTGAAATCCATCAGGGCGTTCGGGCTTTGTTCTGTCCCATTACATTTCAACCAGCAGGGACCGCTGCATTCGATCAATGGACTGGGCAGTAAAATTGATATATATGCAGCAGGACGCATTAGTAAAACACCAGAAAGATTCATTAGCACGTGTTAAATTTGGAACAACACCAGATGAATTAGTCTGTTCAAATCTAGCAGTTGTATTTATTTATTTATTTATTTCGTGTGATTTGAGACGCATGAAAAGTGTTGATATGTACCCAGTAAATGGCAGATATTTGTTTTCCGTTTCCTCCTTCTCCAGGTGCATGATATTTTTCCTTTTTTCTCTTTTGTTAATTTCACTGTAGCTGTGCTTCTCTTTTTTTTTTGTTTTTTTTTTTTGTGGTAATTGACGGTCTCTGGTACAGCGGTGGTCAGATGGACCGATAGCCGTAGCACCATGTGTTGAGCTACATCTGCTGGGCTGTGAGGGGTCATCGATTGATTTTCCTCTCCGATATCTGGCTCAGTGGGACACTAATGTCATCTGAGCACTGACCCAATATCTCACCGCTAGTGAGGGGGAAAAAAACCCAGCCTGATTATTGCTGCCCCAACTTTTAGGATTAGTGAATGTTACGTATGGCGAAGATTGAACATCTTCAGCTTTATTATGCTGTGCATTGTGTCATTTTTGAATGACTTGCACTTTGCCATATTTTTTAATAGACTTGTCATATTCTTTGACAATCAGCACCAAGCCTCTTTCTTTTAGCTTATTGAAAGCTCGGGAGTTAATTCAGAGGTCAAGCAAGACTTGCAAGCTGTCAATCTTGTATTGTAACTTCTCCCACTTTCTCTCCGCGCCCCTCCACACACTCATGTCTCCAATCCATTATTGCAGGCCTGATTGCCCCGAATGGCCCGCCCCCTTCTTTATTCTCTAGTGGCCCATGCTTGCCCGAGAGAGACAACAAGGAGGTTTTGGTCAAAAGAACGCTGCATTCTTTCACATCTGTGCCTTGTTTCCCCGTTGAAGCGTTACCATTTCAAACTGTCCTTTCAGCCTGGATTTTAACACCGCCCTTCTTTCCAGTCTCTTGTACAGGAGCGACAAATGCCCTTTCGAAATTCCCTCCTCTTTTTTAAAGGTCTGATGATGTCTTCTGGTTTTTATAGCACAGCTGCATGGTGTGCACAGCTGTTTGCAGCCTCTGGGTTGGTGCCCCTCTGGCTTTCCATCTTTCGAAGCGTTTAAACATCTGTGTGCGTTCGTTTCCTACGTAGTCAACACAACATGGTGCAAGCTGTCATTTAATATCAGATGCACGAATTCTCGTTGGGGAAAAGTGTATAAGAATGCCCCAGCGTAGCGCTTCAAAGCACACAAACCATACGTGTACGAACGCGACGTAATCTGTTGTGAAGTGACAACACGCGTGCAAACGGCAGCAGCAGGACTCCCCGTGACGCTCCGGCTGGGGTTCGATCACCACCGATTGTGTGAAGCACTTAACAGGTGTTGATCGGCGGTCTTCTGCCACAGCTTAGCAAGATAAGGCCTCCAGCTGAGAAGAGAGACTTGAGTGTGTTTAATGAGAAGAGCGGGGAGTCAGACAGACCGCCTTAGTGTGCGCCTTCAGTGTCTCAGACTGATCAGCATGTTAACCACTCTCAGCATGACACAAAGATATGAAAGTAGCGGGCTGTTGTCGTCGATTTAGCCCAACACCCATCTGCCAGTTTACGGGATCAGCCCTCCTGGGTGATGTATTTATTTTCTTTCCCGGCAACCTGCTGCACGACCATTCAGTGCTTTCGGTGTCTTTCAGTAACGTGCGAAATCACGTTAGTAAGTCGTCTCTGAGAGGGGCTGAAGAAAAATAGGCATCCTCGATAACATATACTGCAGCTAAAAACAGGAGGGTGTCTTTTTTTTTTTTTTTTTTTTTGTCCGCCAGCGTGAATACATAATTCGAGTGGCATATGCAGAGGTACATGCTCTAGAGTGTGTGAGGGGTGTACACAGGCTTTTAATGGGCTCCTAAGTGACTTGTTACAGAAGTGACTGCGCTCCCCTGTGAGGGGTGAGCACCAGGGCACGAAAGAGGTGCCGTAAACATGCACACGGATGAAAACAGTTAAGAAGAGACAGATATATGTCTGAGTAGTCTGGGCCTGACTGTTTAGCGGCGCTTTCGCTAGGCGTGTTTACCTTTTCTGTGAATGACAACAGGACAGCATGCCGGCACATGCAACGGTACGGAGGGATAGATTGGGAAGAGGAACACACTTATAGGTTTTGTAGTGAAACCTTATTTTAATTTGACATTAGATCAGAATGGCAGAGGGGTTTGTATATATATATGTGTGTGTGTGTGTGTGTGTGTGAGTGTGTGTTGTCAGACACCCTGAAATGTTTCTTCTACATTGTTATGCTTGTCAGGTGCAGAGCCTGAAGATGAGCGTCTTTGGGAGGAATTTTCGCGCGCTGTTGTGACTCCGCCGAGTTTCGAGCAAGCATGAGGAGAGCACCCAAGCCGAGCACAATGGCCTGCTCAGTGTGGAGTGTCCCAAGCCTCCGTTGCCTGATGTTCGCTCTGGCTGCTCTACAGTGC
This sequence comes from Ictalurus punctatus, assembly GCF_001660625.3. Classification (NCBI taxonomy): domain Eukaryota; kingdom Metazoa; phylum Chordata; class Actinopteri; order Siluriformes; family Ictaluridae; genus Ictalurus; species Ictalurus punctatus. The sequence continues at coordinate 9,541,562 of NC_030425.2, forward strand.
ACTGAAGGTAAGAACCTCCTTCACCGTATCATGCCCGCATTACTTGGATGGAAGTGAATCCGACACAATATCAGTATACAGGGTGTCCCAAAAGTCTCCATACGTAGGGGAGTATGTTTCCCAGAACTGTCATCCACTGTCTTCGTCAGTGGACGTTCCTGGACATCCATCTTCATGGTCGGTCCACAACACTTCCAGTCTTTTTGAATTTGTTACTAAGTTTGGCAGCAGTGTCGTGTGTGTGTGTGTGTGTGTGTGTGTGTGTGTGTGTGTGTGTGTGATGTCCTCGCCATGTTTCCTGTTGAAGTCCATCACAACCTAGCGACAGCTTCCTGATCTGGCCATAAGAATGATTTCAATACGTTCTCCTTGTGTTATATATATATATATATATATATATATATTTTCATACTTTGTATATATATATATATATATATATATATATATATATATATGACTGTATAAAAAAAATTGTGTGTGTGTATATATATATATATATATATATATATATACACACACACAATTTTTTTTATACAGTCATATATATATATATATATATATATATATATATATATATATATATATATATATATATATATATATATATATATACAAAGTATGAAAATTTTTGGAAGTCATCTTGTTACAAAGTGTTCATTTCACCCTGTGTACGGAGACTTTTTGGACTCCCGGTATAATACGAGGCCGATCTTTTAGCCTGAGACTTGCATCTAGTTCAGGTTGTAGAAAACTTGTGCCATCGCAGCCTTTAACGACTTTCAGCGAAACTTTAGGGGACTTTCCAAAAGCTTCGAAATCTACATTCTTTATGAACAGCAGTTGATTATCATTGAACATTGTAAAAGCGCTGCTTTTTACTCTCAGTGAAATTAAACGTGAGATATCTGACTGCTCCATCTTATTTGAGATAACTCGTGTTTCTGTATTTGTTCATATGTCCTGTTCTAACTAAAGGGCTAAGCTCTACAACTGTTCATTATAAACACTATCCCCAAGTAAACATGCTTCATTACACTCCGCCCCAGCTGTAATATCTTTTTAATGCATTTTATAATTGAATTAAATGGGTTACTGCCATAGCCATAAATGGCTGCAAGTTTTTTTTTTGTTGTTTGTTTGTTTATGGTTTATTTTTTTGCAGAAGGTTTGAAAGATTAATTGCTTCAGGGTTATTTCCCCCTCCCCAGCATATCCGTAGAAACTTTGCATCTCATCTTTCTTATTTAATTTTCCAGGGCTGACTGCTATCTGTAGACTTGCCTGTAATTTATTTGTATTCATGGAATTTTTTTATTTTTTTTATTTATTTTTTTTTAAGCAAAGATTTTCACCTTGTTTCAGCATCCTGTCTCTCTTAGCAAATACACTTCCTCAGTGTATATATATTGGCTAATCATGACAGTTAATGATTTATAACTCGTTGTAGTTATAAGATATTTGTCGTCTATATTTCTGCGCTTTTTTTTTTTGGTGAAAGATGTAAAATCAGCACTAGTTTCCAGATATATTCTTTTTTTTTTTTTTATAGCATTGTTTATTCAGTCCTGCATTACAGCTCTGGTTTGTAAGCATCGCTGGTCTAGTGACAAGTTTTACAACCATGAATTATTGAAGTGTTTTAGATGACAGGTTTAGGACCGTCATAATTATTCCGTCTTAACAACAAATGATGGGTGTGTATTTAAATATCATTTCAAGTTAATAATTTAGCTTCGCCAAACGTATTGGCGACTTCAGTTTGCAAACTGATATTCCTCAGTAGTACCTCAGCGTGATCCTCTCTGTAGGAGAGCTGCGGATCATCTGCAGATGAGGTGGCTGTCCTTCCTTGTAGTGATAGAATACATGGTGATTAATGGTAGAACATGTCCGATAGCGTATATGTCGCATTCCTCTATCTCTCTGTCTCTCTCCTTTTTCTACCTCCCTCCCTCCCTCCTCCTCTCCGTGCCGGATATCCTTATACATGAGTATGTGCACAGATGGAATTAGAGGAGGTCTTCCTGGGCTCGGTGTCAGTCCCAGGATTGACAGGGCTGTGCCTGTATTTCCTCAGGTGGCAGGCAAATATGAAAATATGGTGGTGGTGATGGTGGGGGGGCACACTGCCAAATACAGTGTCACTATGTCATGTGCTTTTGTCGTTCCCGTGGGCTTTGTATGTAACATGGGAATATTCCTGCTGGAGACTCGAATCAAGAGAGAAAAAAAACCTGAGCCCTGGTTCGATTTTTCACCACCCATCCCTGCTTCCCACTACATATTTAGTAGATTTGTTACAGGCCATGCTGTATTACTTGTGGGAGTCAAGTTGCAATTTAGGCCTGACTGTGAAAACAAATCATTCTGTGTAACTGAATGTGCACAGGCAAGCTTACAACTTTAAAAGCCTTGTACCTCTGACATACCGTAAAATTCCGTCTATGCACAACTGAAGTATTTCAACTCGTAAAACCGCTCGGCTTGCCAGTGTTTCTGGAAAATCTTCTTTCTAAGCCCAATCAGCATAAATTTAATCTGGGTGACTTAAAGGCCTTAATGAAGTTGAGGCAAATAGTCTGGAGTCCTGCTCCCTCTGCTCATTAGTTAGAGTTAGTTGTAAACACACTTTTATTAAAACAGACTCTGAGTGCAGTCCTTTTGTTCTGCCTTTCACAGTAAACAGCCTCTGTGAGTCTTCTTTCTTTCCTATTAGATGTTTTTTTTTGGTGTTCATTCGACTTTCCCCTTCATGTGACAGAGGGATTTTGTATCAGGCCTAGGGATCTGCCTTCCCATAGAGCTAAGCTGCCGCTGGGTCAATATGCCATCAGTTCTCGATGCAGCAGAGGTCTTTCATCAACAGTCACTCCTCCTTGATAAGGCTGATAAGAGGACAATGGGACAGAGAGCTGGCTTCAGAAAGGTGCGACTGCGTCTACATCCCCCAACCAGCAGAACACCTCAATTGGATTTACCGTTAAGGGTGGGGCTGGAGGGATTTAATGGATTAAGGTCCATCACGTCTAGCTTTTGGTTTGTGTTTGTCATGCAAAAAAAAAAAAGAAAAAAAAAAAAAAAAGAAGCAAAAAGCAAGACCCAACACATGCTACTTATAACTTGGAATGTCTGAGATCGTATCCCCCAAGAGGCTGTGATGATACCCTGGATCGATTCGGTCTGTATTAATGGTTTGTCTATTTTGAGGTCGTGCTGAATAGGACTTGCAGTCAGAACTGGAAAGCGTTGGCCAAACAGGTTTTATGGTTATAGAAACAAATGGGGATTAATGTAAACTGGCTCGAACTCTCACAACCTAGCCAAGAGTAATTAGTCTTTTATGGTTTCTTGGCAGCTCGACCAGCGGCGGATAACGCTGTGCGTTAGACGATTAAACATAAACTTGACACTTTTTGAAACGAAAGATTCTGTCGTCATTTGTGTTAAAGGCGACTCAGAATATTCCATGTAAGGGGTAATGGACGCATGGTTGTAACTTTTGTGAAAAGTGCTGGAGGCAACAAAGAAGATGGGCCAAATAATTACAGGACCTCGCAGATTAGTGAGGAACAGGTTCACGATGCCAGCCTTAAATATGCAGCAGCCTACTAATCATATCATTGTAATAAACACTTCCTAAATACACAGCTGCACAGACCAAGAATGACCCCTTCTGCATGCTGGACCTGCCTGATCCATCCTGATGCCCTCTTTCTGGTTGGTGTTGTCATCACTTGGAAATAACTGGCTGCCGGTGAGGATGGCCCCACACGCACAGCCTAAAGGTGCATGAGATTACTGTGGACGGTACCACCTAAAAACCATGGCTTTGGACTGCGATTGATATGATCGCTTTATTGACATGACGGCAATTGTCACGAACAGTTTTGCACTCAAGTCTACATCAGTGAACAGTTGATAACGTCAACAAAATAGACTTCTTGTGAAAGCTATAATAAATTGCCCGGTTACACAATTGCAATTTGTGACCATGTGGTACACAGCTGTAGAAGGGAATTATTTATAATCGCACTGTTGTCACCCAGATGAGGATGGGTTCCTCTCAAGGAGTTAACGTCTCAAGGAGTTTTTGCTTGCTAACTTCACCTCCGGCTTGCTCATCGTGGACAGATTTAACATTTATATCCTGAATGTATGTATTTATGTACGTCCATAGCGCTATACAAATAAAATTTCATCGAACTGGACAACACATTTACTTTCTGGTCAGTTTATTGGCGGAACAGTTACTCTTCCGTGTTTTTGCTAGAAGTTCCTGCTACTTTTGATTGAGAGAAGAAAGAACTTACAACACCGACTGCAAAAAAGTTGGGACACTGTGTTAAATGTAAATAAGAACAGAATGCAAGGATTTTCAGATCGCACAAACCCATGTGTTATTCACAACAGAACATAGGAAAACATATCAAATGATTAAACTGAGGAAATGTACCATTTTAAGAAAAAAAATAAGGTAATTTTTGATGGCAGCGTCACATCTTAAAAAAGTTGGGATGGGGGCAACAAAGTGTTACTGAAAAGAAACAGCTGGAGGTTAATTGTGAACAGGTCAGTAACATGACTGGGTGTAAAAACGTTAGAGAGGCTGAGTCTTTCAGAAGTAAAGATGGGCAGAGGTTCACCAATCTGCGAATAATAATGGCGTCTACAATTTGTGGAACAGTTTCAGAATAATGTTCTACAACGTAAAATTGCGAAGACTATGAATGTCTCATCATCTACAGTGCATAATATCATCAAAAGATTCTGAGAATCTGGAGAAATCTCTGTGCGCAAGGGACAAGGGTGAAAGTCAATATGGCATGCCCGTGATCTCGGGCGGCAATGCATACAAAACTCTTCTGTGGTCAGACGAACTGAAATTTTTTAATTCTTTTTGGAAACCATGGATGCGGAGTCCTCTAAACTAAAGAGGAGAGGGACCAACTGGCTTTTTACATTTACATTTATTCATTTAGCAGACGCTTTTATCCAAAGCGACTTACAAATGAGAAAATACAAGTGCTCAGTTCAAAAGCCTGCATCTCTGATGGTATGGGGTGCATTAGTGCCTATGGAAAGGGCAGCTTGCACGTCTGGAAAAGCACCAGCAGTGCTGAAAGATATATTCAGGTTTTAGAGCAACATATACTTCCATCCATATTCCATCCCATCTTTATTCCTGAGAGACTCTGCCTCTCTAAGATGCTCTTTTTATTCCCAATCATGTTACTGACCTGCTGCCAATTAACCTAATTAGTTGCAAAATGTTCCTCCAGCTGTTTCGTTTTAGTAACACCTACTTTTCAAGCCTTTTGTTGTCCCCGTCCCAACTTTTCTGACACGTGTTGCGGCCATGAAATTCAAAAACGAGCTTACTTTCTTTCTTAAAATGGTACATTTCCTCAGTGTAAACATTTTATATGTTTATGTTCTATTGTGAATAACGTGGATTTATGAGAGTTGCACATCATTGCAACCTGTTCTTATTTACATTTCACGCCGCGTCCCAACTTTTTTGGAATTGGGGTTGTAGTTTGATATTACTTTTACGGTTCCTAAAAACTGATGCCACTGAGGTTTCCTCACAAATTCTGTAACTGGGTTGTTGCATATTATTGCCAGTCAGTAAAAGTTAGACAACTTGCTAATGTCCCATATGGACATTCTCTGTCCCCAAAGTGGCTAATTTGACATTTATGTAACCTACATAGTTTAAAGCAGAAAATTAAAAATGTATTAAAATAGCAGCAGTAGCATGGAAAAAACTTTTGTCTATCCAACATAGCTAGCTACAGTTTCTCCATGTATTTTCCCTTTAGTTAGAGTCTTCATTCATATTAGTCTCTACCCCCGTGAGTCCCATTTTACCCTAGTACTGTGTGACATCACATCAAGCCATCAACCGAAGCACAGAGTTTGCCACGTTAATGTTAAAGTCTAAAGTCCTAACAAATCGGAATTTGTTTTATTCAGTGGAGTTAGAGTGTGTAAAATTGATTCTGGTCTTGTACGTATTGCTATACCACCCACAACTAGCAATCAGTTTCTGCTTCAACATGACAGTCATGAGAATTTTCTCTTTACAGTTAGCATAACAGGAAAGAAACTTTCAGAAAGGGATAGGGATTAAATCACCCATTTTAAAAGGTGGTGGAGAAAAACACAGGATTTCATTCGAGTATATTAGAGTGAAGACAATCATGTCCTGGATAAGAACACAAGTTTCCATTTTAGTCATTTACCCACATACCCACTCTTATCTCTCCTGGCCTTTTTCTTTTACTGTCTTTGTCTTGTCTAGGCATATCCCCGAGTGATCAGCGTAACCATGCGAGATAGGGAAAGACCACATGGTCAGAAAGTCTACAAAGAACATGATGATTTGTTTTATCGCAACCCACTCCTTTATTTGTATATATATATATTTTTTTACTGTGGATAAGATCCCATCAGAAGCGAGCCATGAAACCTTTATTGTTTTGTTTTACTTTTTCACACACCATGTGGGCTGGCTGTAACATTGCCATAAAAGGCCTTGTTGGTAGACAGTGTGGCATGTAAAAGATGCACTGTTCATTAAGACAAGGATCTTCAATCGGCTTTTGTTTTTTGTTTCTGTCTGAAACGATTTCAACCCAGATTCATTTGAAGACCCAACATGCAGCCAATTTAAAAAAAAATAAAACGAAAGATCTGATAATTTCTTCCAGCCATTGTGAAAGGTTTTGGCGAACAAGTGAAAACAACTCAGATGTGGGCCTTTTCTAAAGCAGGTTCCAGGAAGGGTCTGAATCTGTATGGGTTTGTGGTGGAGGTGCTTTGGGTGCTCTGAGAAAAAACAGGCTGTGTATTAGAGGGTCAGAGGTTAAGTAGAGGCAGTTTCCTGTTCGCTGCGTTAATATCGTGGAGTTTTAAAGTAATTAAGGAAATGCAACGTTAGGGTCACATCAGCCTCTTTACTGTTTTCTTGTGATTCTGGGAAGCCTGTGACTAGAATTTCACTTCTACTATTAAAGTATTTCATTTTTACAAACAAGCTTCCGTGATAGGTAAGTGACAGATTTGGCCAAGAGCTTAATGCTGCTTTTAGAAAAGTTCAGAATTATTATTATTATTGTTATTTTTTAAATACTTGATTAAAAATAATATGCACATATATACCTTTCACTTTACCTTGACATAATTATCAATGCAGTTAATTAATACTGTGCTTAATACAACATCAGAACACCCAGAGAATTCATATACTCGTTCATGCCTGTATTAATGCAGCTTCACTACCACAGCCATTACCACTATCACTACTAGTACTACCACTATCGCTACTGCTACTACTACTACTGTCATCATCACTATTACTACTACTACTACTACTACCACTACTACAACCACTCCCACTTTCACTATCACTACTATCACTTCCACTACCACCACCATCATTACTACTGCCACTACTACAACCACTCCCACTTTCACTATCACTACTATCACTTCCACTACCACCACTATCATTACTACTGCCACTACTACAACCACTCCCACTTTCACTATCACTACTATCACTTCCACTACCACCACTATCATTACTACTGCCACTACTACAACCACTCCCACTTTCACTATCACTACTATCACTTCCACTACCACCACTATCATTACTACTGCCACTACTACAACCACTCTCACTATCACTATCACTACTATCACTTCCACTACCACCACTATCATTACTACTGCCACTACTACAACCACTCCCACTTTCACTATCACTACGATCACTTCCACTACCACCACTATCATTACTACTGCCACTACTACAACCACTCCCACTTTCACTATCACTACTATCACTTCCACTACCACCACTATCATTACTACTGCCACTACTACAACCACTCTCACTATCACTATCACTACTATCACTTCCACTACCACCACTATCATTACTACTGCCACTACTACAACCACTCCCACTTTCACTATCACTACGATCACTTCCACTACCACCACTATCATTACTACTGCCACTACTACAACCACTCCCACTTTCACTATCACTACTATCACTTCCACTACCACCACTATCATTACTACTGCCACTACTACAACCACTCTCACTATCACTATCACTACTATCACTTCCACTACCACCACTATCATTACTACTGCCACTACTACAACCACTCCCACTTTCACTATCACTACTATCACTTCCACTACCACCACTATCATTACTACTGCCACTACTACGTTGAATGATCTTAAGTATTGAAAGGTGGGGTTAATTAATTAGCTTTATGATTGTCAGTACAGAACAAACATGCATGTGGCTCCCCGGTGGACTAGTGACTAGCATGTGACACTCTCCCCGCCATGGCCCGGGTTTGATTCCTGGTCAGGGAACCAAAATCGTCCAGCCACTGGTTGCACCAGCCAGTGCACTCTCAGTGCTGGCCCCAAGCCCAGAAAATGGCGAGGGTTGCATCAGGAAGGGCATCTTTTGTTAAACTTGCAAACCAGAATTGAAATATGGGGACGGGTGATCTGCTGTGGCGACCCTGAACGAGAGCAGCCAAAAAACAGGACTCGTATTCAACGTGTCCATTTTTATCGTGGTCAAGTTAGTTACACTGCTCGGAGGTATAATAGCAGGTAGCCGGTTCCACACTTCGTTCCTCACCTCCCTTTCAACTGCCACGTTATGTAATCTATGTTATAGGAGTTCCATTTGATTATAGTTATTTCTCCCAATTCCAACATAAAAAATGACAATTTACCGCTAATATTTAGCCAGAGGTATTGTAACTCTTGAATGACACAGCAACATACTGTAAATGATATATTTTATAACATTCCAAAACAGATTGTGGGTGCACCATGTAAGGGAGCTATGGCTTTACATTTCTCTGGGTTGGAACTGTCCAAGTGTGTTGCTGATCGCGCAGAGAAACAGTGACCTTACACTGTGAATGAGTGCTTGACCTGGTGAGTCATTTTATCTCTCTGAGCTGGAGATTGTAAAGCTTTGATTCTGACATGCCAGTAAAAGAGGTCGAGATTGTACAGCATTTACAGGGACAGTGTGCACTCAATAAACTTCACAATAGTCAGCCATTAATGGAGGATGGAAAAAGGAAGTTTGATTCGAATGCAGTTTCTTTCATATGTAAAAGGGATAAAACTTGGTGTGGTGCGATATCACAGGAAAATGATCACCAGCAGGATGTTGTGGTGGGGCCCCGATGAGAAAAGGAGGCTCATTACATCTCAGAAGTTGATTCTTTTCAAAATGATTGCGTGTTTTATTTCTATTAGACTGCTAATATTTCTGATTTATTGATAAACATGTTATGTTTTTTAACTGTTTGTAGTTAAATGTGGAACATCTGTGAGGCAAGTTCATTCCCGTCACTGTCTACACCATCTGGCCAATCAGATTCAAGAATCCGACAGCGCCGCGGTATAATTATTACGTTTGTACCTCAGCTTAGAAAATTCATGTTCTGACGGACATCTTGAAAACATGTAGAAACGTCTTCAGAAGGCCCATGCGTGCTCTTTTATTCCAATGCAAATCTCCATCATTGTTCTGCAGTTTTCAAAGCTTTTTACATGTCTTTCATGACAGTGCCACAAAAGCACCTTTGCTCATTTCAGTGTGACAGAACCTTGCAACATTCAACACCACACAAGATAAGTGTCCAAGACGGATGATGTTCAGACACCTAGAAATGTGCAAGATCCTCGTTAGCAAAAAATTTGATGTCAAACAGATTTAGTTCCTAAAAAAGACTCTGTGCTACACCGTAATATCCCAAACTCACGAATGTGTTAGCGCCACACAATGTAGTGCTTTACTCCTGCTGCATAATGCGGCTGCTCCTTTTGCCATGGATATTTCAATCTAGACAAATGACTAGCCTAATACGAAGAGAAAAGACCAAAGTTGAGGTCATGTTTGGGTGAAGTATCTCCTTAATAGTTTAAATTAAACAGATTTTTTTACACGAAGCCCCCACAAGACCTTTGCAGAGGGGTCAAAAGCTTGCTTAAATGATTGAGCTTGTTCGACTACGCCAGTCAGAGCAAACACTTGCCTGGCTGGGAGTTTAAATGCCAGGTGGAGGTCAGGGAAAGTGATGTCTGAATAATGTGCCGTCGAGGCATTGACACGAAAGGGCACATTGTGCTTAGTGACAGAAGAGAAAGATGGAGTGAGAGAGAGAGACGGAGAGACAGAGAGAGAGCGCGCTTGGGAAGGAACACTGTAATCATACAAGCTTAACTACGATGATATATGTAGAATCCTTACTTATTGATTGGAGGAGCATAAAATGGTTTAATAGTAGATTCCCAATCATTAGCATTCTTACCCTGGTGATGTCATTATGCAGATGGAAGAAAAGAATGATATCTCTTTAAATGTAATCGATTTACACACACGAGTCACTGTAAAAAAAACACAAAAACAACAAAGCCTAATTGAGACCTTTTAGAGGAAAATTCTGCTCTGAAACATTAAATATTTGTGATTAGAGATACTGGTGCTAATTTGTTGGTTGGTGGTGTCACAGGGGGGCATTGCTAGCACAGATACAGTGGCATTTAACCAGAGACAAAAACTCAACAATCTCAAACATAAATGATAACGGTCAGGTTTTGTTGTTAGTTCCAGAAAACATACGAGGAGAGAGTTCTTTTCTCATTCTCCCTATGAATCCAGTGTAAAAATCCAACGCGGATACGGCGGAGACAGCGAACGATGGACTCAAAGATCCAGAATGCAATGCAGGTACACGACGTGTTACGGCAGAGACTCGGCTCACAAAGCTGTCGATGGCGGTATTAGTAAGGCTGGGTGGTATATCGATATAATATCGATATCGTGATAAATGATTACACGAAACATCTTTCTAAGATATCGTCGGTATGGTAATGTATTTTTTTTTTTTTTAAACGTTTTTAACAATTACAAATTAAATGCTACTAAACGGACGCCGTGGATTTGACGTCATTTTTGTAAGCATTAAAGAAAGTATCGTCAAACTCAGTTTAACGGATTTATGTTTATTTTACTTCTGTTTTGCAGACAGTCTGTTAGCTAAATTATATATCGTGATACGCATCACGTATCGTAGAGATATCCTGAAGGATCGTGATATGATTATTTTTGTCATATCCCCCAGCCCTAGGTATTAGCACGAAAGTTGAAGCTTCGGAGCCTGACCTGTCTGAGGAGAGTGCACAGGCGTGGAGAGGAGAGGGTCGGACAGACTAATGGATTAACGCGCCCTTGGAAACCGTTAACCAAAGTGAAACTGAAGCATTCGGATCATGTCGAAGCACTGAAGATCACATGCTAATTATAAAGATGAATATGCAGGTCTTTCACGTAAGGTAAAGAGAAACCGAATGAGAAGTCGGTGAATATTCGTTCATTTATTAGTGTCTTAACAGTCCCAGAATATCTCAGGAATCGCTATTTTTAGTACATCATCAAGAAGCTTCATTACATTGCACAGTTATACAGGCCTATCACTGTATTTTAGCAGTCTCCCCACACGCTTCCTCTGGGGTTTACAGATTTGAGACAGCATGAGAAAGCCACCATCTGCCTGTGGATGGATGATGCCTCGTCAATAACGTCGTAAAAGACAAATTTATGACCTTGATGTGGTGCATTGTGTTTAATTAAAGCTTAAAGGCTAATTTCCATGTATGAGTGCCTGCTATCAATTGAGGTCACAGAACCCACAGGCTCCTGGTTTACTCTGAGTGCCTCTCTGATGTTTACCATGCGTCCTTATTTCACTGATCTCTGTGCGTTTTATTTTTTTTTTTTGGGGAAAAAAACCCCGACTTTGTTTTGGTTTGCACAGGTTGTTGTGCAAGCTTTTGTATTTGCATTACACTGATAATTTTATCCTACACAGAGCTTTGGAATGCCTTTCCGTCAAAACTGATAAGGCTGTTTTGATGCTCATGTAGATAGACATTGTTCCCATTATGCTGGTAATGTACACAGTAATTTGTCTTTGTGGGTTCGGGCGTATCTCCCGTGGAACACAAGGGAGCAACTCGTAGCATGAGGGCGGGGGGGAAGGGGGTTGCTACAGCATGCAGATCCTATCTAAACATCCTCTGATGGGTTAAGGCTGGCTTTAAAAGAAAATAACTCACCTCAGCAGTAAAGAGGTAGAAGTCAGGGTATATATATTTTTATTAACATCTGTCCAAAGCTAAATGACATACATTGTTGTTGGTTTTTTTTTGTTCACCTGTATCAAAGATGCTCCTGATAGTTCACCCGCTGTTGCTATGGAAGAGAGAGATGTAAATGAACTGGGGCAAACCGTGGCCATGAATACCAATGAATCTTGAATCCAGGAACCACACCAGCCTCTGTCTGCATATCAGAGAGCATATGCCTTCTCACAGGATGTTACCCATACGCAGCAGCATGTCCATAACCAGATCAGATGAAAAGGAAAAAAGACAGGCTATGTATTGGTTTCGTCTGCGCTCTGCATTGTGTTCATGTCTGAATCGTGATCGTGCGGTTCAACACGCAGAAGAAAAATTTAATGGCTTCAACTTTCCTGCTTAATAAATTCTTCATGCTACGATTTGACCCAGAAATTCCACAGATGTTTTTGCTGAAGGTCGTGTCCTCAGGTTAAACTGCCAGGCTTTAATGGAGCACCCCCCCACACCCACACTTGAACTTGAACCAGAGCAAAACCTTCTCACCAGTAGCGAATATTTGCATTAATACCCACAATATTTTCTCATCGCTTTCTTCCCCCCCCCCTTGACTTCTTAAGACAACACGGCTATTGTAAAGGATATTGCTGGATTATGGAATCAGCTCCGCAGGGGGAAAGGTGACTCGGGGCGTCTTCGCTTTCCACAGACGTCCACAGCATTTAGCGCAAGCGGTAAACGTAAAAAGACACGGAGGACTCAAGCTGTGTTTCCTGTTGCTTTGGCCCGATTCGGTATGATATGCTTTCCTACTCCCCTCCGAAATCCCCTCAGCAAGCAGCTTTGTCAACCGTACGAGCAGGATAATAGTGGCGCTAGCAACGCTGGATCATTTCTAAGCAGCTGTACGCTGTACTGTCGGGACAAAGCGCAATCCAAGCTGTGTTAATGAGGCTTGACAATGGTCATGAGTGTCCTGCATCTTCTGTTGAGCATCAGTGGGAAAGAATGCACTGTCATGCTTAAATAATCTAGTTATCCCTCTATACTCTCTATACAAAAATACACAGCAAAGCTTAGAGACAACATTCCTCAGTGATTTTGATTAATACTATGGCATTTTGTTAGTTGTTTACTACTACTACTATCACTACTACTAATACTACCACTACTACTACTACCACTACTACTACTACTACTAATACTACCACTACTACTACTACCACTACTACTACTACTAATACTACCACTACTACTACTACCACTACTACTACTACTAATACTACCACTACTACTACTAATACTACTACTACTACTACTACTACTAATACTACCACTACTACTACTACCACTACTACTACTACTACTACCTCTACTACCACTACTACTACTACCACTACTACTACTACTACTACCTCTACTACCACTACTACTACTACCACTACTACTACTACTAATACTACCACTACTACTACTAATACTACTACTACTACTACTAATACTACCACTACTACTACTAATACTACCACTACTACTACTACTACTACTAATACTACCACTACTACTACTACCACTACTACTACTACTACTACCTCTACTACCACTACTACTACTACCACTACTACTACTACTACTACTAATACTACCACTACTACTACTAATACTACTACTACTACTACTACTACTACTACTACCACTACTACTACTACTACTACTAATACTACCACTACTACTACTACTACTACTACTACCACTACTACTACTACTACTACTAATACTACCACTACTACTACTAATACTACTACTACTACTACCACTACTACTACTACTACTACTACCTCTACTACCACTACTACTACTACCACTACTACTACTACTACTACTAATACTACCACTACTACTACTAATACTACTACTACTACTACTACTACTACTACTAATACTACCACTACTACTACTAATACTACTACTACTACTACTACTACTACTACTACCACTACTACTACTACTACTACTAATACTACCACTACTACTACTAATACTACCACTACTACTACTAATACTACCACTACTACTACTAATACTACTAATACTACCACTACTACTAATACTACTACCTCTACTACCACTACTACTAATACTACTACTACTACTACTACTAATACTACTACTACTACTACTAATACTACCACTACTACTACTACTACTACCTCTACTACCACTACTACTACTACCACTACTACTACTACTACTACTAATACTACCACTACTACTACTAATACTACCACTACTACTACTAATACTACTACTACTACTACTACTACTACCACTACTACTACTAATACTTCCACTACCAGTACTACTACTACTACTAATACTACCACTACTACTATTACCTCTACTACTACTACTACTACTAATAATAATAATAATAATACCACTACTACTTCTACTACTACTACTGCTAATAATAATACCACTACTACTACTACCACCACCACCACTACTACTACTACTACTACTAATACTACTACTTCCATTGATGCTACTACTACTACTACTACTACCAATATCACTACTACTACTAATACTACCACTACTACTAATACTACTACAACATCTACTAGTACTACTACTACCATTGCTACTACTACAGCTACTACCACTACTACTACTACTACTACTACTACCACTGCTGCTACTACTACTACTAATACTACCACTACCACCACTACTACTACTACTTCTACTACTACTACTATCACCACTACTACTTCTACTAGTACTACTACTAATACTACTACAACTACTACTTCTACTAATACTAATACTTCCAATGCTACTACTACTACCACTACCACTACTACTACTAATAATAATAATCATATATTTGTTTGTATGTTTATTTATTTAAATGCCTCCTTCAAAAATATCTTTCATTTCTCTGTATCCTACTTTCTCAAAACAGACCCATTTTTTTATTAGGTCATATGCTGATGTGACTCTCATACGTTTGTCATCTGGTGCCTCAGCAGTTTTCTTGTGAGGGGAGATTACGACAGGATGCTGCTACCGATGATGACGATCTTAATCGCTCCCTGTATGTTCATTACCTACACTCCAGTCATGGTTATGTCCTGGCAGATGGTCACTTTTCCAATTGATTTGGCTCGTTGAGGAGATTAAAATATTATCGCACCACAGAGACCATGCTCCGTTGTCATCAAATTAGCATTTTTGCCTGGCTACTGCTCTGAATGGGCCAATGTCACTCCAAAGGTGAAAAGTGAATTAGAGTAGAATTATGGGACTGTAACCACTAGTATGGAACTCGGCCTACAACCTGACATTCTCTGTATTTGTAGCGGCAAAGGGATGTAGGAAAATGTCTTATGTCACTATAATGTAGTACGATAACCAAACCGCTTTCCTCCTTTACTTTAATCCTTTGTAATTAAAAACACAGGTTATCACAAGGCTCATTTTACAGAGCTGAATTACCACAGCACAATAGTGCCCTGTATTTACACAAATATTTACATGAGAGCAGAGCACTGTGAGTAAAGTGGAGACCAAGAAGTCATTTGTGCATTTGAACCTTGATTAAAATGGCCCCCTTCTCCCCCATAAGTGGCATTGAGCATACTCATGGAGTCGTGTACATTGTGGCGACTGATAAACCTCAACTATGAAAGGCTCCCATTGTGCACCAGTGTGGGGCCTGTTTGCCCGAGTTCAGAGTTGGCTGCCTATCTGCTTGAAAGGAATTGAAAAGCGACCCTCGTGGTGACTGACCAGAATGCCTGATAATGCTCGGTGTCAACAAGGCCAGGACGGCGGGCAGAGATCACAAAGCCGTACCCGTTGCTATGGCAATGGAATTGAGCATTCCCTTTAATATATTATTTACTGCTTCTGATCCTGATGGCTGTTGATTAATTAGAAGGAGAGGAAAGAGAAGGAGGGCTGCTCACTCACTCGCTCACTCACTTACGCTCTCATAGGCTCCTGGTGAGCACACCACGCCGCTTTGTTTTAACAGGTTCGAATCGGCATATGTGAGCAAAATGCATGGTCGGGTTAGTATGGCCAGACCGATCCCAGCAATTCTATAGTCTTTTCCGCACACAGGAACATACACGATGGCTCCACTTTGAGAAGTCTTGCTTATACAGTATATACACTGAAAAACGCATCAAGTTGTCAGCATGAATTGTGTTTTGCTCAAACTAAAAGTCCAATTTCTCCCCAACAGTTTGACCCAGGTGAATTCCTACTGTAAATCGCTTCTGAACACAGAGAACAATTTATGTAGCTGTCCTCTTTTCTCTCATAAAGTGTAGAACGGGTGAAGACTGGATCTCAAGTCCACAGACCTTTTGTTAATGCTGCAGTTCTGTGGTCAGCACTTGGCCTTGTGCTGTCAGGTTGTTTTTGCATTTCAGAAAATGCTTTTTGTCCCCTGCCCGCCCGCCAGACCTGCCTGTTGGCCCTGACACACATAATAAATAAATAGATTCATTTGCTCTGGATTAGGGCTTGGAATTATCATGGCATGAAAACAGTACAGCCCAACATCACTGTCTTTCTGTATGTCACAGTAAAACCTGCCCAAACCAATTAAAACAAACAAAAAATGTTTTATCTCATATAGCTAGCTAGTTATACAGATGGCATGATGTCCAAGCTTGATGATAGAGTAGGGCTGGTTGATGTGAAAAAATATCACATCACGATACTTCTACTTCACGATACTTCAGGACATTTCTACGATACCCAGTGCATATCATGATGTATAATTTAGCTAACAAACAAACTACTGCAAAACAGTAGTAAGATAAACAAAAACAAAAAAACCCCACAAAAAACTCAGTTTAACAATAAATTTCTCAAATACATTTTTTATAATAAGTAATTACTTTAAAAAAAACTTTTAAAAAAATTAATAAAATAATAACTTTTTTTAAAAAAATAATAACTTTTATTATACTTTTATATAATACTTTAATACGTTTCTCTAATTCTCAAAGACAAAGAATATCAGCAGCATCCATTCAGTACCATTTCATTTGTAATTGTTAAAAACGTTTAAAAAAAAAAAACACCACCATACCAACGATATCTCAGAGAAGTGTAATCATTTATCACGATATCGGTGTTACATCAATATAATCACCCAGCCCTATGATAGCGCTATCTATCCAAAAGGACCATTTATAAATGGAAGTTATCTAAATAGATTCGTTTGCAGGTAAACAGTTACAGCCAGCGGATTTTATAATGCGATGTTGGTAATCTGTTAATTTTTACGACCAGGATTTAAAATAAATTACTTACAACTGCACAAAAAAGAAACAAGAAGATTCTTTTCGG
Organism: Ictalurus punctatus; assembly: GCF_001660625.3. Taxonomy (NCBI): domain Eukaryota; kingdom Metazoa; phylum Chordata; class Actinopteri; order Siluriformes; family Ictaluridae; genus Ictalurus; species Ictalurus punctatus. Next base: position 9,559,142 of record NC_030425.2, read on the forward strand.
TTGAGATATTTCTATAACCTTTTCTGTATGGTTGTTGGACAGGTCTGTGTTTGTAGTGGCTGACATCAGGTGATTCTGTCGGCATAGTAGTGAGGAGTCAAATGCAAGGAAAGCCTCTTTCCACTGCTGCAGCGCTGCTTGCAATACAATCCTATGCTAATCAGTTTAAGTTTTTAAACAATCTGAAAGTGGCACAGCAGCAATCAAGTGCGCACGAACCACAGTCTTATTTCCACCACTTGCTGTGAGCCTCATGCCCCTAGAAACAATGTGTATAATTTAAAACCTGCCACGAAGAGGCTGCTGTCAGTCATTGATGAGAATAGGAGGAGTGAATGACTAACATTTTGCAACCTACTATGTGAAAGTTACACATTTGGGGATTGTGAGGAAAATAAGGTCATGAATTTAAGTTACAGTGCTTAGAATTTCTGTTGTTAAAACGAATAGAAAAGATTTTTGTGTCAAGGGAGTCAAAACTCTGTTTAATATGATGTTCCTGAGTGGTGAGTCAGCCTGAAATTCTGTCATTGTAATGCTGTAAAAGTAAGTCAGGGCCGGGGGTCAGGATCAGGATCGGGTCAGAACTGGTTGGAAATCTGTGGATACAGCAGCTGGGTTCCACAGCTCAGGCACAAAAGAAGTCCAGCTCCACAGTGACAGGCCGGAGCTACATCCAATTAGAGAGGAGAGAGTGAGAGTGAGAGAGCATAAGCGTGTAAACAAATGATAGTGGCATCCTGAAAGACTCTGATATACCATAAGATAAGAGTTTTTTTTGTCTTCTCCATTACTGAACAGGTAAGGCATGTATTTGTTCTGTAATTTGGTGGGAAGCTTCCGAGTGAGTTATGATAATCAGATAGAATGTGGATTGTCACCCAGTTGAAAAGTCGTGTCATCCAATCATTTTTGTATTTTAAAATACATAAGGTTGTACCACATGAGAGTGTGTGATTTGAGCACTCCGCTCTCATGAGCGGTGCCTTTTATCCTCTGATGTGAGTTTTAGCTTCCTGGATTGTGTCGAGCTTTACACAGGTTTGGCTACAAAATGCACAGAGGACGCAGACGGGGATGAAACAGTTATTCTCACAATACTTTTGTAAAACCGAGCAATCGTGAATACTTGGGCTTCGTCCGAACCTGCATAATACCCTTCCACCACTGACACTTAGTGTGCATTATGCAGTTTGGGACACAGCCTTGGGACAAATTCTATCTGTGTGAGATTAATAGTTGCAGTGCTGAACAGTGCAGCACAAGCCATGTCATGAAGTGTTCTTCCACAAGTAGCTCGCAATAGCATTTTTTTTAAGCAGATAGGGTGAAACTCTTAAATCCAAAAGCTCTGAGATGATGGGTAAGCATGGCAGGGTGATGCAATTCATGGTTTGTTTATATTTTGTTCTGCCCACTTGTGCAGGGATGCTGGCTCTGTTAACTCCAAGCCATCCAACACATAAGCCCTAAAGTCCCGGGAATACTCTCAAGATTTGAAACAAGTCGCTAGAAGATGTGGCTTACAAAGCCTTTCTGTTATCATTAACGCATTGTATTTAGCGCCATATGTAGCTAAAACAAAGAGTGAAATGACTTAATTACTGAGAAATGAAGAATGCTTACAGCTTAATCGCTGTTTGTTAGCTACCCCTTAAAGGATTTTACAATGAACATCATGCCCTTAAAATGTATAAAATTGTATATTTACTTACAGTGTGATGCAGAAACATTACTGTTTCTGTTAAACTGACATCTGTGTTCTTCAGCCTCAGTCTGTATCCTTATGCTGTTATGCTGTAGCCTTTAAACTCATACTGGAGATGTTTTTGTGTACTTTTTTTTTTTTTTTGGTGTATAGCACCGATAATTACCCACAGTTCAAATTTCTACTACCATTGTTCATTTCATAGTTGACGTGTCAGCTTGTTTGATATAATGGAAGTAACCGTGCAGCCTGGGGGTTTTTAGCGAAGGCTCAGTTGTTCCTTTCTTAAATGCTAGGCTACTTATTAGTAAAGGAAATTCCTCCAAATTGAGGAAGTATTGGGTGACATTAAACACTAAGGATTTTGGCTTCAATTCACACCATTTCAGAAATAGAATCCCACGCACACGTTGGTTAAACGTACGGACGAATCTTCGACGTAAATCTCAGGTCGCAGTCTACATTTCCGTTTGCATCTAATGCTGTGTGACACTATAGCAGACAGGAAAATGGCTCACTGGAAAGAAATCTGGTTTTATATACAATTGACTCGGTTATTGAATTTTGATATGCTAATTTTGTTTTGTTATTTTGATCTCTTGTATCCATAAAAAAAAAAAGGTGTCTCTAGAAAGCTTGAAATGATATTTTGGGCCAAGAAGGGAATTGCGAGAGTAAATCAAAGTGTCAAAACATGACAAATCATGTCATAAACCTAAGACAGATCTCATAAGAGCAACAGCAGCCTGGAATCAAGACGTTAGGACACCTTTTATATATATATATATATATATATATATATATATATATATATATATATATATATATATATATATATATATATATAGACACGCCGCAGAAAACGTGTGGTCCACAAAATCAAATCAAGACGTAAGATAAGTAGCATAGAGCTGCAGGTTAATGTTACTAGCCCTTTCCTCCTGTTTGAGTGGCTGCAACATTTTATTCCATTATATTTATATGTTAAAACAGGATATTGGTTATATTTTTTAGGATTCCCTTATTGATGAAGTCAGTAGCCGTTTTTAAGGAGGAACTGAAAGACGACTTGTTTATGAAATAAAACCTGCAGTCATGATGTATGGACCATGTTTGTGGCCATGCCGAGGCCATGTTTCATTTTCAGACACACGAACAGGAAGAGCATTACAGCTCTGTCATTTCAGGTCACCAAGCAATGGCATCGTTACTCGTTACTCAGTCTGTTCTTTTCCATCCCACGCCCTCAACATGTTCTGGTTTCCTCTGAGCGCAGGACAATAAAGTCCAGTACCATATAGCAAAACCACAGCGCTGTAAACTGTAAGTGTTTTAGCAGGATTCTTCAGATGAAGTATATGAGTGGTTTTGGCAAGGCATGCCTGATCATGCTGATGTTTTTTCCCCCCTTGGAAGACCACGTACATTCTGCCAGCACAGTGTAGCGAGGCCAAAGCTGATGCAGCCCAGTCAGATGGACTATACTGCAATCCCATTGATTCCTGGATGGGTCATGTGATCTCTTTATTGAGTCTGAGCCGAGTTCAAATATAAGCCAGAGGAAAAAGGCCATTTTCAAAAATGCTGACGGAGGCAACCGAAAACAAGTTTTGCTTTCAATCCTAGTGTGTACTGCGCTGAAATTAAAAGTTACCATTGATTTGGATAGACCTTTTATACCTCAAGAGAGCTACTCAGTCTAAATTTAGCCTTGAACTGAAAACGAACCAACACTAACACTATACCGAGTCCCAAATCCCTTCCTGGGTTTTCTTTTTGGCAAGCCGAAAGCCTTTAATAAATTGCGTTTCACCCAAAAGCGCTGCCCAGAATTCATTCCAAAAATGATCTCAGCATGACAGCTTGGAAGTGAGGTAAATACCCATCATTTCTCACCTCTTTCTGTGTTGTAACATGTAACCGTCACACAAGGAATGCCCAAAGTCAAAAAGAGAACAGAGCAGCAATACACATTCTGTCTTCTCTAATTGTTGACTTCAGTCAGCCAGAAACTCATTTCAATCGAGCAGACTTTTTAAAGTCATTTGAACCCATTTTGTTGTCAGTACACTTTTGATACAGCAGAAAACATCCTGGCTTGTCAAAATGTGATGCAGGTAATGGCTTGATAGAAAAAAAAAAAAAAAAAGTGCTTAGGAGTTACGACTTCTCTTTTTTGTTGTATAATTAACATCCTGTCAGTAACTTCTGAACTGAGAATGTAAAATTTCCTGTGCATTTCAACATGTCTAAATGAAAAGAAATGCACTGATACAATAGGTGCCCTATATAGACTTTTCATTTTAAATCTAGCAATTTATTTAAAAAAAAAAAAAAAACGCAGAATTTCCATTTTTCTGACGTCGAACGTGTTTTTAGTTTGAGAACTGTTGCAGCTTTTTATTTCTTCAATCGAAAGGTTTCGACCGTGATAAATACGATCTTAATTTGAATGTTAAAGTCTGCAGCGTGTATATTTAGCATTTATGCAGCCAGATGTTTTACCAGGTCAGCTTCAGCAAGGGACAAGAACTGAATTTATATTCATGGAGGTGGCTGGAGATTCAATAGGCTGTTGTTTCTGTGAACGGAAATCCCTGTGGATATTTTTTGACTGACTTTGTCCTCTTGGTCTATAGAAACGTTCTATAAATAGAATTGATACGAATCACAGCATGAAGCATGTTTAGCGCAAAGCGCTGTGCTTCATAGATCCTCGCAGCTTGTTTGTAGGCATTCTCCTGTGCTGTGTTTCTTTTTTTTTTTTTTTAAAGTTCTGTTGTCAAATTCAAGACGCCTCGTCCCCCGCTGCCCACAGGGATACGCCCAGAATTCTGCGTACGGTCCCGCTGGAATTGTATTTTTTATTTTTTTCTTCGTAAAACATCAAAAGTGTCTGCTTCACATAACAACTCTAGCAAATACTATTTTCACTGGACTTACTTTTCTTTTGCCACAAAATTAATAAGAATCTGTGTTTTAGGTGCAATTCAAAATATAGTGTTCTTTTTCAAGATAAGAAATTAGACTTAGCATGGAATAATGCTGAAAGCAAAATGTCCTCTAAATGATTTGTTGGGAGTAGATTGATTCACACCCGCACGCACACACACACACACACACACACACTCACACTCACACATACACGGACAAACCCCCCCCCCTTCAGCACAGTTATTTGGCACTGCTTGCATTTGCAGAACACAGAGTATTGATTTTTTCTCCCCATGCTCAGACAGCCTTCATGTTTTTTTTCCCTCTTCAGCCATGCACATGTCTACTATCATGCTGTCAGAATTAGCCATTCATATTGTTGATGCTTGTTTGGCTATATCTGTTTAAACCCCTAAATTATTGTAAAATATATTAGATTGCCGATATTTATCATATATTTAAGTTAACATTGACTATGTCAGAGCTTGAATAGTGATAGCATGTACACTATCAAGCATACTTATTAATTACCATAGATATTAAATATTGATTTGTTTACTTTGACTTCCCATCGGTGATCTTTTTTCCACAAACTGACACTATGTCTCATGTAGCTCGGAACGTCTCATTCGTCTTAACGTCAGCTTGGCAGCCTTTGAAATAATGTCCAGTGTGTTTCTCAAGACACACTGCTCCCCTCACATTTCCCCCTGATACTTCTTGTCAGGGTAGTTATATTTCTGTCTTTGATTTATTCTTTCTGCTTCTTCTCTTCCTCTCTTCCCCAGGCTTCAGTCGGGGAGCACTGCCATTTGGTTTGGTCAGGCGGGAACTGTCCTGCGAGGGCTACCCAATTGACCTACGCTGTCCAGGAAGTGATGTCATCATGATTGAGAGTGCTAATTATGGACGCACGGATGACAAGATCTGTGATGCTGACCCCTTCCAGATGGAAAATATCAACTGCTACCTCCCTGATGCCTACAAGATAATGTCCCAAAGGTGGGTAGAGCAAAGAAGCTGTTCTGTGCTTTGGACATAATGCACAGACTGACATGCAATACCGTATGACATCCTACAATACCATATGACATCCTACAATACTATATGACATCCTACAATACTATATGATATGCTACAATAATATATGTGACCCTACAATAACATATGACATCCTATAATACCATATGACATCCTACAGTACTATATGACATCCTACAGTACTATATGATATCCTACAATACTATATGACATCCTACAGTACTATATGACATCCTACAGTACTATATGATATCCTACAATACTATATGATTTCCTACAATACCATATGACATTCTACAATACCAAATCACAGCCTACAACACTATATGACATCCTATAAAACTATATGATATCCTACAATACTCTATGTGATCCTAAAATACTATATCACATGCTACAATATTATATGACCTCCTATAATAACTTATGACATTCTACAATACCATATGACATTCTACAATACTATGACATCCTACAATACCTATATCACAACCTACAATTCTGTATCACTCCCTACAGTATTATGACATCCTACAGTACTATATCACATACTACAATTGTGTATCCATTCTACAATACTATATGACATTCTACAATACTATATCACACCCTACAATACTATATCACATCCTATAATACTATATCACACTCTACAATACTATATCACATCCTACAATACTATATCACACTCTACAATACTATATCACATCCTACAATACTATATCACACTCTACAATACTATATCACATCCTACAATACTATATCACACCCTACAATACTATATCACACCCTACAATACTATATCACACTCTACAATACTATATCACATCCTACAGTTCTGTATCACACCCTACAATACTATATCACACCCTACAGTTCTGTATCACATCCTACAATACTATATCACATCCTACAATACTATATCACACCCTACAGTTCTGTATCACACTCTACAATACTATATCACATCCTACAATACTATATCACACTCTACAATACTATATCACACCCTACAATACTATATCACACCCTACAATACTATATCACACTCTACAATACTATATCACACCCTACAATACTATATCACACCCTACAGTTCTGTATCACATCCTACAATACTATATCACATCCTACAATACTATATCACACCCTACAGTTCTGTATCACATCCTACAATACTATATCACACCCTACAATACTATATCACACCCTACAGTTCTGTATCACATCCTACAATACTATATCACATCCTACAATACTATATCACATCCTACAATACTTTATCACATCCTATAATACTATATCACACCCTACAATACTATATCACATCCTATAATACTGTATCACATCCTACAATACTGTATCACACCCTACAGTTCTGTATCACACCCTACAATACTATATCACATCCTACAATACTATATCACACCCTACAGTTCTGTATCACACCCTACAGTTCTGTATCACACCCTACAATACTATATCACATCCTACAATACTATATCACACCGACAATACTATATCACACCCTACAGTTCTGTATCACATCCTACAATACTATATCACACCCGACAATACTATATCACACCCGACAATACTATATCACACCCTACAATACTGTATCACACCCTACAATACTATATCACACCCGACAATACTATATCACACCCTACAGTTCTATATCACACCCTACAATACTATATCACACCCTACAGTTCTGTATCACATCCTACAATACTATATCACACCCGACAATACTATATCACACCCTACAGTTCTGTATCACACCCTACAATACTATATCACACTCTACAATACTATATCACATCCTACAATACTATATCACACCCTACAGTTCTGTATCACACTCTACAATACTATATCACACCCTACAATACTATATCACATCCTATAATACTATATCACACCCTACAATACTATATCACATCCTACAATACTGTATCACACCCTACAGTTCTGTATCACACCCTACAGTTCTGTATCACATCCTACAATACTATATCACACCCGACAATACTATATCACACCCTACAGTTCTGTATCACATCCTACAATACTATATCACACCCGACAATACTATATCACACCCGACAATACTATATCACACCCTACAATACTGTATCACACCCTACAATACTATATCACACCCGACAATACTATATCACACCCTACAGTTCTATATCACACCCTACAATACTATATCACACCCTACAGTTCTGTATCACATCCTACAATACTATATCACACCCGACAATACTATATCACACCCTACAGTTCTGTATCACACCCTACAATACTATATCACACTCTACAATACTATATCACATCCTACAATACTATATCACACCCTACAGTTCTGTATCACACTCTACAATACTATATCACACCCTACAATACTATATCACATCCTATAATACTATATCACACCCTACAATACTATATCACATCCTACAATACTGTATCACACCCTACAGTTCTGTATCACACCCTACAATACTATATCACACTCTACAATACTATATCACATCCTACAATACTATATCACACCCTACAGTTCTGTATCACACCCTACAATACTATATCACACTCTACAATACTATATCACACCCTACAATACTGTATCACACCCTACAGTTCTGTATCACACCCTACAGTTCTGTATCACACTCTACAATACTATATCACACCCTACAATACTATATCACATCCTACAATACTATATCACACCCGACAGTTCTGTATCACATCCTACAATACTATATCACACCCGACAATACTATATCACACCCGACAATACTATATCACACCCTACAATACTATATCACATCCTACAATACTATATCACACCCGACAATACTATATCACACCCTACAGTTCTATATCACACCCTACAATACTATATCACACCCTACAGTTCTGTATCACATCCTACAATACTATATCACACCCGACAATACTATATCACACCCTACAGTTCTGTATCACATCCTACAGTTCTATATCACATCCTACAATACTATATCACACCATACAGTTCTGTATCACATCCTACAATACTATATCACACCCGACAATACTCTATCACACCCTACAGTTCTGTATCACACCCTACAATACTATATCACACCCTACAGTTCTATATCACACCCTACAATACTATATCACACTCTACAATACTATATCACATCCTACAATATTATATCACACCCTACAGTTCTGTATCACACCCTACAGTTCTGTATCACACTCTACAATACTATATCACACCCTACAATACTATATCACATCCTACAATACTATATCACACCCGACAATACTATATCACACCCTACAGTTCTGTATCACACCCTACAGTTCTGTATCACACTCTACAATACTATATCACACCCTACAATACTATATCACATCCTACAATACTATATCACACCCGACAATACTATATCACACCCTACAGTTCTGTATCACATCCTACAATACTATATCACACCCGACAATACTATATCACACCCTACAGTTCTATATCACACCCTACAATACTATATCACACCCTACAGTTCTGTATCACATCCTACAATACTATATCACACCCGACAATACTATATCACACCCTACAGTTCTGTATCACATCCTACAGTTCTATATCACATCCTACAATACTATATCACACCCTACAGTTCTGTATCACATCCTACAATACTATATCACACCCGACAATACTATATCACACCCGACAATACTATATCACACCCTACAGTTCTGTATCACATCCTACAGTTCTATATCACATCCTACAATACTATATCACATCCTACAATACTATATCACACCCTACAGTTCTGTATCACACCCTACAATACTATATCACACCCCACAGTTCTATATCACACCCTACAATACTATATCACACTCTACAATACTATATCACATCCTACAATACTATATCACACCCTACAATGCTATATCACATCCTACAATACTATATCACACCCTACAATACTATATCACACCCTACAATACTATATCACACCCTACAATGCTATATCACATCCTACAATACTATATCACACTCTACAATACTATATCACACCCTACAATGCTATATCACATCCTACAATACTATATCACACTCTACAATACTATATCACACCCTACAATACTATATCACATCCTACAATACTATATCACACTCTACAATACTATATCACACTCTACAATACTATATCACACCCTACAATACTATATCACATCCTACAATACTATATCACACTCTACAATGCTATATCACATCCTACAATACTATATCACACTCTACAATACTATATCACACCCTACAATGCTATATCACATCCTACAATACTATATCACACTCTACAATACTATATCACACCCTACAATACTATATCACACCCTACAATGCTATATCACATCCTACAATACTATATCACACTCTACAATACTATATCACACCCTACAATACTATATCACACCCTACAATGCTATATCACATCCTACAATACTATATCACACTCTACAATACTATATCACACCCTACAATACTATATCACACCCTACAATGCTATATCACATCCTACAATACTATATCACACTCTTTAATACTATATCACACCCTACAATACTATATCACATCCTACAATACTATATCACACTCTACAATACTATATCACACCCTACAATACTATATCACATCCTACAATACTATATCACACTCTACAATACTATATCACATCCTACAATACTATATCACATCCTACAATACTATATCACACTCTACAATACTATATCACACCCTACAATACTATATCACACCCTACAATGCTATATCACATCCTACAATACTATATCACACTCTACAATACTATATCACACCCTACAATACTATATCACACCCTACAATGCTATATCACATCCTACAATACTATATCACACTCTACAATACTATATCACACCCTACAATACTATATCACACCCTACAATGCTATATCACATCCTACAATACTATATCACACTCTACAATACTATATCACACCCTACAATACTATATCACATCCTACAATACTATATCACACTCTACAATACTATATCACACCCTACAATACTATATCACATCCTACAATACTATATCACACTCTACAATACTATATCACATCCTACAATACTATATCACATCCTACAGTTCTGTATCACATCCTACAATACTATATCACACTCTACAATACTATATCACATCCTACAATACTATATCACACCCCACAGTTCTATATCACACCCTACAATACTATATCACACTCTACAATACTATATCACACTCTACAATACTATATCACACTCTACAATACTATATCACACCCTACAATACTGTATCACATCCTACAATACTATATCACAACCTACAATACTATATCACACTCTACAGTTCTGTATCACACTCTACAATACTATATCACATCCAACAATATGTTATGTTATAGATATCCTACATTACTATAATACTATAAACTATAGTAACTATACTATATATACTATATATAGCAACTATAATCACAGTTTCAAGCTTACTCAAGCTTCTGGAAGTAAGCAAAGTGAATGACAGCAGAGTTTCCAGAGAGAAGATCATTCCATGGATAGCACATAGAGGTTGTTTTTTTTTATTTTTTAGAATATTATTATTATTTTAATACTATAGTTTACTATTGTATATCATATGGGTTGAGCGACATGCCAAATATTATCACGAGTCTCAAAGAAGGGCGCAGGGTTGCTTAGTGGTTAACACATTTGCCTCACACCTCCACACCACATAGGCTCGATTCCCACCACCGCCCTGTGTGTGTGCGGAGTTTGCATGTTCTCTCCTTGCTGCGGGGGTTTCCTCCGGGTACTCCGGTTTCCTCCCCAGTCCAAAGACATGCATGGTAGGCAAATTGGCATGTTCATAGTGTGTGCATCTGTGTGTGATTGTACCCTGCGATGGATTGGCAGCCCGTCCAGGGTGTGCTCCACCCTGTGCCCCATGCTCCCTGGGATAGGCTCCAGGTTCCCTGCGACCCAGTAACAATAAGCGGTACAGAAAATGGATGGATGGATATTTATTACTTTAATACAAATAAGGTGAAAATGTTAATATTTGATCATTTTAAACATTACATATAAAATCTTTATATCAGCCAGTATCCAGGATATCACAGAAAAGCATATTGTGCCCTAATTTTGCATGGTTTCATTATTAACAATACTTCGCTACATTAACAGGGTTCATTTGTCACTGTATGATTGGACAGTTTTCTGTAAAATACCGTTAAAAATGCACCCCCATCTTCATCTTTTTTTTTTTTTAACACAAATTTACTTACTTACTTATTCCTGTATTTCACATCCCTTTGTATCGAGCTGCAACTCCCCCAAAATTTCGCAAACCCTTATCTCAGGTAGTTTTTCCATGCCACTGTCGCCTCCGCCTTGCACAATAAGGATCTAATCTGCTTCTGGATTTCTGTAAAGCTGCGTTGCGACAAAGTCTGTTGTTACCAGTGCAAATAAAATTTGCACACAGCTAGAATGTTTAAGGAGTGCACATGCTTTCTGTTTGGATGCTGGCATTACAGATTGTAAGTTACGTCTATCACGCATTCGTAAAACTCTGCTGAAAAACGCAACTGGAATTGGGACTTTGGTAACTGTATGTTATTCTGAACACGTCATTGAAGTGACTCTAGCACTTTAGACAAGGCTGACTGCCATTCCACCACCTGACGGCAAAAATGGAGGGTGGAGAGTTTTTTTTTTTTCTTTTTCTCAGGGCTATATTATGTTTTATTAGAATTTATTAAATTCATTAAAGATAAACTAATGTGTTTGAGGTGAAGCCTGTCTTAATGGACATTGTTTCCTCATCTTCTGTGTTTTAGCCATGATCTGAAAATAACACCAGATTTAAATCATTTATGCAGTAAAAAAGTATTACATTTTTCAAATGAAAGAAAAGAAGAAAACAGCAGTGAACACTCCTGAGCATTTACAGACGCTAAACCAGTTTTTAATATTAAAATATGATTTGAGATAGCACAAACAGGTAGTAGATATAACCCTAGAATGAGGGGAAATTGTTTCAGAACAATTTAAGACTGCTGGCAAATAGCTAAAATGCTAGTTATGTTAGGGATGGATGAGTATATACAAGTAACAGCAGTGGTTGCCTCTGACAACACAATAAATGTGTAATTGAATGTTCTTCATCATACATTTTACATCAAACGAAGTTCATCATCATTGCCAAACAACACAGCGAGAGAAACCTCCAGAAATATCCTTTATATATATATATATATATATATATATATATATATATATATATATATATATATATATATATATATTTCACATACTATGGCTTTGCCAGCACACAGTGACCGTGGAAAGAACTGAGCAGAATACACCACAAAGCAAGTTCTGCAGTACAAACCATTCACATAAATGTACTTTACAACACACCATGGACTTATGTTCATCACATTGCATTTAAACATAATGACCAGACTCCAGAAACATTTACTACAGCCAGTGCTAGTGTCGGTGCGAGATCAAAGCCCTCTCCCGCCTTCCTCTGGAATCTTAGTACTACGCAGTCATTTTCCCTGTCGAATATTCGGTCTGTTGAAATGACCGAAGTACACCTCTCAAACTTCCTATCGTTGCATTCTACAAGCCGTGCTTTTTCTCTCTCATCTGCTCCATTGATAATCAGGCCTCCTAGCTGCATGGCATTGACTCATAGAAGCGCTCTTAGAACCAAGCACGGAGACCCTCCCTCTCTAAAATCCTCAACAATCATTTCAAACGTGCTTTTAAAAAACCAAACAAAAATCCCGTTTTCTCGTGTATCCGCTTGCCAATTGATTGACTAACAGATTGACTAACATACATCTGGAGCCTTGCAATTCCTCTTTTCTAGCATTGCTCTGGCAAACAGGAAGTTGCGCGTGACATGGCCTTTGATGTGTTTTGTAGGTCTAGGCAGCGTGGGTTGTTTGTATTTCCGCTCGGCTTATTATACATGTGCCATGATTTGTATGAAAATAGGCCTGAAACTGCAGCGGCTCAATTAGGCCCTTCAGCTGCAGGCAATTAGCCGTCTCAAGTGGGTGCTAATCTACATGGGGAAACTTTTCAAAGGGATGTGCCTCCTTAGGTTTGCACAAGCCCAGATGTGAAATTGCATTGTTTTGCACTTTTCATGTTGTTATATCTTTTGGCCAAGTAATGAATCACCACCAACATCGTAATCATCCATCATGACGCTTGATTAGTGCACATTAATAAAAGATGTGGGCTAATTTTTAGAACCCGATGCTTCATTTGAGTGGAGATAAAACTTGCAGTCGCAGTGGGAGCACCGGTGGAACGGCCAAGCGTAGATTGAGGTCTCTGAGACCGAACGTAGGCTCAGCACCTAAAAATCTAAGTAAGCTAAGTGTATATATAGTATATATCAATCTCCTTTCTTTATCATTGCCTCCTATTAAGCAGTGTTCAGGAAAACACATGACAGAAATGCTTGTACACACACACACACACACACACACACACACACACACACACTAATGCTGTTTCAGTATTATAACTTTAGTGACTATTAAAAAGGTGCAATAGTCAATATTTACAATTTCTTACTTGTGCAGATAACCTGAAGATATGTAGAACATGGTAAAATATGAAGTTTTAAGCTGTGGCCTCAGCACACGCGTATTAAGTGGCTAAGAAACCCGCTTTGGAAAATTTTATTCTGGCCCAGAATGCTTGTTTTTGTTTGGATGTGCCTACTGTCAGTCATTTTATAGACATTCAGCTCTACAGGCCATGGTAGAGCCTGCGAGCTGTGCTTCATGAACATTGGTGGGAGTAAAAAAAAATAATCATTCAATGCCGAATCCACCTACTTAACTGTTAGAGACCTAATCTTACATAATGCCCCTTTAAAGTGTTCCATATCTCTCTTTATGCAAACAAATAAGCAAAAGAAACAAAACAAAACAAACAAACCTACACTTGTTTGTGAAATCAATCAAGAAGCACACTGAGATGCTTTCCTGATTTCTAATCACTAGATGTGGTTGATTACTGCAGGGAAAGCTTGAAGTCCTCAAGTCGGTTTTAGACTTCTCATATGTGATGAACAACGGTGGAAAATATGCGCCTTTTTTTGCCTTGACTACTAAAAAATACAGGGATACACCCTAACCTCAGTGAACATACAGTATGCTGCTGTTTCAGTTTAACAGACAGATGTGCACTTTCACGTCGTAGTATTTCTCATAAACTAAGCCCTTGTTTGACAGACAGCCTACAAACCGCTAGGAACACCTGGTTTTTGTTTTGTTTTGTTTAGTTTAGTTTTTTTGTGTGGAGGGGGGGCATGTTCCAAGTTTTTAGAGCATCGTTTTAAGGCTTTTCTCAGAAGCACCTCTGAAGAACTATAAGCCAACATCAACTCAGTGTGAAATGTATAGCAATGAGGAAAGAACAAAAAAAGAGAGACAAATTAGCTTTTCTTTTTTCAGTTTAGTACTTTTAACAATCAGGTAATTCAACAGAAAACAATGCGAGATACACATTTCAAATCACCCTTGCTTCTGAATGAATGTTACTGTAATACTGTTATACAGTATACAGTCCTCACAGTAGATATTAGCTTTACATTATCCCACCCAACTGACAACGCCATAATAAAAACATTTATACAAGTAAAATATCAAAAGTCATTTATGCAGGAAAAAAATATTTTATTTTACAGTATTTTTACAACAATACTGTGGCTGCATTGTGAGACAAAATAAATTAATCAACATCAAGCCAGTCTTCAACATTTGGTCATCAATTTCCATCAACATCACGGTGAAGATCCTCGTTGTTCATGCACCATGGGAAAAACCTTCTGGCATGGCGAATCCAGGCTTGACATTGCTCTGCAGTTATGTCATTGCAAGCTTTATCCACGGCTTGACGGAGGGTGACATGCGCATGGGGATGGTGATCATACACCTTCCACGTCCAAGCAGAGAAGAATTCCTCAACTGGGTTGAGGAAAGGGGAGTATCGTGGGAAATATAGAGTCGTGAACCGAGTATGAGCCTTAAACCATTCCCAAACCAGCTCTGCATGATGGAAGCTGACATTGTCCCACACAATAACATAACTGATATCTTCACCCTGACAGGCCTGCTCAAGTTCATTTAGAAAAGCTATCTGGTGTTCAGTGTTGTATGACCCAAGAGCTGGTCTACAGCCTACCACACCATCTTCACACAGCCGCACACATCGAGATGTTTCCGCCACGTTGTCCAGACACTTGGATGGTTGCTAGATGGCCAATAAGGTCACGTCCACGGCATCTGGTTTTTGCCAGATTAAAGCCTGCCTCGTCTACAAAATATACTTGTGATGATCCGTAGCAGCATCTAACTCCATCACCCTCTAAAAAAAGATCATTTGCTTAGCTGTTTTACAAAGAAAAGTTGACATTGTTAGTCTGTAGTACAGTGCTGTGAGTATCACAAAGTGAAAACTGATCATACATTACACCACATAGCGCTGTACCTGAACATAATCTGCATGCAGTCGTTTCACCCGGGCATTAACTCTCTCAAAAGGCACCAGGTCAATTTGTTTCATAGAAACCTGGTGCTTCTTCAAAAGGCGGGCAATATTTGGAAGGCTGATTGATGCCATATTGCCAAAGGTGCCATTGCTCTCCTCCATAACCTGCTTTATTCCTTGCCCTGACCATGTCCACCACGGCCAATGACTAAAAAAGTGTGAGAAGTCGTTATAAGTTGCGTTTTCAGTAGAATTTGCGGACACCACTTGAAGCATTCGTTGTGTTGAATTGCTTTTGTTTGATTCGTTCATTTCAAACAGCCGAAAGACTGTAAATATTGACAATAATCCCGATTTGCAATGCGGGTTGAATACTTTTGATTGCAACTGTAGTTGTTTCATCTTGGTTCATTGTAATTAGCCCAGGCATATGACAATAATTAGCAGCTGCAGGTGTAACGACGACATCGATTTGTTGCCTTCCACACCCACAAAATTGGTCGCACAGAAAATGGCTCTTTTCTAAGACAGACTGCTTCAACTACCGAGAATCGCTGTGGCATTTAGAGTGACCTTCTCTCCTCTTCAGGCTTACAGAGGGTTGACAATTGTGGGAAAATTCTACTACTCTGCAAGTCTCTACAAATCTCTGCAACTGCACTAGAAGGATGAACACCATTTCTCTAAAAGCTATTCACATCATTTTCATCCTCGCCAAACCATTCCGTGAGCCCTCGTACCCTGTGCATAGGGGCAGGGCCATGCTAGAAGAAACCACATTCATCAGGATAGAAATGTTTCATCATAGGATAGAGGTGATCAGTCAGAAGAACTGTGTATTGATTTGCCGTACCGGTAGCAGCCTTACTGTGTACAGCACACACGCACTTGTCCGCTTTTTGGGTGAAAGATCACTTTCCGAATGACTATTTTCCACATCTCTGTGCTTCTTGCACCACTGAATTAATGATGAATTAATGCAATGTAACCCTACTATAATATCCTTCTCGCTGTAGTTGTGGACAAACTGTTCTTGCTGAAGGTCTGATCACATCCTGCACTGACATTCTCATTCATCCGAAGAACTGCCGTTCTGTTTCTCTTTATACATCACACTAAAAAGTAGCATCTCACTGGATTTGTGCCTCCGAAGAAGATTTCAAAACCCTATTTACTGATGCCTTTCCTGACAGTCTAAATGCAGATGTCATACTAGTCACGGTTCCTGCTGAAGCATTTACTATGAACCCTCTTTCAAAGTCACTTAGATCTTTTCCTTTTACCATGTTCATACAAAATGGAGGTCTGCTCAGCATTCTCATACACGCTACCAAGCATGGTGTAGTGTTGACGTCAAATAGTATCATGCCAGTACACCTGCCTGGAAGTTTTCCCTTTCGTTTATCATCATATGTACAGACAATCCAGTGTCTCAGTGTTCTGTTTTTATCGCCCACTGAAGACTTGTGTGGAAGTGCAGTGAGGAATCATTTCATTACCGAGATGCACTGTGTAAAAGTAGTCTTATTATACTGCTTTTCAGTGCGGTTTTATACGACTCTGCTGTCTGACGTCTAAACAACTGCATAGATGTGTACAGGATCATTAGACAAGTCGAAATGCTGAAATGTGTGTGTGTGTGTGTGTGTAGATGGATAGTTTGTGTATAGATAGATGACAGTGACCCTGACAGATGCCGTAATGAATGAAAGACATACTTGTATCCAAACCCTGCCCACATGCTTGGGCAGTATGAAAATAACGTGAAAAATGATGTCACTGTTTTCTTTTCTGACATTTCATGATATATATATATATATATATATATATTTAAAAAAAATATATTTATTTATTTATTTATTCAATAAATCTAATTTTAAACTGACTGGAAGCAACAGATTGGCTGTTGCGGTTTTGTTACTTAGTGTTAGTTATTAACATTTAAAATGAACGTAAATATGTTTTCCCTCCCTTTCAGTATTAATGTAATATAGAGAAAAATAGAATGTATTTCTGTGCACATTATAGAAATCATTGAACGGTTTTTTAAGGCAGTATTATAGGACTGTACACAGTAGATTGTGACACAGTGCGTGTGCAGTTCACATCCTGCACATCAGCTTTCTATTATGCATCTATTGCAGTTGCAGTGTTTGAACCCCAGAGGTCCCGATCTGCACAACCCATAAAATATAGCACACACTGGTCACGTGATCACATTGTTTCGTGACCAGCTTACGGGATCTGCACTTGTGACGTCTGATAACCCGATAGCTCCGGATAGCGACGACCAACACACGGCACGCGGTGGTGTCATGACCACACTCTATCGGTTAAAAAGAGCTCTTCGGTAGCTTTTGCACAACACAGTGGAAGCGGGCATTTTAGCCGGCTTTGGAGCTCTATTTCTGCTGTGGACTTCATTATGTCTCAGGCAGTCATTTTGCTCCAGGTCAGACACTGTGTTTATTCAGTCAGACATTTTTGAGAGAACATTTAATTTAACAATTTTACAAAATGTTCACGATTTGGTGAGCCTGTAGTGCATTTATTTATTTATTTATTTATTTTTTACAAAGATTACGCCATTTTTGACGTATTCAGCTTTATACAGACAGAAATGCACTTTGTTTATGATTCAGAAATTAAAAAAAGACTCTTCAGTCACATTTTTTTCTTCATTCAGAGTTTGTACGAAATATTCTGAGAATGAAATCGAACCGGAATCATGATGTCAGCATTGTGAGTCGAATCGTGTGTATCATAACTCCACTACGATATTGCTATATGTGCTGGCAGTTTATGAGCAATGCTATACAGTGTGATACATCGTGTATCATAGAAATGTCTTTGAGAATTGTAATATCTTATTTTTTGTCATACGCCACTTCCCTAAACCTCACAATAAATAAAACAGCACGATTTGGGGGGGGGGATTGGAGCAGAAACCGTTCAGTGCACATTTCTACAGTTCTTTAATGCTTACATTTTTAAATCCCAGTGACAAGAAGTTTGTGTGTGTATGTGTTAAATGTGTCATCTGTCAGACAGTCTCATCTTCTCTGTAAACACCTTTGCTGTCAGCCATGGGTCTGTTTCGGAAGGAGATTTTAATCAGTGGTGTGCTGTGCTCATGCGACGCTCAGGCAGAGTTGTTGCTTAGCTCTCCTTAAAGGTCAAATACAGGAAGATTAGCTTCTGAATACTCCATGAAGTATTAGATGTGTTCTTCCCTCATTGGAATGACGCCATCAGTTGCCGTTACTGTATATTATATAGTCTTTTCTCATTTTTCGTGCTGCCCGTCCATCTGTCCGTCCATCCATCTGTCCGTTCATGTGACACTCTCGTTAGCACAATATCTCCAACAGGAGTGGTTGAATGTTTGTAGGATTTATGTGGAATTATCATCGTAACTAGCAGATGAATTGATTAGATTTTGGATCCAAACAGGGTCAAGGTCACATCAAGGTTAAATGTCTGAAATATTTGCTCTTCAATAGCTTCCTTTATGTTTAAAGTATATTTTAAGGGTATTTCTGGTATATAAATCAGTAGCAAGCAGGACTAGACTTGTTGATGACCGAGGTGTCCCTGCTGATGCCGTTGATGTCGAGTTCGACTTATTTCTGTCAGTGTCATGGCCAATGAGGGGTGGTGTGACACGGTTATCACCCTGAAGTTGACCATTTTCCTATAGCAGCAAGTTCCAGAGTGTTTTATTCATCTTATACCATATATATATTTACCGATGCTAAAAATGTTTTATTTATTAAAAATGACGCATCATGATTTTTTAAACAGTTTATAGCTTAGTGTTAAAGGTTAGTGTTATGGAAGGACTGTGCAGCCAGTTCCTGTTATCTTTTCTTCACCAGCCTCTTTTTCCTCTCTCTAAAAGTCAATAAGCCAAAAAAAAAAAAAAAAAAAAAAAAATTTAAAGGAACAGCTTTACCTCCGACTTTAACAAAGCACTGACACTGGAGACTCCTTCCACAAATGTTACAGAAAGCTTCACCATATCACCAATGATGTTTGACTTTTTTTTAAATGTTTTTACTATAGAAACGATAACGTGTTAGAAAGAGCACGTTAATATAAACCTGTTATCTGAATAGTAGAGCTGCTTTCATAGAAAATTAATCAACACCTTCTGACCAATCAGAAACAGATGCCGATATCACAACGCGCGGGTTTATTATATACAGTGCGTATTATATACTCGGCAAATGAGACGCATTTCAGTTTTGATCGCGGTGCATTATAAAGACATCACACTGCGAGAAACGTCCTTGTAAAACCTTTCAACTTTTTTTTTTTGTTGTTGTTGTTTCAGGCAACGCACTACAAGTCATTCCTTCCTCCACGGAAACATAAACTGTCCTTTGAACATAAACAGCTATAATTTAGTTCTCATATTCCATTATGTAAATGTATAGACAGTGTTAGTAAATGAAATATATCACACACCGTGTTCTACGACGCTCATTAACAGTGCCACAAATAAAAAGAGCCAACTGGCTCATTAATGCAGCAGCTAAAGGTGTATGTTACAACTTCTGGCAGCACTATAATTCATTTTTATGAGCAACAGGCCTCGCGCTCTCATCTGTTATCACACATGTGGTGTGTTAATAAAGTAAAAATCCATATGAGGGACAGTTTTCACACCATGGCTTCTGTCTGTGTACTGTCCTGGCTTTTCAGTATGACCTACACAATCGCACAGCTGTGCATCAGGAGGCCCTGCGTAAACAGCACTGCACTGTTGCGTACAGTAATCCATCTCGGATAATGTTGTCTCCGTGTTTGTGTTTAAAAAAAAGAAGGAAAAAAAACGAGGAAAGCTTTATTTTTCCGGCTAGTTGCTGAGTAAAGGGGGACAAGTGCAGAGAAAACAATGGTCAGGAAAATGCCAGCAGGGTGATTCAGACATGCAGCACTACAGCGTCCTGCCTCCTGAGGCTGCATTCAGAGTCAGGGACGCATCGAGCCTCGCTCAGAGTGCTGTGTTTCACTGTGCCGTCATCTGGCCGATGCTTTACCGTCATACTGCACATCCCATAATTCAAGACGGTGGCAGAAAACACTGGTGAGACACGGAGCAGGTTGTGGACAAATAAGTTATTTGTAAGTTTATAAGTTGTTTTTTTTATTTTATTTCTTATTCGTAGAGAAATGCCTGATGTAGTTACAGAAAATCCGTTCTATTTTCTCCATCATGTGTTATTCCAGCTCGCCTAGGGCTGGCTGATATGACAATATCATATCGCTATTCTAATAAATTATGTGAATATTTTCAGATATCATTTATATATATATATATATATTCATTGCAAAATGATTGGAACCATCTGATGAATTGTTAAAAATCATTATGACATCACAATAAAAGAATAATTATAACATCACAATAAAAGAATAATTATTATGACATCACAATAAAAGAATAATTATTATGACATCACAATAAAAGAATAATCATTATGACATCACAATAAAATAATAATTATAACATCACAATAAAATAATAATTATAACATCACAATAAAAGAATAATTATTATGACATCACAATAAAAGAATAATTATTATGACATCACAATAAAAGAATAATTATTATGACATCACAATAAAATAATAATTATAACATCACAATAAAAGAATAATCTTTATGACATCACAATAAAATAATAATTATAACATCACAATAAAAGAATAATCATTATGACATCACAATAAAAGAATAATCATTATGACATCACAATAAAATTATTATAACATCACAATGAAAGAATAATCTTTATGACATCACAATGTTAATTAATAATTAACAAGGATAACATTTTTTATGCAACACTGCTTAATTGCTGGCATTTTTTTGAGCAAACGTGTATCATAGAAATCATGAAATGATGTTTATATCCTATCGCCCACTCTTAATCTCACCTGGTGACTTTAGGGTTAGCGATCGTTAGCGTACGGCGGCATCCCGGCACGCTGCCTTCGACGCCTGTCTAAAACCATTTCTTTTCTTTTTTTTACACATACCTTAGTAGATTTCAAAGTGCTGCTTTGTAAGACAACTGAGTTAGTCAGCAAGACATCAGAGCAGCTGCCTTCCACCTTTTTGCTTTGTGTGGAAATGTACGTTTTCTTCCATCACAGCTTGAGGACCTTTTAGTCCGCAGGCATGTTCAGATTTAGGAATCAATTTGCCTTTTAGCAACCACTCTTTTTTTTTCTTCTTTTTTTTTCTTTCATGAAATGTTGTCTACTTTCAGGGAGGTGCAGAAATTCTACAGCATTAACCGATGTACTGTAGATAGATTTTCAGCGATCAATTGACATAGTAAGCACTCGCACATGGACAGAGATATTGATTAAAGGCTACAGACGACAGATAAAATGCTAAGCCACATCAGGGCGGTGAACTGCCCAATGTGGTTGTGTAGGTTTGTGGTAACTGTCTGAGACATCAGTGGGGCTGTGGTGAGAGGAATGCTGAAAGTTTTTTTGTTGTTGTTGTTGTTTTTTTTAAACACAAGTCCAACAACAACAACAAAAAAATCATAAACAAGACAGTCCCGCTGAGCACACAGCATGATTCAGTCTGTATCATTAATATTCTAGAGAGGGATCTACTTTTAAAACGGCAGGCACTAAGATTAATCAATCATAATTTACATTGTAACTAAGCTGCTCAGATCCCTAATTATAATGTTTTTGTTTTTCCTTTTTGTGAAATGTTGTTTAACAAACCAAAGCGAGCAAACGCACAACACGCCGTACGAAAGTGAACGGAAAACGCTTTATGAGAGTTGTTCTCTTGGACGAATCAGCATGTGATGCACACACAAAAATCTTTCTAATTTAATCATGAACACTTTTAGATTGGATTGTTCATTTGGTCTGAGACGGCTGCTGTGGCGTCGCTGCCCTCTGCTAATGTTCAGTCTTGTTCTTTTTATCCCAAACAAAGCCATTCTTTTCTGAATCCACTGGCCTTTTACTCGAATGACGCTGTTTGTTTCATATTGACCCGAGCACAACAAGACCAATTGCATTACTGGCAGTCGAGCACTGTGCGCTCTAAAGGCACACACTAAAATCCCTGGCTGATATTTCCCCCCTCTTTTTGTAACTCACTCACTCTTTCTCTCTCTCTCTCTCTCTCTCTCTCTCTCTCCTTCCCTTCCTCCCTTAGGTGCAATAATCGAACCCAGTGTATTGTCATTACGGGAACGGATGTCTTCCCTGACCCTTGCCCAGGAACTTACAAGTACCTTGAGGTCCAGTATGAATGTGTCCCTTATAGTAAGTATGAACCATCATTTTGTTTATGCAGAAAGTAAGCCTTTTGTGTACTAACATGTTACTCGTTTATAATTTCCCTAAGAACCAACTGAGCTTAGAAATGTGTATACGGTGAACGTGAAACATCCCTCATAAGGGAAGAGTAATTCTTCAGTTCATGTTATCAGTACCCAAGATGCTATTGAATTGCAGCTGTTTTGTACCGTTATTTTCTGTAATTATTTTTTGTAAATCATTTTGGGGAGATCTTTGATTTATTAAATGTTTGCTTTTGTTACTGTAACAGAATTGTCTTGGTGTAGAGTAAGTTTGCAGGAATACTTTGCACATATTACATAGCCAAATGTTTGTGGACACCTGACCGTCACACTCGTATTGTGCTTGCTGGAAATCCCATTTCAGATCGAGGCCCAGTTTTGCTCTTATAATAAGCTCCACTCTTCTGGGAAGGCTTTCCACTAGATTCCGGAGCGTAGCTGTGGGGATTTGTGTTTTCAGCCACGAGCATTAGTGAGGTCAGGCACTGATGTCGGGCGAGGAGGTTTGGGGTTTAGTCAGCTTTCCAGTTCATCCCAAAAGTGTCCGGTGAGGTTGAGGTCGGGGCTCTGTGCAGGAAGGACATTCGAGTTCTTCCACTCCAATCTCGGCAGACCATGTCTTCATGGAGCTCGCTTTGTGCGGAGGCGTTGTTACGCTGGAACAGGTCTGGACTTCTTAGTTCCAGTGAAGGGAGATTGTAACGCTACAGCATACAAAGACATTCAAGACAATCATGTGCTCAAACATTGTGCCAACAGAGTGATGAAGAACGACGTACAGGTGTGAGGATCGGGTTTCCACAAACTTTTGTCCATATAGTGTACGTGACCACCAGGACTTTTTTGTCAGTCTCTTTATTTTTTAGATGTCGCATGTGCTCTTCATCAGTCAGATGATTTTTAGCAGTATATTTACCATTATTAATTCATCTTGATATTTGAAAGTAAAATTAGACTGATTCTTTGCCTAGTGACGAGCAGCACAAAAACATCCAAATTTACAGATACACACGCTCTTCTCAAAGTCTTTGCAGACAGGGACTCTTTTAACTGTAAAATAAATTCCACAGACCCCTCGCAACAGATTTATGAACTATGGAGATATTCGGTTTATCATTAAGCAATACTAATTTGACTGTTTATCGTAGGTATGAAGGTTTTTACTCCTAAAACGTTCCAACAGCAGACCACATTAAGTCCAAGTCGGCTTTATTTAACATGTTTCTGTGCCATTAAGGTTTGGATAGCTACAAGAATTCAATAATAATTACAACAACATTGACACAAATATAAAAAAAAAAAAAAAACCCGACCCCTCGGCTATGCTTCTCGGACCCCGCTTTGAGAACCACTGCTCTAAAGAATATCAGATGACCTCGAAAAAGCTGTGCAGTCTGATGATTAAATCAAATCTAATGCTTGTTATGGATTCACAGGTTACCGAACTCCCAGCAGTGTCTGTACTCTAGGTGTTAGGCTTGTTTGATATCGATTGCTCGCATTTTTCCATTTTAAAATATCGCGATAAACTATTTAATCGTCTAGAACCGCTAGCCTAAAAAAAGACAGGACAAGCATTTCCACCAATGTCAGGTTTCAGAAGAGACGGGGAGGCATAATGATATTAGCAGCCGTGCAGTAGAGAGCTGCGGCAATCGTAAACACTCAGCTGGACGCTGGATTTTTTTTTCTGCAGTAATGCGCAGTAAACACAACAGTAACTTTTTCAATACAATCCTTTTAAAAATCAGTCGTCTAACGTCCGCATGCTCGACATTGTCCCTGGTGATGAAGCCGAGCAGGAGAACGGCAGTAAAAATAAAATAATTCTGTATTCACCCTGACGGAAAGCAAGGAAGCCCGTGCGAGTTGAGATTAGAATGGAGTTTGGCAAAACTGGTAATATTATTATAATAATAACAGTAAACGTCACTCGATGTTGTAGCAAAGTAATAACATGTTGGGACGATGATATCATTCCATATAAGTCTACCAGGTGTCTGTAATCCGGGCACCATGAAAAGGAACTGGCGCCGGCGTAAAACGCACGCAAATTCAAATTAAACAAACGCACTCTGTTTTGATATTTTCTATTACATTACCAGTGCAGATTGTTTTGGCCCATTAGGCATTTGGATGGTTATATTATCATCCAACTCACTTGTCCCATCTACCGGGAGACTGTCTGCGGGAGTTGACTGCCTGTTACACATCAAGAGCTCGAGTGAGGAGTGCAAAACACATCTAAAAAATAAAACCAGTCTGACAGTAAACCCCATTTCTCCTAGCTGTATTTATTTATTTATTTAATAATTATCAGGACAACTTTGTCCTCTTGATATATAGCCACAACAGAATGTAGTGGAAATATCACCAAGTTTGTAATTATGCCAGATACTGACTAGACGTGTGCTAGTATGAATGATAAATCACATGATCTGTTTCTCATTTCTGCTTATGTGCCAATTTTCTTTGAATCTTCTGATGAGATCACGTGTTTTCTTCCCCCTTGTAACACACGCATTAATATGATTTTTTTTTTTTCTTTCTCCAGATTTCTCTATTTACTTGCAGTCCACAGCACTGTCCGTTTATTTCACTTGACTGTTTGTTTGACTTTACAGGAAGCTCGAGTAGTCCTGTCCCAAAAATATCAGCTGGAATAATGTATTTGATTTCGTTACTGAATAGTTGAACTGATTCTTTTTCTACTTCTTTTTAGGTTTACTCCGATAAATGTTTTACACTTATGCAAAATACAATAAAGACGTTTTGACCAAACTCTGTCAACCACTGTGCCCAAATATGGATGTGTGTATGTATGTGTGTGTGTATATATATATATATATATATATATATATATATATATATATATATATATATGTGTGTGTGTGTGTGTGTGTGTGTGTGTGTGTGTGTGTGTGTGTGTGTATGTGAACATACAGTGTACACAGTATATACGATATATATAATTGCCTACTAAATAGTGTATTGTACTAAATAATGCACTGCAAAAACGATATCTTAGCAAGTAAATTCAACATTCAACTAATAGCATTCTAACTGTATTCGATTTCTTTTAAACAAATATAACATTATTTAACCATAAAAGATTATAAAAAAAAAAAAAAAAGTTTGGAATTGTCTTATTCTATTGGCAAATAATTTTTTAAAGCTGATTTCAGCTTTTATTTCCAGAAAGAAGCTAAATGATCTACCCAAAGAACACGACCATTTAAACCCTATTTTTGTTATATAATCTCACATAATCCCATGAAAAGAAATATTACATCACTTGTCCTTCACTTGCTGAAATGTCGTCGTTTTGCAGTGTGAAGCCGATAGTTTGAGATTTCCCGTTAGATGTTTTAGAGGCTTGTGTTTTTCTGTTTGATTTGATGTTTATTGGGGGATTTTTCACAAGAACTCAACTCACACGGATCATTTAAAAATAAATAAATAAATAAATCAATGTGACGTGCTTCAACGTTAGATTTATGATGTAAATTTCACTAAATTAATATCTAGTGCCATATTCTGAAATGAATTAAAGTCGTGTAGAATTGAGTAGGGCTGGGCGATATGACAAAAATATCATATCACGATACTTGAGGACATCTCTGCGATACGCGATGCATATCAGGATATATAATTTAGCTAACAAACTGTCCGCAAAACAGCAGTAAAATAAACATTAAAAAAAAAAAAAAACGTTAAACTGAGTTTGACGATCCTTTTCTTTAATGCGTACAAAGACAAAGATTCATTTTTTTAAAAAAATCAAATCAATGCCATTCATTCAGAACCATTTCATTTGTAAAAAAAAAAAAAAATCATTCATCATCATTCCAACGTTATCTCAGAAAAGTGTAATCCTTTATCACGATATCGGTATTGTATGGATATATCACTCAGCCCTAGAACTGAGTTGAATTATTTTTAATTTGTTCAAGCAAAATCTGTGCATTTTAAACTAGAAAAAAATGGTAAAATATTGTAGATACAGAACATTATAGCTTTGTACTGTATGCTCGTACTTGTACATTTCCTTGAGTTCTTTTGGAAATGGGTTTTCCCGTCACAAACCTGATCCTGTCCACATAAGAACGAATGCCGTCGCACGTCTTTTTTACCACTCGGTTACTAACACGGTCTTTTTCTCGAATTAGGGGAGTCGGGGATCTTGCGTGAGTGACTCTAAATGAACTCTCTTTCTCTTTCTGACTAGGTGTACGTCTGTAAATGATGTCCTTTATCTCATAACGTGTTAACTGCATGTGTTCATGGACATGATAGTTAATTCATGTTAATCTCTTTTTCCCCCCCTTGCACCCCTTTCATTCTCTCTTCCCACGCTTAAAATAGAAGTGGAGCAAAAAGGTAAATAACTGACACAATCTAAAGTCCCTGTAGCTCCTTTTTCGTTTCTTTTTTTCTTTGTGGCATATGGTTGTAAAACCTTCCTATCCCCACTTTTGCCTTTCTGATCCTAGCAGGCTGTAAGAAAAAAAAAAATTCCTCTTGATTCAGTAAAGGTCAGTAAAACTGCAGCATTGGGAGGAGGACTCATTATAAAGATATGATAAGACACTTGCAACTTAAATGTTAGCTGTGATGGGTTAGCTGAGAGGCTGGAGTCTGTCGGGGTTTCCCCCCCCTCCACCTCCCTCCTCCCCTTTACCCTTGGGTGCTCTATCTGTCTTTCTGTTTGGCTCGGTCTCTTATTGCCTGGCTTTCCAACCCCCCATAGCATGCCATGGTAACAGGTTTTCTCTTAGCCTATTAAATTCACTGCCTTAACTGTCGTTCTCTTCCCTCTATCTTCCTGTCTCTGTTTCTCTCTCTGTCTCGCTACCTCAGTCTCCCTCTCTCGTTTTCTGTTTTGTCTGTCTTACTCTCTCTGTCTGTTTCTGCCTGTCTCTCAGTCTGTTTAGCTCTCTTTGACTATCTGTCTGTCTGTCTGTCTGTCTCAATCTCTCTGCTTTCTCTCTGTCTGACACTCTGGTTTTCTCCCTCTGTCTCTCTGTCTCTCTCAAACAATTTGTCTCGCTGTCAGTTTGTCCATCTGTCTCCTTGTCTATCTGTCAATCTGTCTGTCTGTCTCTCACTATCACTGTCTGCATCTTTCTCTATCTGTCTCCCTCAGTGTTTATCTCTCTCTCTCTCTCTCTCTCTCTCTCTCTCTCTCTCTCTCTCTCTCTCTCAACCCTGCCACTTTCTGCTGTCTTCACATTTGATTATTGTGTCTGTGTTCAGGGAAGAACTAAAATTGCAACACCTCAGAAACATAATGCTGCTTTACATCTTAATGGTTGTGACATTTGCACCATTTAGTAAGAAAGAAAGCCTCTCTTAGGTATAGCATAAAAGACACAGAAATGCCAAATGTCTCAGTATACCCATTTGCAGACATTTTGTATGGTGCTATTGAAAATCTCCCTGTCATTTTTTTAAATTATTATTTATTTATTTTTTTGTTTTAACCAAGTGTCTTTAAGTCACCTTGGTTTATTTACAGGACAGGTTGGTCGCTTTCTTTTCTTTGACTTTCAGTTGCTGTGTAATATCGCTCATTCCCCTTCGGTGTACAGTATGTCCAGAGCGGCAGGGAGCCTTTGGTTTCAGACACATAATACTACTTTTATTTTCTGTCTTAGTTTCAATTACTTTCAGATCCAGATTCGTCACACTAAAATAAACTCCCTCTTATTTCATTTAAATGCTGAATAGCTTTAGCTTCTTAGCCACTCCAGTGTGTGCGTTTTTGTCCATGTCCTCTCAGACCACCCAATTATCAAGCTGATGTAGTGCCAGACTGGCAACTTGGCCTTCTAATTGCAATACACCTGGCCTGCGTTTGCTTACGCTTGACTGTTCTCTGTTCTGCTCTTCTCTGCCACTAGTTTTTGTTTGTCCTGGAACTCTGAAAGCTGTCGGAGATCCTTCCTTTCTGTACAAGGCGGAGCAGCAAGCTGGCGCCTGGTGCAAAGACCCTCTTCAAGCAGGCGACAAAGTTTATTTCATGCCCTGGACGCCGTACCGCACCGACACGCTGATCGAGTACTCGTCGTTTGACGATATTCAGAACGCCAGACAAACCCTGACGTACAAACTTCCCCATCGAGTGGACGGCACCGGGTTCGTGGTGTACGACGGCGCGGTGTTCTTTAACAAGGAGAGAACACGCAACATTGTGAAGTTTGACTTGCGCACACGCATCAAGAGCGGCGAGGCCATCATCAACAACGCCAACTACCACGACACGTCTCCGTACAAGTGGGGCGGCAAGACGGACATCGACCTGGCCGTGGACGAGAACGGCCTGTGGGTGATTTACGCCACCGAGCAGAACAACGGCATGATGGTGCTGAGCCAGCTGAACCCGTACACGCTGCGCTTCGAAGCGACGTGGGAAACGACCTACGACAAGCGCTCGGCCTCTAACGCCTTTATGATCTGCGGCGTGCTCTATGTGGTCAGGTCCACGTACGAGGACAACGAGAGCGAAGTCAGCAAAGGCGTCATCGACTACATGTACAACACCAAGCAGGGCCGTGGTGAGTACGTGGACATTCACTTCCCCAACCAGTACCAGTACATCGCCGCCGTGGAGTACAACCCCAGGGACAACCAGCTCTACGTGTGGAATAACTTTTACGTCCTGCGCTACAACCTGGCCTTCGGACCACCC
The DNA here is from genome assembly GCF_001660625.3 of Ictalurus punctatus. Lineage (NCBI taxonomy): Eukaryota > Metazoa > Chordata > Actinopteri > Siluriformes > Ictaluridae > Ictalurus > Ictalurus punctatus. The sequence goes on from NC_030425.2 coordinate 9,589,502, forward strand.
GATCCAGCTCACGGTAAGTCCGATCAGATTTCGATTCCAATCCACAAATACAGCGCGATGAATTATCACACGGGTGGCATGCTGATGCCTCACAGCTGCAGGGTTCCGGGTTCAACCCTGAGCTCGGCTTCCTGTTCCGCATGTTCTCTCGGCGTTCGTGTGGCTGGCTTTTCTGGCTCGTTCCTCCCGAAACATGCCAGTAGTTTGATTGGCTACTCTAAATTACCCCAAGGTATGTGTGTGTGTGTGTGTGTGTCCTGCTCTGGACTCGCATCCCATCATGAGAGTATTCCATCCTGCATCATTCCTGAGATTCACCGGGAACCTGACCAGGATAAAGCGAGTACGAATATCATTGTATAGCATACACAACAATACGTGTGACATAAACATAAACAGTGCGACAAGTGTAGACCATGATCAGTGTACCAAACGAGATCCATATACACAGGTAAGCACTTCCTGCTGACGATGTACGTGTACAAACACCAGTCAGCTGAGTGTGTTCGTATCTCTTTAATATCCCTCGGTCTGAACGTCGTTCGTCGTGGGCGAGGGATTTTTAATTTTAGACCTAATCTGCGTTTTTGGAAGTCGTACACGGAGAAGTAAAGCTACTGGGCTGGACAGTAAACATCGTCACGGGATCCGTTAGCAAATCATAAGTCGTCCGCCTCAGGGGATTTTCTTCCGATGCTCCCTCCTTCCCTCATGGTTAGGCTCCAGGGACCGATGTAACCGGCTCTTATCCCTCAGAGAGAAAAAGATCTGCCCTCGCCGGAGCCATCGGTAGAGACGTACTTGTCTGGACAGGTACACAAGCACCCTTGGAGCAACAATAGATCTCTCCCAATGGCACAAAGTCCCGGTTGACTATCAGCCCTTAAACAAACAGTGTGCACTTGCTCAAGTGATAAGAAAGAAAGAGCTCAGTCTCAGAGGTCACGCCAGCGAGGCGTGTTCGTAATTTATCTGCCGAGAGCAGAAACGACGCCTCGTGTCAAACAGACTTTTCCGATGAACGCGTACTGATCCGACTCACCGTCCATGCTAAGGCCTGAGCGAGACTCTGGATAGATTTATTTACAAAAAAGAAATCTGCAGGTCAAGCAACTTTACACAGATTACCCAGACTCGAGGGTTTTTAAAATGTATTCCGTGTCCTCAATACACATAATGACAGACGGGAGTCTTTAACTGAGGACTATAGTGTGCTGTGCAGCTGGAGTTTACTGTAACTAAATCGCACATGCAGCTGGGTTTCGTTCCCCATGGACGACGATCAGTATGCACGTTAGGTTAGATTTGAATAATGAAGGGAAGGATGACTCTCTGTGTAGCCTACCCCCCCCCCCTCTTCTTCACTCATGAGCAAATTGTTTCAAGTTGCGTCTTTGCCAGTGTGAGACATGCCGAGATATAATTGCTGCGTTGTGATGCGAAGGAGAAAGTTTGGTATTTATAGATGTTTTATTCTGCAGTTGAGTAGGAACCGAAGTGGTGCCACACTGCTATTATTAGAATGACTTGAGGTAATGATCGTGAAGATAAAGCGTTTCTGGAATCCATATCGTTTGAATGAATGAAAGATTACTGACGAGAGAGGGAGGGTCTTGAGCGGTCTTTTTGCGTAGCTGATGTTTGCGTGACTGTGAATTGATATGCCAAAAGATGGAAACATTTTTTAAGTCCCCATGAAATCAGACTGAAGGTTTTTGTGGCGTTTAGTATGAGTATGTTAGCCTTTAGGTCATCTATAAGCTAGTGCACTCCAAAACAATGAGAAATTCACCTTGAGAAGATACACGCATTCACAATGTACAGTCTCTCGCTACCACTAACACGGATCAACCATTTTGATGACATCACGCTGCACTTCAGCTTCTCATCAGATTTTCCGCCCAATCAAATGCTGTCTAGAATCTGAAGCGTCCCGCCCCCAACATTATAAAAATCCATGGTACTGACTGCCAAGTACGGCTTAGCCCGGGCTGTGAGGTAAGATAATCGCCGTATTGGCTATTTAAATAGGGGGAGGGGCCACTTAATATGTCCCACCCCGATTTCCTGTTTCACTGGAAATTACTGCATCACACTGAACGCACTTTGTCCAGCTCATACGTATTTAATTCATCGTTCAACTAAAAAAAGAAAATGAAAATAATAATCCTTATTAACTTTAGCGAAACAAACAGATGTTTTTAGGTATGTAGCTACGTTTCAACTGACTCACTCACCCACACACTCAACCACCCACCCACACACTCACTCACCCAACCACCCACTCACCCACTCACTCACCCACCCACCACACACTCACTCACCCACCCACACACTCAACCACCCACCACACACTCACTCACCCAACCACTCAACCACCCATCCACACACCCACACACACACTCACTCACCCAACCACTCACCCACACACACACTCACCCACCCACCCACCCACACACCCAACCACCCACCCAACCACTCACTCACCCACCCACCCACACACTCACTCAACCACCCACCCAACCACTCACTCACCCACCCACCACACACTCACTCACCCACCCACACACTCAACCACCCACCACACACTCACTCACCCACACACTCAACCACCCACCCAACCACTCACTCACCCACCCACCACACACTCACTCACCCACCCACACACTCAACCACCCACCACACACTCACTCACCCAACCACTCAACCACCCATCCACACACCCACACACACACTCACTCACCCAACCACTCACCCACCCACCCACCCACACACTCAACCACCCACCCAACCACTCACTCACCCACCCAACCACGCACACACTCACTCACCCAACCACTCACCCACTCACCCACTCACTCACTCAACCACCCACCCACACACTCAACCACCCACACACCCACTCACCCACCCACCCACACACTCACCCACCCAACCACTCACCCACTCACTCACTCACTCACTCACCCACCCACCCACCCACTCACTCACCCATCCACTCAGTCACCCAGCCACCCACTCACTCACCCACACACTCAACCACCCACCCAACCACTCACCCACTCACTCACTCACTCACTCACTCACCCACCCACCCACCCACCCACTCACTCACCCATCCACTCAGTCACCCACTCACTCACCCACTCGCTCAGTCACCCACTCACCCACTCGCTCAGTCACCCACCCACTCACTCACCCACCCGCTCTCTCACCTACCCACTCTCTCACCTACCCACTCACTCACTCACCCACTCACTGTCACCCACCCACTCACTCACCCACCCACTCAACCACCCAACACGCAGTCACTCACCCACCCACCCACTCACTCACCCACCCAACCACTTACTCACCCACCCAACCACCCACCCGCTCACTCACCCACCCACTCACTCACTCACCCACCCACTCACTCACTCACTCACCCACCCACACACTCAACCACCCACCCAACCACTCACCCACTCACTCACTCACCCACCCACCCACCCACTCACTCACCCACTTGCTCAGTCACCCACTCACTCACCCACTCGCTCAGTCACCCACTCACTCACCCACCCACTCTCTCACCTACCCACTCACTCACTCACCCACTCACTGTCACCCACCCACTCACTCACCCACCCACTCAACCACCCACACACTCAAACACGCAGTCACTCACCCACCCACCCACTCACTCACCCATCCACTCAGTCACCCACTCACTCACTCACCCATTCACTGTCACCCACCCACTCACCCACCCAACTACTCACCCACGCAGTCACTCACCCACCCACCCACTCACTCACTCACCCACCCACTCACCCACCCAACCACTCACCCACTCTCTCACTAACTCACCCACCTGCTCACTCACCCACCCACTCACTCACCCACCCACTCACTCACTCACCCACCCACTCACCCACCCACCCACTCACTCACTCACCCACCCACTCACCCACCCAACCACTCACCCACTCTCTCACTAACTCACCCACCTGCTCACTCACCCACCCACTCACTCACCCACCCACTCACTCACTCACCCACCCACTCACCCACCCACCCACTCACTCACTCACCCACCCACTCACCCACCCAACCACTCACCCACTCTCTCACTAACTCACCCACCTGCTCACTCACCCACCCACTCACTCACTCACCCACTCACTCACTCACCCACCCACTCAGTCACCCACCCACCCACTCACCCACAGGCTACTCATTCCAGATCCTGAAGCCTGCTGCGTTACACACATCTATAGTTGGTAGAATGATTGTTCTAGGTAGATACACTGCAAAAAAAATGACAGCAAGTAAAAATATCTTGCATATAAAATATATCTAGCATTTTCTATTATAGGATTACAGGGAATCTATTACCAGTTTATTACACCTATTTCTACACACATTTTTACTCATTTCAAGCTTGAAATAATCTTATATTGGCAGATCATTTTGTAGATCATATTTGCTTGCTTATTTCTATATATATAAAAAAAAGCTAATTTATCTGCCAGTAGAATAGGAAAATGTATATACTGTATAAATAATAATTAATAATATATAAATAGTAAATACATTTTACTATATTCAAGTGTAACTGAATGAAAAGGTCCAGCACTGACCGTACAACTCTCCTACTAACACAACATGCAACCATCTCGCAGTTAAACAGATCGAGAAAATAGCCAGACCCCAATAATATGTTACATGAGATATGATGGCTCTCCTAGCTGAAACGTTAGCAAGCGCCTTTTGTGTGTGTGTGTGTGTGTGTGTGTGTGCCACATGATCGTATACATTGTTATGGATCCTCAACTTTACCGTTACCCTCGTCATCATTTGATATGCCAGTATCTCTATAAATCGCTAAGGTGGAAGTAATGCTTTATGAATGCAAATAAATGCTTTAAACTAAACCGACACGAGTTTGTTTTCAGTGTGTGTCTCTCCCGGCTCACACTGGGCTCTGAAGCATGTGGGTGGCAGTCTCTACAGCCGCTGATAGTTCACCTCAGCATGACCAGCAGTAAACAGCTCTTCCTCTCTCTCTCTCCCACATGCCAGGAGACAAACACGGCTGAGGAGATTTGTGTCTGAGACTCACATTGATTTAAATCAGCACACCGTACAGTTCTATCAAACCGCCATCTGATGAAACTACTACTGCGTATATGAGCATACACACTCTTACTTTTGATATAGTTATGGTGCGTTTTAGCGCAGAAAATTTCCTCTGAAGAGTGTTCGGGATTTCTTTGAGCCAGGCTCTAAAATAGAGTCCAACAATATTCGTTTCCTTTCTACAAGAGAAATATGGCCTTTCATTTATTCTACAGTCAGTGCTGGTGAAGTAAGAAATTGTCTATTTTATGGTACATTTGTGCACAAGCAATTTTCAGACTATTTGACTCCAGCCTGCCGTGAGTTTTATAGGTTTACTAATGAGTGTTTATTTATCACAGCCTCTGCAATTAGCTCATAAACCTTGATAATCACCTAATTGAGATGATAGCCATAGTTTCTGTTAATGTCTTTTCACCTGATATATTGCCGCACGCTATTGGTTACACGTCAAGAATCAGAAAGAGGAATCGATCCTTAAACTATTGCTTCACTATGTTCAGGTAAATATCTAAATAAGATGGACTGGGGGATGGGGGCGGGCGGTTTACGGTTAGATCAGTGTCATGTGATTTATGGGGTAGTTAAATCATTAACTGTTCTCCTAGAGCTAAAACGATCTTTGAATGTATGATCAAACTTTTAGTTTGATATATTACCCTTTGCTAATTGATGTGCCGGAGTGGAGCTGCAATTTCACGGATGGTTAGGCTTCTGTAGTGCATGGCTAGAATCAGTGTTTCAACTACGTATTATTATGATACGAGTCCAGTAATGTCAATACTGTCTATATATCTATATATATATATATATATAGTCTTAGGCACATGCAAAGAAATGCTGTAAAGCAAAGATTCCTTCACAGATACTGAAATGTAATGTTTCTACATTAAAAAAAAATACTACAGAGGCCATTGGATTAGTGGTTAGCACGATTGCCTTGCACCTCTGGGTTTCCTCTGGGTGCTCCGGTTTCCTCCCCCCAGTCCAAAGACATGTGTTGTAGGCTGATTGGTATTTCCAAATTGTCTGGTGTGTGTGGACGTGTGTGTGATTGTGCCCGGTGATGGGTTGCTACCCCATCCAGGGTGTCCCCCATCTCGTGCACCGAGTTCCCTGGGATAGGCTCCAGGCACCCCATGACCCTGTGTAGGATAAGCAGTACAGAAAATGGATGGATGGACTCTGCAGTCCAGTAAACAATAATAAACTAAACAACATCAGTATTTCATGTGACAACACTTTGCTTTAAAAAAAAATTAGTCTCAGGTATATTTTGTGCAGTTTTATAAGGAAATTAGTTTTACTGAGCACCCTGGAGAATCTTCCACAGGTTTTCTGGAGATTTTCTTCTTTTGTTGTTCTTTTTTTTTTTTCTCATGTAAAACCTAGCAGCCTTCATTATGTTTTTTTTTTTGTCTGATTTCTTAACTGACATACAAAAATGTTTTCTGTAACAATAATTTGTTTTATTGTTGTTGTTGTTGTTGGAAAAGTAATGTTTAGAAATATAAAATTACTTAATAATGCCAAAGTCATAAAATAAGCATCTATAATACAATTTGTGCGAAAGGAAGGGCGCCTAAGACGTTTGCACAGTACTGTATACAGTGGTGTGTGAAAGTTTGTGAACCTTTTAGAATTTTCTACATTTCTGCATGAATATGAACTAAAACATCAGATTTTCACAATAGTACTAAAAGTAGATAAAGAGAACCCCAATGAAATTTAATTAAACGAGACAAAAATTTATACTTGTTCATTGTATAATAATCAGACTTTTGTCACTCAAAGGTATGTAAAATTTTTAAGAAATCTTTTTTATAAATAACATTTTTCTTAATAAATAAATGACCAAGTATAATATTTTTGTCTCATTTCTTTAACTGGGCTCTCTTTGTCTACTTTTAGGACTTGTGAATCTGATGTTTTAAGTCATATTTATGCAGAAATATAGAAACTTATAAAGGGTTCACAAACTTTCAAGCACCACTGTATGTTTAGTTTGTATGTGGTTGATTTTGAAGTTTCCTGTCACTGATTTGTCAGCTGAACACCCCACCTCATTTTTATTGTTTTATTTTTATTTATTTATTTATTTTTTTACAAATAAGGCCCTTGTAGTAACTGGGGTTATATAGCTAATCACTTATCAGTCAGTATGTATTTAATAGATTTCTTAACAATTATGGATATTTAATTAATTGAAATGTGGCATTTTGTGGGTATGGCAGATTAATTTCTTTATTTAAGGTCACTGACTTCCAAATGAGACGTACTTGTCTTGGGTTATAATAAAAGCTTGGTCAGTCAGGCACGACCAGTGCTCTAATTATGACCAAATAGTTGTACACTGGGGAGCCATATACCACACACACACACACACACACACACACACACACACACACACACACACACCCTCTGGTCAACCTAGGAAAAGAGTCGCCGATGTCCTTTTTTGTTCATTTTCTCCCTAATTTATTCTTGGCAAATTCCCACCCACCAGCCAACGCTCCCTTATCATACACAACTACCAACCTGAGAGGTTGAAGGCAGTCACATGCTTCCTCTGAGCTAGCCAACTGCAACTGTTTGAACTGCCGTGTGCCCATGCTGTGTCACAGGGCAGAGTGACTCACTAGGAGGAAAGCTCGAGTGGGCGAGTGAGTGGTGCTTGAGTGAGTGGGTGATTGAGTGAGTGGGTGGGCAAGTGAGTGGGTGTGTGAGTCACTGAGGGAATGGGTGAGTGAGTCTGTGGGTGTGTGAGTCAGTGAGTGAATAGGTGAGTGGGTGGGTGAGTCAGTAAGTGAGTGAGTGGATGGGTAAGTGGGTGTGTGGGGGGTCGAGTGAATAGGTGAGTGGGTGGGTGAGTCAGTGAGTGAGTGGGTGTGTGAGTGAGTGAGTGGGTGTGTGAGGCAGTGAATGAATGGGTGAGTGGGTGGGTGAGTCAGTGAGTGAGTGGGTGTGTGAGTGAGTGAGTGGGTGGGTGTGTGAGGCAGTGAATGAATGGGTGAGTGGGAGGGTGAGTCAATGAGTGAGTGGGTGGGTGAGTCAGTGAATGAGTGGGTGGGTTGGTAAGTGAGTGAGTGGGTGTGTGAGGCAGTGAATGAGTGGGTGGGTTGGTAAGTGAGTGAGTGGGTGTGTGAGGCAGTGAATGAATGGGTGAGTGGGTGGGTGAGTCAGTGAGTGAGTGGGTGAGTGAGTGAGTGGGTGGGTAAGTGGGTGCGTGGGGGTGAGTGAGTGGGTGGGTGAGTCAGTGAGTGAGTGGGTGGGTGAGTCAGTGAGTGAGTGGGTGGGTGAGTCAGTGAGTGAGTGGGTGGGTTGGTAAGTGAGTGAGTGGGTGTGTGAGTCAGTGAATGAATGGGTGGGTGAGTCAGTGAATGAATGGGTGAGTGGGTGGGTGAGTCAGTAAGTGAGTGGGTGAGTGAGTGAGTGGGTGGGTAAGTGGGGGTGAGTGAGTGGGTGGGTGAGTCAGTGAGTGAGTGGGTGGGTGAGTCAGTGAGTGAGTGGGTGGGTTGGTAAGTGAGTGAGTGGGTGTGTGAGTCAGTGAATGAATGGGTGAGTGGGTGGGTGAGTCAGTGAGTGAGTGGGTGAGTGAGTGAGTGGGAGGGTAAGTGGGTGCGTGGGGGTGAGTGAGTGGGTGGGTGAGTCAGTGAATGGGTGTATGAGTGAGTGAGTGGGTGGGTGGGTGAGTCAGTGGAATGAATGGGTGTGTGAGAGAGTGAGTAGGTGGGTAAGTGGGTGCGTGGGGGTGAGTGAGTGGGTGGGTAAGTGGGTGCGTGGGGGTGAGTGAGTGGGAGGGTGGGTGGGTGGGTGGGTGAGTCAGTGAGTGGGTGTATGAGTGAGTGAGTGGGTGGGTGGGTAAGTGAGTGAGTGGGTGTGTGAGAGAGTGAGTGGGTGGGTAAGTGGGTGCGTGGGGGGTCGAGTGAATGGGTGAATGACACGTGCACAGAGAATTCAGAGGAAACACTGTTCTTGTCGTGAGACCTTCAGAGGGCAGACGCACACAGCTTAGTCAACTTCAGAGTTTACACCCTACAAAGGAAAGCCACTGAGAACGACACTGCCTTACATCTGATTAGTGACGTCTGTGGCGTATCAGAAAATTTACTGCCAAGCTTTGAACTTAAAGTGGGTTTATGAAAAGAAGGACAGAGCTCTGAGGATCTGAGTAACTCTGTTACAGTAAGGGCGGAGCTAATTTGAGGGCTGTAAAAACGTACGCAAAACACAACTAATTAGATTTAATACGTGGTGATATTGTGTATCCTTTTTTTTTGTGTGTAGTGCGTTTGAAATTGCTCGTTTATTATAGTTCTAGGAGCACTATTAAACAGCTACAAACTAAGCTCCTTTAATTATTGCTGAAGGATTATACGCATCCTGCTGTGATTTTTAAGTAGTTTCTCAGAGTATGAACTTTAATTTTTGACACCCCAGTCCACCCCCGTTTCCGAAACGCCTGTAATTGTTTGAGCTGTGATTTTTTTGACTCCTTGTTTCCTGTTGCACTCCCCATTAGTGGCTGATTACCACCTGGGAGCAATGGTTCAGTCGTGATGAAGATCAGTGTTTAGCACGCTCACTCGTCGTAGTGTAGAAGAAGCACTAATCAGAGCAGGCGTCCTCGGCTTCGGCTCGGAGCTTCATAATCTACTCAGCAGCGCGCCCAAGGACCCCCGTGCCATTCCCGCAGATTCGTACATCTTCTTCACAAATTAGTCCAGGCATTGATCTCGCCGCACCCCTCCTTCAGCCGTGCAGCCGTTAGCTGCAGTTACTCAACACAACGAGGCGCGGCTAACAGGCCACGCATTACTCATGTGAACAAGCGAGCTCTGCACATCCGAGCGCGGCCATTAAGCATAATATAGAATATATACTGGCTGTCACTTTTCATTTCTCGCACGGACATTGAGAGCTCTAGCAGTGCGAGCTCACAGAGTCATCCCTCTCCCTTTCTGCTCTGACAACACATCACAACATCCCCTTTTTCACGTCATAGATTATTGGCTTTATATTCCCAACGAATCTCCCATACCCAGCGGCGATTCCGGATTTATTATACGTATTTTAGGGGGTTTAAGGGGTACAGAGTGAGGGTCTGTCATCCCGCAGCTTATGAATATACCTGTTATAACTCTTCGCTTGCTTCCCTTAATATTTCTTTCCTGTCCTCTTCCTTGACAGCTAATTGAAGGCTCCCTTTGGGCTCGCTGTTCGACAGACATATTAATTTCAGGTTTGCTGGTCTGTTGCGCTTAAGAAAAATGGTCCTTGTCGTAGCAGAGAGTGAATTAATATCCAGGGTACTGTGTGAACAGTGGTTCGAGTGAACAATTGCTGCCATAGCATACAACATCCAGTGCTAGTTTAAAAGACTGACAGAAATCTCATACCAAAATGTGGGCTTGATTATCATTAGTAGCATTTTATATTTATTTATTTATTTATTTATGAGACCGCTGGGACCACCGGAAGGCTCGTCCACTGCCGAGCTAGCCGTGCTGTACTCACTGTACCTAGTACCTAGGTAAGATCCGTACCGTGCTGAATTCGGTTACACTTCTTACCGAGGTTCTACGTGAGCCGAGCTAAAAATAGCGCAGACCATTGATTGATCAACCAGTCACGCAGACATCCTGATTAATGTCTCGAATTGCACAAAAACCTTCAGCAGTAGGATAGTGTAGTGTCTGCGAAGGTTTCTCACTCTTCCCAAAAGTCCATTTTCTGCCCGTTTAAGAAGCCGACCATTTAAACATGTTAAGCACTTTTAAAAAGCAATTTGACCTTTCATAGTTTTTATTTATTTATTTATTTATTTATTTATTTATTTATATGCTCGCACAGTTCACTGTGTACCTTGGTCTTTCGTGTGATTGGAGACAAGACTGCGTGTGCTCTAACATCGTCTGGTAAAGGTTTGCACTCCAAATCGTCTGGTAAAGGTTTGCACTCCAAATCGTCTGCATCTATTTAAAAATATACGTATTTTTCAGTGAGGATTAAAATACTCGACACGGCTGTGTTTAGGCGCGTGGGCAGCTTCTGAGTGCGTTTCCCTTTCTTTATTTTCACTTAACACAGGAGAGACACGCGGCATGCATTTTTAACATGAAACGCGATACGCTCGGTCTTCATTTCAAATCCGCTTCTTTGAATTTTGAGCAGTTCACTACCGGTGCCTAACAAACCCAACACAACCCGATAACCCTTCAAAGAAACTCCTCCAACTGTGACGAGTTATGTGATGGAAAAACCACACGGACGCACACACACACACACACGCACGCACACACTCAGCTATGACACGGACAATCCCAAGTTTGCGCAATTTGTATGAATAAATTATAGCCTCGTATACGATATTATTTCAAGAATCCTAAACCTATTAAAAGGCCGAATAGGCACAATGATATCTATGAGGTGCAAAAGCCTTGCATGTCAGAAGCAGAGAGTGTTACCCAATAGACTAATTTTATTAACACTTAGGACCAATTTGAGTCTGTTTGAAATCCCTTGTTAAAAATGAATTGAACAGATTGCTGTCAAGGGAAGTGTAACCATGCTCCAGATTCAAAACTGTCCATTAAAAAAGCAAGCGAGAGAGAGAGAATAGGTTTCTGAATTTTGCACAGATTCATCTAGGAAGACAAAAACATCGTTTTCATTCCAAACCTTGGTTCAGTAATAATGTTTTTGAAGTACCACGGAAATGGTTTTGGACCCCGAGTTCACATGAACAGTCGCGCTGTGGTGCTGGAACTACGGTTGCTGCAATGGCCTTAGGACTGCAGTTAGCACGTACAAGTCTCCTTTAGTCTCCGTACTAAAACCATAATGAACTTCCCTTTACTTTCACACTATCCGTTGTTACCCAGATGAGTCCGGTTCCTCTCAAGGTTTCTTCCTCTTAACATCTTAGGGAGGTTTTCCTCGCCACCGTCACCACCGGCTTTCTCAGTAGTGCTAAACTCGCGCATTTAAAATCTGTATCCTGTGTTTATATGTTTCAGTAAAGCTGCCTTGAGACAAGGTCCACTGTAGAAAGCGCTATACAAATAAAACTGAATTGAATTGAACGAATGTTTCTGACAACCGGCACGGCATGAGGAAACGTACAAATAAACGCCGTGTACTCGAAAACAAACTATTTAGCCGTTCCAAATTACAGAGCACCTGCACAACGCTGGAGGTTATTAAGGTAGTTTCTGTGTCTGCAAACAGCATTACAGAATTCGAAACTATATGGAGGTGCCTATGAAACACTGTCATTTCTGCATCGCGCACTCAGCATGTGAAATTAGCCGTGACACACAAACGCGAGCTCGAAAGGTTGTTATTTTCCTTCCACAACAGCCTCGATTGCTAGGCCACAACACCACCTCGACCGGCGGCGGCACGGCGAAGAAATCCGCCCCGCTATACGTGTTCGAATTCTAATCATATAGTCATTTCCTTTTAGATAATCAAAGATTCGCAGACATGACAAGGTGACATTGACCCTGCTGTATTTTTCTTTTCCCTTCAGCTCGTAGCAGGATTGTAATGAGCTCAAGGATCAGCGTGGAATTGTTATACCGGTTCAAGTAGTGTTCCTGCCGTGGAATGTTTGGATGGAGAAATAACTACCTGTAAACAAACGTGATATCACGATGTATAGCGGTAACGTCATCGGATGCAGTCTCTCCTCAAACTGCGGTTCTGCTGTTAATCGCCGCGTGAGAGCTAGAAAACCGCCGTGTTGTTTCCTGAGCTCTCCTTTCAAATGTTTTGGCGATATTTACAGTACAGTGTTTCACAGGATTCAGTTAAACTTTTAACAATATTATACAGCTGGAGCTTGCATCCATGAGACGTTTCACGTTGTAAGTCGTGCACGCTTATTGGATATGAGAGTGAAGGTTCCAGTAAGTCGATGAGATGGGTAATGTTCTTTTTTTTTTTTTAAATTTCTGCTTTTAATCCTTTCTGTGCTTTTTGTCTTTCGACGTCAAGTTGAGTTATTGTCTTACGAACGTTTCCACAACGTTAAATAACCATCAGTGGGGATCGGAGGAGGTTATGCTGTTTTTCCAAGCTGGCTGAATTGAATTCAACTAAGATTCCTTTTACAAAGACTGTTGGCAAGTGTTACAGTGGGTGTGGGTGTTAATGTTGGTGTAAATATTACCGACGACTCAAAACAAGGGAACGAGTAATTACTTGCCCAATGGGAAAGCGTGTGTTTTCATTTTCTGACACACTTGATTTGATTGAAGACAAAAGGGCTATCTGAGCTGAAGGCTAAGGACGTTTACAGTTCAGTTCTTTTTGCCTTAAATGTAACTATTTCGTAGTAAATGTGAACTTAATTGTTTTTGTGATTCACAATGGAGTACCATGGCAGATGCGTTGACGTAGCAACAGTGTCTACTGTGAACTCGTCAGTGTGAATGAAAGCCACGTGACGATTCAGTTATATGCTGATGTGTTAATTATTTTAGTTAGCTAGTTAAAATTTCTTTATAACATAGCGTGTCTCACACAACACAAAGATGCAAAGTCTTTTGTTTCCAAAGACAAAGATGGAATTTAGTGCATATTGGCTGATCATATTCTTGGGAAAGAGCTTGCGTTAATGCTGTATTGCAGATTTGACGTATCAGAGGCACACGGCAACGGGAAAAAAAAATGTCACCATGTTGTTAGTGTTCAGCAGAATAGGCACTGGAGTTTGTATCCGTACCTGTCTAGTCCTCTTTACAGTCATTGCTTTTCAACACGCACTCAGGGCCTAGGGTACGTTTACACGACAACGATGTACTAAAAACGGAAACGTTTTTCCTTTGCGCTTTCGAAAAGACGACGACGTCGTCAAAACGATCCCCGTTCACACGGATCGGCGGAAACGACTAAAAACGCTGTATTATGCATGCCAGGCCTGTAGGTGGCGATGTCACTTCGTAAAGAAACGCTACACGCCTGCACGCAAGCATTCACGTGTCACCGTGTCCGACGTATTGATCCGGGCAAGACTGTCCTATTAACAAATACAAGTAAACGGGGGAGACGTGGATTTTCTGGATGAAAAGCACAATAATGTTTACATTTCTCAAACGAATCTCAATAGTTAGACTTAGAAAATGATTCATTGTCATAAAGAATTGTGAAAACTCACGCTTGTTAAGCGTAGGTTTGGCTCCCTAATGTAATATAATTGAATGTACATCTTTTAGTTTTTCTTGTGCTCCTGCTCAGAATTCTGTTAACAGAGCTCGTTCATTTTTAGAAGCAAATGCAGATCAAATAGTGAGACACTGGCAGTCAGTCTGCTTTCTATATTTTATTAGCAGTAAGGATACACATATACCTTTGAATACCTTTCGCCCGCGTAGATGTGGGTTAATAATTTGCCGTATGTAACGAACGCGTCTCCGCTGGTCGTAGTAGTGATGCAGTAAATCTACATTCAAAACCTTAGTCAGCATAAACACAGTCCTCTAGTCCACCATCGTAGTTTTGAAGTACTCGCGCGCACGCCTATAGACTGAACACGTAATACTCATGACGTCATCGTTTTAGCAGTTTCTCATTTTGGCACGTTTACACGTCGACGATAAACCGTTTTCCCTTTTCGATTGAAAACGTCGTCGTGTAAACGGCCCGCGGATGTGCACTGTGAGTCTGGCAGAAACATTTCACTGGCAGTAGAATATCCAGCACTGTGTTATTTCCCCCAGCACGACAAGCAGAGAATGTACACATGTTGAGCGTCGGGAAGAAAAAATGGATTAGGAGTAATGAACATTCGAGTGTGTCAAGCAGAGCGTAGAAAAAAAAACCTGATCAGGGGAAACATCAGGCTTTTCGGGGTGGAGCGTCTGGAGCAGTTCTCTGCAGTCTGAATCGAACCAGAACTCTCCACCCGGTCAGTTGAGACTAATTCACAGTAGGTCATGACCAATCTCAAAGAGAAAGCTCTTTCACACACACACACACACACACACACTGGACCGGAATCTCTCACACTCTCTGGGGCTATTATCAGCAGGCTGCCAGACTAATCTGTTTCCATCCAGCTGGAAGTAGGAGATATTGGTCAGTATTTATTTAGATTTAAACATAGTGCGATTCAACAGGTCTGTGGTTTTTTTTTCTCATTGTACACTATTTATGTACTTCAACTAGCTTCGTTTTTTTTTTTTTTTTTTTTGGTCCCCCCCAGGAACTGCGTTTTATATAACTCCGAAATGTGGGCAGTGATTCACAGTGATTCATGAATTGGCAGCAGCAAAGGAGACTCTGACATTTATCAAAGCAGGGATGGCATTATTGACGTTTCCGCTTTCCTGACAGGATGCAAATTTAACTGCAAGAAATCCCGAACTCATTTTGTGACAGAAACCTTAATTTTCCAGTGCAGCATTTAAGACGAGTTGTAGCCAGTGCGTGTTTTTGTGTGCATTTCAAACCCCAGTGAGTGTTTTTTGTCTGCTAAATGGATTTGCGATGTAAAAATACATGTTCCTTTGTTGAAAGCTAATTGAGGATGCTTGAAAATAGCAGACACAAGCATTGTTGTTCCATCATTAATGCTTCTGCCATGTGCCTGGAATAAAATGTAGGTCATGAAAAAAATTGATGTCTCCATATCGCTCTTTTTCTAGAACTAAATTCAGAATCAGATATTTTCTGGCAGTTGAACTTGCATTACCTGAAAGGTATTTAAAAAAAAAAAAAAAAGACAGGTCATCATGAACTAAATTTATTTTCTTTCTTTCAGCCCCGCCTATCTCAGATGCCACCTCTGTGCCAGCGCCACCCCGAATGACAACCACCACAATGACAACAACAACAGCACAGCATAGAGGCCTAACCACAACCATAAACACTACAGGGACCAGGGTCGGCAACAAGCCCCCTAAACCCCCAGTGGCACCGTCCCGAACTACAACGCCTCCGTCCCTGGAGTCGTTCCCTTTGCCCAAGCGCTTCTGTGACAGCGTGGAGCGAAGGGACATCCTGTGGCCTCAGACACAGAGGGGCATGCTTGTGGAACGACCATGTCCCAAAGGAACCAGAGGTAAGTGTGTTTGCTCCATCATACGCAATTTAAAGGTATTTACAAGCACCATTAAGCAGAACACTTTTGAAGATGGGGTTTCTTTTAATTTTTTTTTATTTTTTTTATTTGGGAGTATTGTGTGTTTTCGAAAGAGGTTTTATAACAAAAACTGTGGGCACCGTACAAACATGAAATAGCAGTGTACTAAATTCGATGCATAGATGCGATACCACAGAAACGAATACGTGTATGTAAGACATCGAGTCTAAATATTGTTTTATTTTCAGGCACCGCCTCCTACCTGTGCGTCCTCTCCACCGGGGCCTGGCACCCAAAAGGCCCTGATCTAAGCAACTGCACCTCTCACTGGGTCAATCAAGTGGCTCAGAAGGTTTGTATTAGTCCAACTGCATGACACCAAACATACAAATATCCCTAATAGCTCAGAGAGTTTGCTGAGCTCACCGTCATGAATATAAAACAGTCCCCAGTGCCAAATTTTGAGCACACACTTCTTACTATCATTGGCTTAGATTGAGAAACGTAGCCTCAAGCTACCCAATAGGGCGCCCCGCTGCTCGATCTGATAACGCATCTTCTGAATGTGTGCTCTTAAAGGGCTAATGTGCTCTGCAAGCTGAAGTTCGAATGGGCTGCCATTAGACACAATGGACTGCCCACACCTCACGCGGCAGCAAAATGAACTTTTTTTTTTTTTTTTCCAAAGGAAAGAAAAAAAAAATAAACCCTGTCTAATGCGCACAGGATGTGTTATCAGTTTTTAATTACTAAGCGATGGCTCGTGGGTGCTGTTAGCGAAGCATATTTCCTCACAGCGTGAAGATGTCATAATTAGGGCCGAGAGGCCTGCAGACGCAGAATGATATTTCTCGGCTCCTGCTGCGCGGCTAATTTGCACAATCTTTCAGATCCGGAGTGGGGAGAACGCGGCCAACCTGGCCAACGAGCTAGCTAAGCACACCAAAGGGCCCATCTTCCCCGGCGACATCAGCTCCACCATGAGGCTTATGGAGCAGCTGGTGGACATCCTCGATGCCCAGCTGCAGGAGCTGAGGCCAAGTGAAAAGGACTCTACCGGACGGAGCTTCAACAAGGTACAAATGGATTTATCTTTGTCTTATAACTTATGTACTTTCTATTTGAGATTTAGGCACATGGAGCTGATTCAGCAACTACGTGTCATTTACCCTCTGTTGTTGCACTTATTACTGGATACGTAGAAAACACAGCAGTGCGGAAATTGAAAAACAACAGTATATCGTTTGTACTCAAAAGTCATTGAAATGATCAGAGGAGTTCTTTTTAAAAATCCATTCTCAATTCTCTTGATGTCGAGACAAATCAAAAGTTGTGCAGATTGCATTAGTGCGGGGTTTTTACCCCGAATTCATATTCACTGCAGGATTTTTTTTCTTTCTTTATTGGTTCTCGGCTCGTTTCTACAAGCTTTTACTGAAAGATAATGAATATAATATTATTTCTGGTATTACCAGCGATAACTGTGACTTCAGAGGGTTAAATCCTCATTAAGCATTAGAAATTTGGCATACTACTGGCGTAATAGTCTGCAGTATATTGATTCTTATTTTTTGGCCAGACACCACCTTTCAAATTTGGCCTTAATGCACATAAGAGAATGAGCAATCGAAGCAGCTCATTAGTGTTGCTGAAGTCCATGTGGAACAGTTATTTGTGTCTGAGGGCCAGTGTTTTTCTAACGCTTTTCTTTCTTTCATCGGTCTTTTTGTCTTCTTTCTAATTAAAAAAAAAAAAAAGGTTCAAAAGCGAGAAAGGACATGCAGGGCATATATGAAGGTATAGTTATATATTTTTTCTTTTCTTTACACGTCCCTCCTCCCGCTCCTCCCTCCTTCCCTGCCACTGCTCAGCGGCATGTTTCCCTGCCATGTAGCCTCTCATTCTCTCCATCACTTGATGAATTTTTGATCTAGCAATGCCCTCCAAGCTCATGCCAGCTATACTGTGGCTTGGAACCATTCGCTCTTACTAATCAGTGCAGTTTGTATCCTGCTATGGTACATGGCAGTATGTGTCAGCATTTGATTTGCAGCTTGGCTGTTCATTGTTTCTAATCTGATCTTTAGTGGGAAAATGCACTGAGCACACGGGCTAAATCAGCAAATTATTTTGGTTGGTTGAACTTTTTTTGCAAAGTACAATATATATACATTGATAGCGTGCACCGTACAGCAGCGTGTCGGGAGAGAATTAAGGCATGATTACAGTGCAGTATGTAACTGGACAGTGACACGGTTCTTGTTGGTTGGGCTTTCTATTCCAGCACATTGCCTTTTAAAGGAAAACATTAGCTGTGATATAAGATTGACTTAACCTGGCTTAAAGTTTCATTATAGCTCCTGCAATGATTACAAATTCAAATCAAGTTATTCCAGATTTCAAACCACAATCTTCAGAATCTCTCCATCAGGGTGGGATGATGCAAATTCTCCATTCACGACATTTCATTAAATATTTCATCATATTCAGGCTGTTCAAGACGTTCTACAGCGTGGGGAGTAAAAAATAAAGCGCGGAGGGCTTGGTTGGAGGAAAAGGGCAGTGATATCCTACTATTCGGTACTTGGTTTCACAACGTAAATTAATTGAATGCGTCTCTGTGATGAAAGGAACATCTGTAAAGGTGGAGTAAAGGGGCTGATTTAACACTAGCATAACACTAATCCCATGCACACCGAGGCCAGGCCAGTGTAAGTTGTGCTAAAATGTCTTATTGGCTGAATATTGACCTGTATTGAGTCCTTGTATTAGGAAAGAGAAGTGCAATGCTTACCAGCTAAGCAGTGAAACATGGTGGCATGGAACGTGTATGGCTGCCGTTGAGGCACCTGCCCTGAGCCTCATTGAGCATTACAGGCCTGGCAGGGTTTCTCAGCAAGCGGTAAACTTGACCATTTTGTTTAAGATTGTCCCTTTATCCAGTGACTTATGATCCTGTGGAAATGGGACAACTATGAATAAAAAAAGAAGTACAATTCCTATTTAGTTCATCCAATATAGGTGTGTTGTGGCTTCTTTGGCATTCAGAATCACATAAAGAGATGATGGACGCTTTCGAACAAACACAAAAATGACCTCGTTGTGCAGTTAATGCAAATTGGATGGCTTTGCAATCTTGCAGTAAGCAGCCCTTTATACTTTGTCCCAGATATGCTTTATTGGGTTGAGATGTGGAGGTTAAACAGACCACTAAAGCTATGAAAGAAAAAAGCTGTTATGCTCCTGCAACCATTCAGTGACAATACATGCCTTGAGATATGGTGCATTATCATGGTTTATGTGCAAGTGTGGATAAACTGTACGCATGGCGGGATGGATGTGTGCCAGGAAAACATTTCCTACCCCATAGGCGCTGGTTCTCCTTTGGAGAAAATAAAGAGTTTCAGAGCGAGAGCCGAGCAGTTTCCCGGACAAGTTACTTTTCTGCATTTTTCACCACACTACGGGGAGCATTGCCATTATGTAAAATAACAGGAATTAAACAAATTGTATAATGATTTTCATTTTAACATGTAACAATGGTAGACAAAAAAGCAGACATGCAGGAGGTTGAGCTTTTTGAGCCTGCTAACATTTACATGAATGTAATTTTTAAAAGCTTTTTAAGTGTTGTAGCAGCAGTCACAGAGTCACAAGGTTCAGTTTCACACCTCAAGTCTATTTTTGCCATGGTCACAGATGGTATTTCAGTAGACGCTTGTATGACATTCAGCACAGCGAGCTCCATCACAGTAACTCCTGGTCTGCAGCTGAGCACCAGCTCTGGTGCAGGAAATAAAAAGGTTCCTGGAACTATGACCCAGGAACTGGTGGGATCTTGCCTTGATTTCTCAACTCATTGGTACCATCGTGATACCTCGTCACACCCCCTGGTCTAATCCTTCCATCAGCATGATGCAAAAGAACTCTTGATTTTCCTCAGCCCAGGCATCTTTCCCGTGTTTCCCATTTCCCATGTAGTGGCCCATTTGGGACAGTGTCCCATAAGTGCTTCTGAGATGGCATTTAGCACAGCAGTGTTCAATCTCGGATGTGATTAGCCTAGTTGTGGCCCGGCTGCTTTCTTGCACAATTATCGCCATCGTGTTTTGACCTCTTTGACAAGCAGGTTTCATGCACAGCGCTTGCTGAACTATTCTTTTTTACTCCGTTGTTAATAATCCACTGAAATGGTTTTGTGTGAAAAGCTCAGGACGGCTGTTTGGGAGAGCAAAATGAATTAGACACTGACTAGACATTAATAGTCAGTAAGGTCACTTCCAATGCATAACTGAAGAATAATTGATGCTAGACATGCTAGGGATGGGCGGTATCTTATATGGGTAGAAATTCTCCCCACAATAAGAATTCGTCTTCCCGAGATCGTAACGATAAAGCCTAGTCGATGACGTAGTTCTGTGCGACCCATGGCGGAAAGCGGCCGTGAACCTGAGGAGGAGTTCATCGCTAATCGAGGAGCTATCTCCACAATCTGGAACTGGTTTGGTTACAGAAAAATCAGTTTTACATTTTGATCAATGTTTGTGTTTCTGAGGCTCTCAAGACTGCACACAGCTGTCACTTGTAGCTAAAAACAGTGCTGAACGGTACTATATTAATATCGTCACCGATATCGTTATCACAGTAAATACCGGAAAATATCGTGATATAGATTTAAGTCCATATCGCCCGTCCCTAAGACATACGCATCAGACTGATTTGTACCATATGCCGTAGTTATGTCGCATATGACTTCTATATGATTGGTGAGAATCAAATAGGCGACTGAGTGCAGATAAATATCCTACGACATCTTTCACTTCCGAGTATATTTAAAAAATAAGGTTTCATGTATAATACAATGACGGTTTGTGTATACAATTGGGTCATTTCGTTGATGCTTGGTGTAAATCACACTCGCATCCTAATCAGTTTGTCACCTGTCGTACGTGGTCACGCATCAGTGGTGCTAACACAGAGTTTTTGGAGTGATAAAAAAGAGCTAAATTTACCAAAGAAGCAAGCAGACATAATGGCACTAAAGATGCTAAAAGAACAAAAAAAAAAACGCTTGTGAGGTGAAGAGCTGCAGGAAACTGTAAACCCTGGTACTAGGAGTAACGAGCTGTTGGTAGTCAGACACCAGTGTCAGCAACAGCTAGCGGCAGGAGCCTGCAGGTATGAGTAAGAAAGATAGATGAAGAGCAGGAGTTTGGAGCCACATAGCAAATTGCAAAATCCCAAGTAGACCGCGGGAGACGTGCCTGCATTGTGGAGCAGTCTGGATAAATAAACAAGTTATTTTGCATTGCGCTATTGAGTTATTTGTGCAGTTCTAATGTTTTGTAAGGTCCAGGATTTGCTGGAAGTGCATAAGTCTGCTTGGGGTGTTTTTGAATAATTACTGATGTATTGTGCGGTCGACATCCCCTGACTCTCCCCCACAGTTTGTGTGAGTACCCCCTGCTTAAAACATCTTATCACTGCTAGCCTTAAGCATATTAAAACTATATGCTGCAGGACTATGTCACAGCATTGAACACTGGCATCTTATGTTAGGCACTGAATTAGTTAGGTTCCCTGATTTTCTATTAAATCAGTGGTCCCCAAACTTTTGCAATAATGCAGATTGGACAGCGGCGTATAGCATATTGTCGACGGGCTGCGAAGGGGAGCAGGGTCAACCTTACAGGGTAGATTTAAATAAGTAAACTTAGTTTTGATGTTGATGTAACGTTTGTGGTAATAAATTTAAGACACAAGGGTAACAGAGTATGTAGTTTATCGAGAATCAGTATCATACACATCATACACTGGTGAGGGAGCAGGACTTGTTGGAGAATAATCTGTGGGTTAAAGGTAATATGGTGGTGTGTTTGTAGCAAAGCTACTATTGTCATCAGAGGAAAGAAGTTCATAGAAGTATATAGTAAATAAACTGTGATTGACTGATTGTTTAGTGGAGATGGAGATGCCGTGTGCTGGGTAGATGTGCTACTGATGCAGTCAAGCATTTATTCGGATAGATTGCGATGTGCTGCTCGTTCAGAAAGCTGGTTTCTGTCAATACATGACTGATTTATTTATTAAACTACAGTGTTTGTTTCCATGCGGGAAACATAGCGCTGCTGGATTGGATTGCTGTGGCCGGGACCGGTCTGCACCATGGTGGTCAGGAACACTTTTTGTGCAGTGTGCGACTTCATTGAACCCTTTGGTGTTTTGGAATGTTTTGATTAAAGGTATGTACTGGGTGTAAATACCTCCCAAATAAACCCTGGCATTCAGCACGTACTACCCAGTGTCATCGTTTTATTTAAAAATGGTGCTGAAAGGACTGTGCTGAAAGGACTGTGCTGAAGTACAGGGCCAAAACACTCAAAACTGTATTACTGTCCAGTTTCTCACAAACAGCATTTTATACAATTTTTTTTTTCTCCTCTTTCTTTTCTTTTACTGATTATGCTTATGGTGGAAGGAATGTGCTTTTATGCAGATCAATTATAAAAAAAAATTGGTAAAAAAAAACAATATGTTCATGGTGTTAAGGCATGCATGTTTGTTTTTCTGGGCATTGGCTACCTGGCACTAGGATAAAGCAAAAGCTTTGAACCGCATTGTCATGAGTGCTGACATGGCGCTTCCTTTTTCGGTTGCAGGCGATCGTGGATACCGTGGACAACCTGCTCCGGCCAGAAGCGCTGAAGTCTTGGAGAGGCATGAATATCACAGAGCAGACTCACGCTGCCACCATGTTACTGGACACTCTCGAGGAAGGAGCCTTCGTCCTTGCTGACAATCTAATGGAGCCCGCAATAGTGAAAGTGCCAGCTAGCAATATAAGTGAGTACTGCCAATAAACGTGGCTAATCTAAAATATGGCTTGCTCGCCACAATGGGATTTCGAGTCTAGACATTTCAGGAGCGCGTGCTCTTGTGTTTCTAAATACGAGTCATATCTGGATCAACTTGTGTCTGTTGCAGCGCTGAAAAATCCATGTTTCATTGAATCAAATGCTAGTTGGTCATTTGGGATGTGACCTTAGAACGACAGACAGTGAAGCGTACTGTTGTGTTTAAGATACTGAGGCCACTTTACACTTTAAAAAAAAAATACCCAAGGCCAAAGCTCTGACGGTGTAGGATTGCACGACTACCACAAAAGACATTTAAAAAAATATATGTTTTCCAAAGTCTTTTTGTCTGTCACTGAAACGAATGAATACATTTTCAGAAACAGTGCAGCCTGATGTTCGTTGCTGTCTCATGATTTGAGCAATGACTTTTGTAGCTTTTCAAGGGCATGAAATGCACCTGCAGTCACGAAGTCAGTAATTACTATCAGCCTTGATAAATGGACGTAGGTGGTTACAATCAGAGGGTAATTGTTTGTACCTGGTATTTTGCACTCGGAGAGTGAATTTCCCAAACATGCGTATACAAAGAGATCATCACAATTTTGATATTTGATTTTATTATATGCGCTAAAATTCCCTCGCGCTTGTTTAGTCCATTTTAACGGCAGACCTTGATGGCGATGGCGCCGAATAAAGTTCGTTAGTTAATTGAACTCATCTTGCAGGTGACTTTTAGTTGCTCTTTTTGTATGAAAGCATGTTGAGCTACATTTTGTACAATGTAGGCATGGTGAGATACAAATAAATTAGAAACCCTCAGTACAAAATGTTTTTTTTGTTTGTTTGTTTGTTTTCTCTCTCTCTCTTTTTACCTAGTCCTGGATGTGTATGTGCTGAGCACAGATGGCCAGGTGCAGGACTTCAAGTTTCCCCAAAGCAGCAAGGGTGGTATATCTATCCAGCTGACAGCCAATACAGTTAAACTGAACAGCCGGAATGGTAAAAAAATAAATAAAATACATACACACACACACACACATAGAGAGAGACACAGAGCCACACAGACACACAGGCAGCATTGGTAAAAGAAATGCTTATAAAGCATGAGCAGTGTTAAATGCCACTGCATGTGTCAGGGTTTTATTATTATTTTTATTATTATTACAATTTTTCAGTGTGTTTCAGTCTACAAATGTGCAGCTGCAGTCCTGGCATAGGTAACTTGTTTCAGGTGTCTTCGTTCAGATTACTGCTTGAAGATTACTTCTTCAAAAGCATGCCATTTCAACGTCGCCTATTTCGGACTGGTCTGAAAATAAATGTGTAATAAATGTGTATCTAGAAAACTTATCACAGAAAAATTAAGTGGGTTTTCTGGAGAAGCAAAGATGCCTGGACAAAACATTTATCATTAGATAAGGTGTGTGTGTGTGTGTGCGTGTAAATCTTTGATGTAACCTTGTATTTCAGCAGTCACATTATGTTGACCGCAGCCAGGAAGCCAATCTTAACAGGGTTGAGTGGAATTTATACAGTGAATGACCATATTGAATGTCCATATCATATGGACAGTTCTGTTTGTTTATTTCACACAGCTGTGTTCTCTCCATTGTGTCAGTTTTAATTATTTTGTTATTACATATCAGTTATGTATTTAAAAAAAAAAAAAAAAAAAAAGAGCGCGAGAGACTTGGTCTTTATGAGAGGTGTTGGACTTTATGTTTGTTTTTTTTTTTCTTTCCGATGCCAGTTGAACCCATTGCTTCTGTAGTGTGTGCGCAGGGCAATATGTTTCTTTTCCTTCAGGAGCACAGCACACCAACTTATTGATTTCAGACTTATAACACAGCACTGACGCCATCCCTTAGGCGAGACTGTCTAAAGACTTTTAGTCGTATTAATAACGCTGGAACGGTGGGCATGACTCGGCATATCTAGGGAGCTCCTGGATATCAGCAGTTTTAGCTCCTATATTGCAGCCCTGTCTGAAGCTGTTCGTCTCACATCTTCTCCTGTAAACACCTTTCTTTTAAATAACGTTCCTGAGCTTTAGCTCTGCGTCTCTCGCTGCTGACGGCTTCTCACTTCATTTATAGGGCTACAGAGCACCAAGTGGAATTCTGTACACATGCAGACGCTCTCCATATAATAATAATATCAATAATAATAATAATACATACCTGGGCTGCAGAAACCTAAATCTTCATAAATCAGTGACTAACCCCTTTCATGTTGTTTTCATTTCTTTAATGTACAGGTGTTGCCAAGTTGGTGTTTGCTCTGTATAAAAACCTGGGCCAGTTCCTGAGCACCGAGAATGCGACAATCAAACTGGGCAGCGAGGCGAGCGGCCACAACCTCACCGTGGCCGTAAACTCAGATGTCATCGCTGCCTCAATCAACAAGGAATCCAGTCGAGTCTATATAACCGAGCCAGTGATTTTTACCCTGGAACACATTGATGTGAGTCCCAGAACTAAACAAACACACGAGGCAGACAGAGAAGAAAATAAAACAAGGAGATTGTAAACTTTTCCTCGTTTTTAAATACCCTGCGAGGTCAGAGAGGAGTTTGTTAAAGCCACTGAACATGAAATTAACTAAGAATGAACTGTTGATTATTAGGGGGTCTTGACGAAATTCCCAATGAATACTAATTTGTTTGTCGACATTAGGATCTAAATGATACAATTTCCCCCGCTTTTTTTTTTTTTTCCGATTGGAAAATTAACTCGCAGATTAGCCAGACAGTGTGGGATGAAATTACCAGAAGACCAATTATCATTTGTCTTTTAAAGTGGTCAGAAATGCTCCCAGAGGAAGCTTCTGCTTGATTTTTTTCCTCTCTATCAAAGTAATTGTGTGATTTTCACAGACATGCCTTAAAACCATTATACTCTCTATTAGAAGCTCATATAATCAATGGTCCCACGCTCGATTTCTCACTTCTTTCGCAACGGCGCTGCAAACTGAGTGCTTTACAGTTTGTTTGTTTTTGTTTTTTTCCCAGACGATTCTTAAGGAGAATTAATGCTTTATAATTTATGTGTCCAACAACATCAATCATTTGTCTTCTTTTTTTTCTTCCCCGTCAGATGCAACACTATTTCAACTCAAACTGCTCCTTTTGGAATTACTCGGAAAGGAGCATGATGGGATACTGGTCCACACAAGGCTGCAAGCTTGTTAAGTCGAACAAAACCCACACAACATGCTCGTGCAGCCATCTAACAAATTTCGCCGTCCTTATGGCTCATCAGGAAATGCTGGTAAGATCATATCGGAAGGAATCGACGGTCCGGTAACCCCCTCACCCTCTTATTTGTCGAACAGATATACAATACAGGCTGTGTTTGTAGCTCTTAGGAAGCCAGAACAGATGGTTGTGGCACACATGATGTATCATTGCCTTGGCAAAACATTTTATTCATCTCCTCCCTATATGTCCACTCCTTCCGTCCTGTCTTTCTCCAGGGCCCAGGCAGAGAGCACAAGCTGCTGCTGACGGTCATCACTCGCGTGGGCATTGTGGTCTCACTTGTCTGCCTGGCCATGTGCATCTTCACATTCTGCTTCTTCCGTGGCCTGCAGAGTGACAGAAACACCATCCACAAGAACCTTTGCATTAACCTCTTCATTGCCGAGCTCCTCTTCCTAATTGGCCGCAGTGTGACAGAACTCAGGGTAGGCTCTGAGGGTGAACCATTGATTTCTGTGACTCAGTTATTTCTGTCCTACATCATGTCACACCAGGATGTCTCTTCCTCCAAGAGAAAATTTAAACAATGTCGTTTTTTTCAGCGGCAGTGCAGGAAAGCAGTGAGACATAGTCAGCGTGTTTGATTACTTGCTTCGTCATGTCCTTATTTTTTTCCCCCCTGTTCAACATGACTGTATGCACTTTTTATATGGATTTGGTTTCTGAATCAGAAGTATTCAAACTGTTAGTGCAGTATTGTTAATAGGCCCGTATGTGATGTTTTAGAGCTCCATTTATATTCCTTTAAATCATTTGAACGGGAGACAAGCTCTACATAATGACTTTTTTCCCGTTCAGCCCTTGTTTATGTCAGTGCAGAATATAAGTTTTGTGTCTTTTTAACGGTAGAGGTCGTGTTTCTCATGCTGTGATGTCTGTGCGTGTCACAGATTGGTTGTGCGATCATCGCTGGGATCCTGCATTATTTCTTCTTGTCCTCTTTTGCTTGGATGTGTTTGGAGGGAGTTCATCTCTATCTTATGCTCGTGGACATCTTCGAGAGCGAATACTCACGGAAGAAATATTACTACGTTTCGGGCTACCTGTTTCCCGCCATCATCGTGGGCGTGTCCGCGGCTGTGGATTATGGGAGCTATGGAACAGAGAAAGCGTGAGTGAACGCAGAGATTTGCTTTTAACCCGGTGTTTAAGCTTTCTCGTACATAAGGAGCGCAGTCTGCAGCATGGTTTTTTAAACACACACACACACACACACACACAGAGTAAATCTTTAAGAGGACACCTGAAGTGACTGTGGTTTTTATCGGCTCAAAAAGCCTCTAGCGAGCTCTTGTTTGTAAAACACTCTCTAACAGAGACAAGTGCTGCATGGGAAGGCTTTTACACAGATTAATGATAGTGTTTTAGCTCAGGCTAGAGGTACTAAGGGCTCCTGTATATGTGTGTGTTAATGTGTGCCTAAAACAGGTCACAATGCCATGTCTAAGCTATTTCTTAATCATGGCTAAAGGTAGTAATGTAACTCATACACAGTTCTACAGAGAATTATATGGAAAATGAGGGCTTATGCTTGAGCCGGGGGGGGGGGGGGGGGGGGGGGGGTGTCAAAATGGTCAGATATAGCTATCCTTGTGGGGACATTTGGCTGGTCCCCATGAGGAAAACTGCTTTTGAAGCTGCATTAATAATGTCAATGGGATGTCCTCACAAGTGAGGATAGTAAGACAAATGTGTGTGTGTGTGTGTGTGTGTGTGTGTGTGTGTGTGTGTGTGTGTAATGTCTTCTGTGGTTTCTATTAGCACAATGTAAGTTTGCACTAATTTAGGTAATCAATATTTCCTCCGGAGGTCACAGACAAGAGCACCTAGATACTTTTACAGACAATTACCATCTTTGAGCTGCATTTAACAGTAATGTATACACTGGCTTGCCAAGCCTACAACATCGTAATGTGATCCACACCAGACAATGTGCTGTCTTAGTGAGGAATAGTGTTCTCTTTTTTTCCCTCCCATCAATCCTTATCAAGAGATGACATTGCTTTCAAAATAAATGATATATATATATATATATATATATATATATATATATATATATATATATATATATATATATATACATGCTATATATCACAACCCGAATTAGGTTTTTAATACGTCTGATGGTCTGTTCCTCTGTGTAGATGCTGGCTGAGATTGGACAACCACTTCATTTGGAGTTTTATTGGACCTGTTACCTTCATCATTATGGTATGTTCAGTCTTATTCTTGCCTCTGTTTGCATATGCATCTGCATTGGAATGTGAGTGCATACCAAGTGGGAATAAGAGAAAGGAAAGGACCTGGCCAGAATTATACACCTCATAGTTTAAACAATAATTGACTTCTCCAAGCCAGTGACAGATGCTGGGACAAGAAGCACCACGGCGTGAAAACATCAAGCCAGGCCGCCTTTGTTATTTCCCTGGCTTGATTCAGCCGATTGTAGCGCTTCGATTTCTGCACAGATCAGTTCAGTCTCAACACACCCAGTCAATGTAACCCCAGTGTCGGAGAGAAGCACTGTAAAAGGCTAGTGTGAAAGGTCTGAGTAATGTTTTTGTGGGAATAATTGTACCATGATGCAGAGAGACTTTCACAACAGAGCATTAAGGTATCATTTTATCTGCAAAAAATGCCCAGCCTGCTAGTGAATTCCTAACATTAAATGGCACACAGAGATATTCTTTCTTTTTTCTCTAGCATGCCTTTTCGAAAAGTAGGTGATAACTTTCCCTGATGGTACAGCGCTCTCAGCAGCATTTCTATAGTTGGTTTTGAGGAACGTTCAGGCGAAGGGCATATATGACGTATCATAATGACACAGCTGCTGTTCAAGCATGCAGTTATTTACTGGTTATGACTTCGCTGCCTACAAGTAGCAAAAGGCCTGTGGGGAGCCGAGAAATAGAAGGATATAGAAAAAGAGAGCATGAAAAAGCAGAGCGAGATTCTAGCAGGTGGTATTTACATGAGCTGTTTGGCTTTAGAGTTCTGCTATCTACTGGTTCTCTCTCTCTAATCTTTGTCCTGGGTCAAACCTCGTCATCCTGAAAATGAAGACAGGAGGTGGCAAAGGTGGAGGAATGTTTGACCAAGGCCAGGTTCATTATGCGCAGATGACATGACCTCCTCAAATGCTGTCAAACGCTGAGATTACAGTAATGGAAAGTGCTGCTTGTCTTACAGTAGCGGGGGGAAACTCAGGTTCATGTGGCAGGACACGTGCTGAAAGTTATCAAGCACTGAAAAGAAAAAAAGCAGAGCAGCGACCACTAAAGAATACGCTCCACTAACAAGTTGCAGATTAGACGTCCCCCTGAGTTGAAAGCTCTACAAAGGGCTCTTTGCCGAGGCATGTGGGAGACTCTCATTTAGCCACTTCTCTGCCAGGAACCATATGCCGGTTTGATGTATGTGTTGGCAACAGCTCTGATTACCAGAATCCGTGTTCCAGTCATCTTCAACACAAGGCCCGTGCCCCTTACGAAGCTGATTTATTGTTGAGGACTCAAGCAGCAGGACTCGCGGTTCTCAAGGAGTTGTCGCAGCCCATTTTCCCAGTTGACAGTGTGAGATGAAGCACAATGGCTGCGAGTTCTCCAGGGAATCGCCGGGACCAAGGTTTCCCCCTAAACCCATGACCCTATTTCTATTAACACAGTGCACATTTATACTAATAGAAATAGGGTTTCTCAGCAAATTGGCTTTGTCCTTGTCAGTAGGAAAAGCGGTTTGGGAGGAGGGAAGGAAAACGCACACAAAGACAATCTCATTATTCAACGGGCAACACTCGCAGCAGCCTGATTTTAGAGAAGAAGGAAAAAAAGAGGAAAAAAATACAACGCTTCTGCTGAATCAAGCTTGAAAGGCCTAGGGTGGTCTTTTAACTTTGAAAAACAGTGCTCCTTCTTCATTGCTCTTTAAAAGCGGTAGTTCCTGGAAGCTTTTGGAAGCGTGCAGGCAGCCAGAGGTTGGCCTGCTCTGGGACACCAAGGGCCATTAGATCTATGTAAAGAAGAACATGGAAGTAATGAGTGGTCTCGAGGCATCGGATCATGACGCGTCGTGAGCTGTTTGCATCATCCGGACAGCTCCATCTGCACCTTTAATATTTCATCCGGTTCATGCAGAGTTCACTGGGCACACACGCCGACTCCCACAGCGCGGTAAAAAGCTTTCTCCACAGCACAGCTCAGGGCCTTCTATATGGAGAAAGAGAAGAAAGAGAGAGAACAGCTCTCACAAAGGTAGCGGAAGCCCCAGGGAGGGCAGCAGGGAAAGTGATTTGGTGGTGTGTGCTGGCCGAGAGGGTCGAGAGTGTATGCTTGCCTTGCTCCCCATGCACACACTCCCTCTTCACCTGTCTCATCAGATCCATGTCACCACTCCAGGCAGTGTGAGAGTGCATGAAGGGCATTTCAGTACACTGGAGTCACGCCAGTGCCACCAACGACTACGTCACACCAGCAACACGGCAATCTGCCAAAGGGGCCCATACATTGTTTTTTTTTATTTTATTTTGTTGTTCTCATCTTATCCCTTCCTTCATTCTATCATTGGCATTTGTGTCCTGTCACTGACTCCTGTGTAACAGCTGCTGAAGTGAGGGAGGAGGTGTATTGATTATCTCTGCTGCTGTTCGAGCGCAGTGTACAAATCAATTGTGTGGCATCGAAGAAGCAAGTTGCCGTGTTGAAGCTTATTTCGCCCCAGCTAGCGGTGGTGTTCATGAGCGGCGCTACGGATATGCTGTTTTTTCAGCGTTCACAGCGCATGCCATGCCACATTCTAAAAGGATCGTGCAACCTCAGCCGTTTTTGTGTATGTATGTGGACATGAGTGTGAGAACACAAGAGCGTGAGTCATACAGAGATATACTATTCATTCATTCATTCATTCATGCGTTTTCGTATGTGGCTCCATTTACATAAATAATGTTTGTCTCCTGTTGTTTTCACTTCCCTCTTAACAGTGCTTGTTGTTTATCTTGCAGTGTGCTGGATTTTGATTCATCTTTCACACCCTTATCAATATAGAATCACCCAGCAGTTGGCTCCAGCAGTTTCACTCGGGCCGGCTGTTTTCCGCGAATGCCTCAGATGAAACATTTCTGTCTTTTCATTTCCGAGTGTTATCTCCATTTATTAACACAGGCATTAAATCTTTTCCAACAGCTTAATCTCATCTTCCTGGTCATCACAATGTACAAAATGGTGAAGCACTCTACTTCATTGAAACCAGACTCCAGCAGGTTGGAAAACATAAAGTAAGTGAAGCTGTTCCGAGTTTTGATATTTCCTCAGTCCAAAACTGTTTTCTGTGTAGTTCATGTTCTGAAAGAGTATGTAGTAGAAAGGACAGAAGAAATTCATTCTCTCTGCCTTTTTTGGGAATGTCAGCTATGTCCAGAATATCTCTGAAAGATGACATCACTGACAGAATAATATATAAGGAAAATAATACTTTGTTTTTTGTGTTATTTTTAGATTCCAGTGCTTTGATAGTGATTATATAAGTCTCCTTAAAGTGTGTATGTGTGTGTGTGTGTGCGCGCGCGTGTGTGTGTGTAGCATTGTGCAGCAGAGAGAATGAACAGCATTCCCATGTGTTTCATTTGGAAAATAACAGAACCAGTTTGAATAATAGGAAGGGGAATATGTCTGCGTAGTTCACTCTCTGGTCCTGCAAGTGTGCTTATTATTTAGTTTAATGTTTAGTAGTAGCATTTAAACAGACCTGCATTTTCAAATGGTCCGTCCTAGTTTGCTCAGACAAAAAAATGCTGAGTTTCATCAGAAGTGACTGACAAGGTTTTACAGTGATGGAATAATGAAAAAAAAAAAAAAAGAAGAAGCAAACAAAGGAATAAACAAAATGAATGCGGTCCAGATTTCTCAGACGTATATGTTACACGGTGTTTTTGTTGATTTTGCTTGTACCCAGTCAGAACTCTTTTTTTTTTTTTTTTTTGAGCTTGCAGGGCCAAGGATCGTAGCCTACATGGCATTGGAAGCACTATTTGCATGCTGCATGTGGAGAGAGCTAATCTGTGGCATCTCCTTTCTTTTCTCTTCCCGTTTTTTCCACATCTACCCCCTCCCCCTCTCTTTATCTTTCTGTCTATATCTCTTGCTCTCTCTCTCTCTCTCTCTCTCTCTCTCTCTCTCTCTCTCTCACCCTGCTCTTACCCATACCAGTAATTATCGCGTTTGTGATGGCTACTATAATACCGATTTGCCTGGGTAAGCTCTTACCATATATCACAACCTACGACGGCCACTCATAAAACGTTAGCGCCACTGTAAATGTTTCATGGCAGAATATTTATATACACGGGCCCGTTTCCAATATAATTTCACTAGACCCCTCTCTTGTCACATGGACCTGTTTTAACCGTTATTGTTTGTATAGCTGTGCTCACATATTACATGTTGAATAAATCAAATGTTTCTAGATTGCTGTTTAGTTGAAAAGGGGAGTATAGGCGTAACACAAGAAGGCCCACTATGACTGTAAATCTTTATTACAGTACTGCTATTGTCTGACTCACTTCAAAGCATATGTTCCACATTTGTACAATATCTTATGCTACGTAAGTGAATTGGCTTGGCACAATGTACACTTTCCAGCCTCATCATTTTAACATACAAAAAAAAAAAAAAAAAACGATAATGATCATCATCTTTCCTCTGACCCTGCCAGCTTCATGTCTTTGCAATTTCCAGCTTCACAGTTTGCTTTTTTTTTATTATTATTATTTTGTAATCTTTTTTTCTTTTTTAAACTGGACTGTGATCTGTCTGACCCGATTTTGTCTCTCTTCCCTGCTTACCACGCTCTCTAGCTATGAAGATAATAAACCATTTATCAAGTAAGACCGTCAGCTAGACGTTTCTTTCTCAGCCTCGTAGTTCCCCTTTCATCGCTCTGCCACTCTCGTCAGTGTGCCTCTGACCTTCCAGCTCCCTCATCCTCAGTTTAAAATGCCCATGCTCCATGTTTGTCAGTGCTCTTATCCGCCAGCAAGGGTGTCTGAAGGTTCCCTTGAATCTTCACACACCACGCCTCCTTTCTCCTTTTTCAGTTCCTTTCTGTCCTCTAACTCTATCTCTTTGGTTCCTTAGCTAGCCAAGACGTGTTGTCAACGCCATACGATTGCAGTCCTCAAGTGCAATATTCCTTCTCTCCTCCTTCTAAATGCAGCTCAAAGTGACGTTCCTTCACGTAGTAGTGTGGCACACACCAAATTCCCACACTCTAAATATCTTAATATATGACTGAGAACCAGATTGATACTTGTGCATATTTATTCATTTCTTATTTATTCAAATCTCGGTTTTGTTCCCTCACATTTCCCATTTCTCCCAGCCCCGGGTCAAATAATATGGACCTGTTTTTAAAAACTTTATTGCACCATATATGTTTATCCCCCCTCCTTTTTTTTTCTTTGATGTTTTACTAGATGTCTTACTTTCGAGCCATCATCAGTGCCTATTTTAAAGCCTCGCGTTTTTCGGCACCTTGCAGACTCACAGTTGGTGTTATGTGTCTGTGTTTGCAGGTCCTGGGTTCTAGGAGCGTTTGCCTTGCTGTGTCTTCTGTGTCTTACCTGGACCTTCGGTTTGTTATTCATCAATAGCGAATCCGTCGTGTTGGCCTATCTCTTTACCATATTCAACACCTTCCAGGGAATGTTTATCTTCATCTTCCACTGTCTGCTTCAGAGAAAAGTGAGTGTTGCTCATTTCTTATAGAATCTGCTTTTTATTTTTTTATTAAAATGGTACATTTAGTATATTATCTTAGGTTGCCTGTTAAAAAACATCTCTAAATGATATCTAGAGCACATGTGTAATATGCACTGACCCAGGTTGATGAAATTGGGTATAAGAGCTGTTGAGTTCAAATTCGGGAACCCCAAGGACACTTTGAATTGCAGGTTCGTCGAGAGTACAGCAAATGCCTCCGCCACACATCTTGTTGCAGCAGCTTGCCAAGTGAGAGCTCCCACAGTTCCACAAAGACAGCAACAACAAGGACAAGTGCACGCTACTCCTCCGGCACTCAGGTAAGCTCAGTACACGGCGCCTACAAGAACCAAGCTGACCCAGTTTCCTTTAGGTTTCAGGAAGAGACGAAGCGCATTGTGAATAGAAAACAAGATTGTGAATTGCAGGCTGAAACGATAACATAAAACGCATATCATCTGTAACCTAGGATGATTCTACTACGGCATGCAACGAAGAATTGCATTGATTTTTAAAGCATTCTGACGGATGATGTTTTTTTTGTTTTTTTTTTTTCTCTGTACACGCTCCCGAATATCGAACTGTATCTGAAGTTGAAATATTTTGTAGATAATTTGGGAGATATGTAATAGAAAAAGGGGAATGATTTTGGTAAAACAACACCTCTTGGATTTCAGGGTTATGATACTGGTAGGATGTCAGTTAAAATGATTTTGTTATAGAGAGAGAGAGAGAGTAAAGAGATATCTTTCTCTTACTGCCAACAAAGTGAGCCAACTCTTAATTGCTGTCTTTGTTAATCTAACAGAGCCGAATCAGAAGAATGTGGAACGACACTGTAAGAAAGCAATCGGAATCCTCCTTTATCTCAGGGGACATCAACAGCACATCAACCCTCAACCAAGGTTAGTCAGAAACCATTGATGCTACATTAGAAGCATTTTAGTCGCTTAAGCTCTTTTGTGAACTAATACGTCCCTTATTAATTCAGAGCTAGGGATGTTAGGTTATGATGTTTCCTTTGCCAGTAAATGTTAATGGACACTTTGTTTATCAGTACTAAACTACAGATGGGTGACGAACTAAAGGGAAAACAATCTAACGTGTGATAGAACATATAGGTCTGTTAGAGACCGTTCCCATCAGGATAGGATAAACACGATCAGTCAGAATAAGTCTGTGTTGATTTGGAAGGACCCTTCCCTTTAAGGCTGCATGACCATAGAGCATAACAGAGCCACTGAGGAGTTTTTTTCCCTTTAATTTGTTACCCATTTGTGCATGTTGTAAGGTCTAGAAGAAGGTAGCCTTGTGCGGTGTGTGTGTTTAAACTAAAAACCACATCCTAGAGAAGAAGTGCACATTTTAAGTTCATAAGCTCCTTTGCTCCTAACACACACCCAGGCACATCAATTAATCAAGATGTACAATCACCTAGTGGATGCTATTTGAAGGACTTAGAAAAAATGTCATTTATTATTTAGCCAGGGCACAAATGTATGATGATGAGAAGATGATGTTCAACTCTAGCTGACCCGAGTGGTAAGGTTGTGTTCCTCAGTCATCGCTTTGGCTTGCTCTAAAATGCTAAAACAGTCCTTCATGCATGCATAAGTCAGGAGAGGCTGACATTCTTTTCCTCTCTTCATGCTTCTGTTCCTCTGCACTGACTGAGACAACAAATACTTCAGAAAGGAGGTTTTTTTTTTTTTTAAACTGTCAGTCTCATGAGTGAAAATTAAATTCCAAAATGAACACAGTTACTCATGAAATGAGATGCTTACCAACTGGTATCATCTGTCCAGATAAATGTCAAGATTTTGAAAGCGGGTAGATCCTTTTCCTCGTACAATGGAACTGGCTTGCGGTAGTAATGATAATGATTATTGGTCATATATACATATTTGAAATTCACACAGTGAAATTCTTTTCTTCGCGTATCCCAGCATGTCAGGAAGTTGGGGTCAGAGCGCAGGGTCAGCCATGATACAGCGCCCCTGGAGCAGAGAGGGTTAAGGGCCTTGCTCAAGGGCCCAACAGTGGCAGCTTGAACCCCTGACCTTCCGATCTGTAACCCGTTAACTGCCAAGCCACCGCTGTCCCGCCATGTTAGATTGATAATATGATGGCAACCAAGCGTTTCAGTAATAATTATCCTGTCATCATAACAAATAAAAGAGTTAATAAATAAATCATTGATTCTGCAAATATTATATAAGATGTTTCATAGTAAATGAATGATAATGTACCAGCTTTTATTCAACCTTAAATAGTACGAGAGCTTATATTCTTGTACATGTGCTCTGAACTTATATCTTCTCCTCTGTCTTGCTGATCCAGGAATGACGGCCAATTATCTACTAACAAACCCTCTTCTACGACCCCAAGGCACTAACAACCCGTACAATACCTTACTGGCCGAAACGGTCGTATGTAACACTCCTACGGCTCCCGTCTTTAACTCTCCAGGTGCGCTTACTAAATCACCGCACTTCTCTACTGTCCTCTGATTCCTGTGCTGGTGCATTGTTTATGCATCTATCTCTCTCTCTCTCTCTCTCTCTCTCTGTTCTATAATATATATATATATATATATATATATATATATATATATATATATATATATATATATATATATATATGTATGTATGTGTGTGTGTGTGTTTGTGTTTCTGTAAGGCTGCTTTGAGACAATGTCCATTGTAATAAGCGCTAAAGAAAATAAAATTGTGTCTGTGTGTGTGTGTATATATATATATATATATATATATATATATATATATATATATATATATATATGCACACACACACATACATATATATGAATTCCAGATGGAAGGCATATACCAAAATTTTGTTTAGACAGAACTGAAATGTTTATTACCCTGGAAACATTTCACTATCATCTTCGATGTATTGTGAACAATTCCTCATTTTAAGACTCAGCCTTTTATTTTATTATAGAGAGCAATACTCTATATGTTTCTTTCACAGTATAGTTAATCCCTCTATAATTATTGATATTGATTTCTGATTGTGTGATAAATTGTATTGCATTTCAGTGCGTAATAGGTGAATATTATGAAGCAAGCTGAAGCTTATCATCAAAAATGTGATGTGGAAACTTGAAGCCTTATCCAACACCCCCCCCCCCCCCCCCCCCCCCCCATTTATTCTGTTGGAATTAAAGCCAATTATGCATAAACAAGTTAAAATTGATTGGTGTCCGTTTCACTAGTTTCAGCCTAAAACACAATTAAAGCATATGTGACTGTGATTTACAAGCGTGCCCCAGGGTGTGACATTCAAGTGCTGTGACATTTTGGAAATTGATGTGAAACCTTAATATCTGTTTGCTCTGCTTTTTCCCTCTTGCTGCATGCCTCTAGCGACCTACAGAGAGACAAGTATGGGAGTAAAACTTAACTTTGCCTATCAAATGTAATTTTTTTTTTCAGCATGATTTTTTTCTAAAAAAGCACAATCACTGGTTTAGCCTCAGACCATCTATATTCAGTGAGCAAGTGGTTCAGAAATCTTTAAAAGTTGAAATACGATCATTATCTGGACTGACTCTTATAGGGAGTGAGGGAGAAAAACAATGAATCATTATTTGAGTGAAGTATGCAAATAAAATTGAATATCTTTAACACTTTTAGTAAGAACCGAGCTATAATAATAATAATAATAATAATAATAATAATAATAATAATAAATCTATATCAATAAGAAGCTAAAAACTAATGATTATGAATCAGATATACCATGAAAAGGAAGGAAAAACAAGTGATGGAGCAATTTTTTTTTTTCTAGCAAAAATCTGACTGTGTGCCACAAATGACTCTGTAACTGTCCCTGTGGTACTGGAAAACATTTTTAACATGCTAAATGTGGAAGATATGTTGGTTATATCATCACTGCAGATTAGGTGTAACCTTAGGGAGTAGAATTGAAAAAGATATTGGTGTAACACTGCGTCACTGAGGGTACAGATGTACACCATATGACATTAGTGATGAAGGATTATAACACATCTGACTGTATGGCACAGGATGCCATAATCATTCATTTAATATCCTTCAATTTAACATGAGCTAATGCATCAAGCATCTATTAGAAGTGTTTTAATAACACCAGTGACTAAAACAATAGGATAGGATTAATGACCTGTACAATAGGATAAATACAAATATTTAAAAATATTTCATATAATGGTTATTGGAAACAATAAATTGCCCCCCCAAAAAAAATCATAGCACATGTCGATGACACGTATAATACAAGAGGTTTTATTAAGTCTGTAGGATTGAGATTTGATTGAGGACATATGAACGTCTTGTCATTTGTGTAACCAGTCTCCATACATAGGAAAAATTTACACTTTTTAGCAAAATGTCTTCTAAAATTGTTCATACTTATTTTTTGTTCTATTTATTCCAAGTAGCCTTTAAGAATGCCTTTGAGAAAGTAAGAACGTATTGAAATCATGGATCAGGATCAGGAAGCTGTCGCATGGTTGCGATGGACATGCAGTTACATGCATAACACCAAGTTCATCCCGAGTGGGAGAGACGACTCTGTGTATGTTTGCAAGGAAAGAGCAGTCATGTAGAGGATGTTTCTTATAGATTCAAATAAATAACCATATCAGTCAGATGTTTTAAATGTAAAAAATCATTTTGAATATTTAATGTTTAAAACGATTTAAATGATATTAATTTATTGTATTTATCTTCTTTTCTTTTTTAAAAAAAAATTTTTATCCAAACACTTAAATAGATGTTTGACGCATTCATTAGCTTGTATTAAATGTAAGTAATTCCTGTGTCACATGGTCAGAGCAGTTATACACAGGGTGTCCCAAATGTCTCCATACATAAGGGAAAGGAACACTTACTTACTTATTTATTTATTTATTTATTAGAAAAATATAACTTTATTTACAAAAATAGCATTTTTAACCCCAGTGACACTTGTAACACACTCCATCCAAATAATGAACTATAAATAAATGTCTTAGAGTCATTACAGTAAATGTTTGGCACTTTTCTGTGCATAATTGGAATTAAGTCATAGAGATGCATTATGCTATCTTCACTCCTCATTAAATTATTATTGTTATCACAAATGGATGATATCATCTGGATCACTCCTATTAACTTCTGCAGATAATTTAAATCAGGATAGCTGTGTGGTAAAAATGGTTTTGCTTTTCTTTAGCAGCGGCTATAATTTCCCTTTGTGTATGTCTTCATTCCGGATAGTATTTCCACGTATAATCAGGTTTTCTACATGCAAATTATTTTTGCCCGTTACCAATGACAATCATAATAAAAACATTATCACAATAAAACACATAGAGTCATGTCAAAAAATAAGTACACCCCATGGAAATTGTTGGGGGTTTTTTTTTCCTTTTTTTTTTTGTTTTGAACAAGCAAACTTTTGATCCTTATTGAAACAGTGCCTATTAATGACGTTGATACGCTCTATCAAATGACACATAAAATGGACATTTTGTAGTAATTTTCACAATTTAAAGTAACAAGAAAAATTAAAAAACAGATACAAAAACAGAAAAAGTAAATATACCCCTACATTTATCACACCTTCAAATGCATAAAATTGGAATCAGGTGTTGAAGATCGGGTGCCAGTGATTAGAACCTGCTTAGGGAGTGCAGGTGGAACCGGTCTTATTTATACCCCTCTCATATCTAGTGTCTGGTGTTCTCTTTGTTATTAAGATCTAAAGGGTTCTGTGAGGCCTTCAGAAAAAAAAGGTTGTGGATGTCTATGAGCCTGGCAAGGGATTTAAAAAGATCTGCAAATTATTTGAGATACATCATTCCACTGTAAGGAACACCATCTACAAATGGCGCAGATTTCAAACGACTGCCAATTCGTCCAGAACTGGTTGTCCTAGGTAATCAGCCCAAGAGCAGACCATCTGATGCAAAAACAAGTCTCCAAGAACCCCAAAATTTCATCACAGGATCTTGCAACTGTTGGTGTGAAAGTGCGTGCTTCTACAATCAGAAAGAGATTGCACAAATTTGACCTGCATGGGAGTTGTGCCAGGAAAAAGCATTTGCAAGACCATATAGGCAAAGACCAGGCCTTTTGGAATAATGTGCTCTGAACAGACGAATCAAATATAGAGTTGTTTGGCCACAGGAACAGCAGACATATTTGGTGCAGATCAAAGACAACTTTTCAGGAGAAGCACCTCATACCTACTGTGAAGCACGCTGGTGGAAATGTTATTGTTTGGGGTTGCTTCACTGCCTCAGGGACCAGAGAGCTTGCATTCATTGCATTCATTGATTCAACTATGAATTCTGCATCATATCAAAGAGGATAATGTTTGGTCATCTGTCCGAAATTTGAAGTTGAACCGAAAGTGGAGCTTTCAGCAGGATAATGATCAATGTGCTCACTAGCACACTCGCAAATCCACCAAGGAATGGAGGGTTATGGAATGGCCTAGTCAAAGCCCGGATTTGAATCCCATTGAAATGTTGTGGGGGGATTTGAAACGGGCAATACATGCAAGAAAACCCTCAAGCATCTTGTAACTGAAAGAATCTTGCATGGCAGAGTGGTCAAAAATTCCAGCAACATTTATTCAAAATGCCTACAAGAAGTTATTTCTGTTTAAGGGAGCAATACTAGCTTTTGAGGCCAATAGTGCACTTACTTTTTCCTCAGAAGAATATCACATCTATCGATATTTCTGTTGAATAAATGGGTGAAAAAGCTCATTTTCCTTGTGGATTTGTTCAAGTATATCAACTGGGGTTTTTTTTAACAGGCACAGTTTCAAAG
Organism: Ictalurus punctatus; assembly: GCF_001660625.3. Taxonomy (NCBI): domain Eukaryota; kingdom Metazoa; phylum Chordata; class Actinopteri; order Siluriformes; family Ictaluridae; genus Ictalurus; species Ictalurus punctatus. The sequence continues at coordinate 9,630,409 of NC_030425.2, forward strand.
ATGATCAAATGTTTGCTTGTCCAAATATGGCAATAAATAAACCATTTCAATGGGGTGTATTTATTTTTTCACACAGTTCTGTAGAACTTCTGATTGTTATGTAGAATGTTATGTAGTTCATAGACGGTTAGATAGTTCTGTTCGTTTTTACACACATCATATCTGTAATGTTTACCAAAATGTTTCCTTTTATTCCCCTTTCCCTCGATCCCAAACCCCTTCTAAGCATTACAAATGTTCGTCTCATAGTCTGCTTTGTCCTTTTATTCCCTTTTTGATTTCCAAGACCTCCATTTGAGGAGATGCCAATAACTGCTGACCCAGTGTAGACTTTGTGATAAAAAAAAATAATAATAAAAAAAAATAAAACAGAAAAGGGGTGGGGGAAAAAAAACATTTGAATCTGGCACTGCAAGCTGTGAGGAGAACACAGAGCTGTATTTTTCAGATCGACCTTTACCTGCCCAAGGCAACAACGCTCACATACCCACTCAATTAGCTGCAGACTTAACGGTCCAGCTCGCAAAAACAAACTGAATGGTGACATTTAATGAGGAGAGAAGCTCTTAATTGTCTATCAGATTTAATTTGCTGAACCCTTGCTCACGTTGATTTTGTCAGTGATTACATCATGTTTTACAATAAAATCATTTGGGTTTTTTTTGTTTTGTTTTGTTTTTTTTTTGTTTTGTTTCTTTCTTTTGTCCATCAGCTACTCTTAGGCCAGATAGCCTGAACAGACAGACATGATGTGAGTTGTCTCAAGTTAGTCATTTCCACTTGCCCGTCTGTCGTGCTGTTGGATGGTTGCTTGCTGGCTTCTTCATAGTGAGAGACTTGGCTGTCTGTGTTTTTCTTCTTTTTAGTCCCTTTTTTTGGCCATGTGCTTTTTTCATTTCCTTTTTCTCATTTCCTCCCACCTCCCCACACAACACCATTCTCACTCCCCCTCCCAAAACAAGCTGGAAGACTAATGAATTATGTTAATATTCTAACTTGCCCATCTGTGGCTCCACTTTGGCAGTGTCCTTTACAATGTGTCTGTGACGTTTGTGCTATTTTATTTATTTATTTATTTTATGTTGTTTAGGATGTCTTAATTATCATGCATCTAACATCATGAATAAATGCTTTAGATTTAAGTGTCATGCTTGAAATCTAAAGCCAGTCCTAAACAACATTCATTATATATATATTTATATATACATATATATATATTTTTTTACCTTTTCTATCGTTACAGGGCCAATAGTGACTAATGTACACCCCTCCTCACATGTTCTGTTGTTGTAGGACACTCAATGAATAATGCCAGGGATACAAGTGCAATGGATACTCTACCGCTAAATGGTAACTTCAATAATAGCTACTCGCTTCGGAACGGGGACTACAGCAATGGTGGCATCGGCCTAGATGAAGCCGCCTTCGAGAAGATGATTATCTCAGACCTGGTGCACAGCAACCTGAGGACATGCGGCAAAAAACAGCGGCACGAGCCTCATATCTCCACTAGAAATGTAGCCAGGGGAGGGACCAGTAGCAAAGATGAAACCACTGTAGCCGAAACTACATCCTTGGTGCCTGTGGACAGCGAGAGCAGCCATTTAATGGTGGGGAGTCTGAGCTTGCACCATCACCACCACCAGCACCACCTGGATGCCCCTCTCATCCCCCAGCGGACTCACTCCCTCCTGTATTACACTCAGGAGAGAGCGAGAACCGAGCCTACAGCTACAAAACACAGTCTGCAGCCACCCACTACGGACTCCCTGTACTCCAGAGAGCTGAACCTGAGAGACTCGCCCTTAACCGAGACCAGCCTCCAGACAGAGCAACTCTCGCCCTCCAAACACAGCGAGGACGAGGACGCCTACTACAAGAGCATGCCCGATTTAGGGGCTGGCCAACAGCTACAATCCTGCTATCAGATGAGCAGGGGAAGCAGTGACGGTTATATAATCCCCATCCCCCAATCCCCTAAAGAGGAGTGCGAGCCAGAGGTGGACGTACGGGAAGGACAGATGCAGCTCATCACGAGCCTTTAATATGTTCTTTTTTTTTTTTCCCGCAAAACAGTCCACACCAGTTACCACAAGGACACTCGGTACTAGGGGAGGGTTTAGAACATGGTTCATACTTCATCTCTCTTCGTCTTTCACTACGTTCCCCTCAGAAACATAGCTCTCCACTGTTTCGCTGACATCCCCAAAGACGTGTAGACCAGTGTGGCTGCATTGCAGTGTGAGTCCGCTTGTCTAAATCAGCGCCGATGTTGACTGTAAGAACAATCAGACGTGGGATTTGATGGACAAGCGAAGTCTTAGCGCTGCCGACGTCGACGGACTCAGAACAATGGAATGATTTCACATAAAAAAAGAGAAAAAAAATATACCAAATAATAGTATTTCCTGTTTCAGCTCGTACAATGTTTGTTAGAGGTTGTACATAGGGTCACATATGTCAAATCCAGTTTTGTATTATATACAAAAATGGAGTTTCCAGCACGTAAAGTAAGCAGAGGTGTGTACTAAGATATTCCTAATGGGACTGTTTATTTAGGAAATTCAGTAGTCTGGATATATGGCCCCATTTTTACAATGAAGATCAGATTGTGCTGTATAACCACTAGCAATCAAACCCCAGGCCTTATCTTTTCTTGGTTGTACAGTAAAACCATCAAGGATAATGGCATAAAAATCTATATTTTGTTGTATTTCAGGTGCATAATAAGAAAGCAACCTTAACTATAAGAAGGAAACATTTTTAATTAAGACTTTTAATTAAGACATCCAGAAGAGGCTATTGTGTTGGGAAAAAAAACATTGCACATGTTATAAGAAAATGATTTGTTCTTACCGTTTATTCATCATGGTGTGTTTGGAGGAGGATTAAGATGAAATGAGTGGACGCAGAGCTTAGAGAGGTTGCTGACATCAAATTCTATCTTATTCAGGAAAATTAGTTTGCTGCACCAAAGCATCGGGCTTTAGGAGGAAATTAGGATTTTTCTTGCCTTTGTTTAAAAGATTCTCAGAGAATCTGTACAGGCATGAAAGTCACTCAAGTCCACAGCCAAACACCGGGATTTCCAGACGCATCCTTCGAAATAGATTTCCGATATTTATTTATTAAATTATTCTCAATGATACTTTTTAACTCTTTTGTGAATACATTACAGCACTGGTTCATTCTTTGCATTAACATGTTAGTAAGGAGCCCATACAAATAATGTAAAGTTCAACACTTGTTTAACAATAAATAAATGTGAATTTTTGGCTATTATAGGATGTTTTTTATTCCCATGACTTCAAATGCTGTGTGTGTGTGCGCCTGCGTCTATGGTAAAAGAAGTGCGTTGCTTGAAAAATGAATTAGTGTTTCCATTATTTTGACAACTATCACTGAGTTTTTATCTTCAAGCTCTTTTCAAGTGGTCTTCAAGGCTGTTTGCAACACATTTAACATTTAAGAAGAGCTTTACTAAGTCACTTCACACTGACTCCTGTTTAAAACCACGTTATTTAACAGCGCTGTTGAATTAAAGTTTTTTGAATTAAAGGTCGATATTTTATTTATTTATTTTCTAGCAGCATGACTTGCAAGGAAATGAATTCTTTTTAGCAAGATATCTTCCAAAATTTTTCATACTTAGTTTTTATATATATATATATATATATATATATATATATATATATATATATATATATATATACACAATGCCTAAAACATATTGTAATCATTCTCATGGCTGGGGCAGGAAGCTGCTGCGAGGTTGCAATGGACATGTTAACAAGTTCATCACGAGTGAGAGAGGAAACTCTGTATATGTTTACAAAGAAATGGCAACCATGTATAGGATGTTTTGTACATAAAGCTACATTTTGATAAAAGGTCTTAATTTCCCCAATATATGGAGACTTTTGGGACACCCTCTATATTAATTATAATCAATTTCGAACTTACAACTTAGGATGCGCCTCATAAACGGATCTTTTTTTTTTAATGTAATCGTTGATCTGCTGAAGTCTATTTAGCATTTTTAGAAGGATTCTTCAGTGTCAGAGCTTGGTAACGGTTTGTTTCTTGGTAACATGACTAACATGTGTGGTTCTTTCTTGTTTAGTTGCTTGTTGTTGGTGGGGGATTTTTTGACGGGGTTGCCTTATTAATTTCAAGAGAGGAAGAAACAGAGGCTGGTTTAACAAAAGTAGTAGTAGGAACTAATTTGTTAGAGTAAAGAGTACAATGTCCATCAATCCATTTTCTGTACTGCTTATCCTACATAGGGTTACAGGGAGCCTAGAGCCTATCCTAGGGGACTCTGGGGACAACCCATCACAAGGCACAATCACACATTTGGAAATGCCTACAACACATGTCTTAAGCAGAGTAAACCCTGAAGCACGGGGAGAACATGCAAGCTCCATGCACACAGGGCAGAGGTGGGAGTCGAACCCCCAACCCAAGAGGTGCGAGGCAAACATGCTGACCACTAAGCCACCATGCCTTCTTTAATAAATGAATCTTATCTTTGCCAAATTGCTGTGGAATAAGAGGAATAAAGCACTTCGAGATGTGCTCTTATTGAAAAATAGTCAACTTCAAGGTGGTGATAGTAACATGTGCCGCAACACACCATTCTGTCATTGATTCTTTTTCTATAACAGCACACCCCTTCATGTTTTATTCCTTACTTATCAGAGAGGCTAATTGAGAAATGATGAGAAATCTACTGTTCACATCCCCTCAACACTCGGCTGTATCGCTTTCCTTTCCAAAAGCTGGAAACCTTTGTGAAACGTTTGATTTAAAAAAATAAAAAAAATCACCACCTCCTAGTGCCATCCATGTCTCCTGTCCAATGACCCGAAACTCTCTTGCTCGGATCCATCTGTGGTTTTCCTTCCATCACACAGTATCGTGTCTGTCACAGTGCTCTGTCCTCCTATAACCCTAAACTCTAAAGCTTGTATGACAGGTACAGATCAAACAGCAGAGCAGAGAAAAAAAAAAAGCACTTTCTCTCATATCCTGTACAGTGATGTTCTTCCGTGTTGTTTCGTCTTATATTCGGGATACATCACGTTATCGTAAAACAGAACAGGAGTGGAAAATCTCAGAGAATCAGCACTTCTTTAATTGATCAGGTGTGGGACACATGATTTAACCTTGAATGCAAGTGAGCATTGATTATGTCTTGCCTTGCTGAGCACAGGAATGTTGCGTGATGGAAAGAAGCAGCAACAAATATAATAAATGTCTCGTATGTGTTGTTGATTCTCATTAAGATTCCAGATGAATGCTCGGACAGAAATTGTCATACAGCTCTGGTCCATAATGCCTCAGGAGCTGTTGGCTGCGTTTGGATTGGGATTTAAGTTATATTAGATCAGTTTCAAATATTCATCTGCCTACCAATGCAGATGTTTGTGCCGGTAAAATCAATGTAAACACCATACTTATTTCTCCTTCAGTTATTTTTCAGTGAATTTTTTTTTTTTTTTTTTTTTTTTTATAAATAAAACCTGCTAGTCGACTGCTTACAGTCATAACCAGCAATATAACAAAGTGTCTTATCTTACATAAGCAATATCTCCTCCGACAAATCTCCATTCATGACAGGTCATCTTGTGATGTGAGTTTAATACTTCCATGTGTCATCTATATTATTTCTCTGCAAGTCATCATAAGGATGCAGCTCTTCTTTCAAAATGTAATATCTTCTGGATACAGGATCAGCTTTAATAAAGCACTAGTCCTACAGAACCGTTCTTGTAAGGAATTAATTTTTTTGTTGTTTATGTGTACTGGCTAACGCAGGTTTTCACAAGTAATTGGCGATGGGATGCATATTAAAAACTGCAAGTATTTACTCAAAGCATTGCACTGTATGTTTCTTTTTTAAGTCTTGAATTATTCTTTAGCAGAAATTCCAAATGGGAGGGTTTATATGTTCATGTTTCTATTTGAAATTGTACTTTTAGTATACCACTCTAATAGTACTATTAGTGCAGAGGCGTACAGTGGCTTAGCGGTTAGCACGTTCGCCTCACACCTCCAGGGTCGGGGGTTCGAGTCGCACCGTGGCTCTGTGTGTGTGGAGTTTGCATGTTCTCCCTGTGCTGCAGGGGTTTCCTCCCCCAGTCCAAAGACATGCATGGTAGACATGATTGGCATGTCTAAAGTGTCCGTATGAATGGGTGTGTGATTGTGCCTTGCGATGGATTGGCAGCCTGTCCAGGGTGTACCCCGCCTTGTGCCCGATGCTCCCTGGGATAGGCTCCAGGTTCCCCGTGACCCTGAAAAGGATAAAGCGGTATAGAAGATGGATATGGCATGGGAGCGTGACATGTGGATGGGAGAGGAGGTTCGATGTAAAGCTTGTGAGACAAAGGCCATTAAATGATTAACGGGTTTTGTATGTCTCTGAGTATCTGGCGTAAATCTGGATTTCTTCATTCATTTATTTCTCATTAGTAAGTGCTTTATTCTGGTCAGGGCCACTATGGTTTAAATTGCCTTTTTTTTTTTTATAGTTTTGTAAATACAATGTTCATGAGAAATTATGTGCAGGTACAAAGAAAAATAACGTTGGGACTGGGTGGAATGGGTCAGACTTCCTTCAGGAGTGGGAGTGAGAGGGAAGCAAAAAAATGACAGTTTCATCTACACCTCTTCAGTTAACTATAAAGTATCACATTCCATTAAAAAAAAAAAAGTGACTTGCAGTAGAGCTGTAGAACTGGCTTTGTCTAGTCTGAAATATTTCCTGCATTCTTTACGATCTGCCTCGCTACTGTTTTTCCACCATCCCAACTAATCGACATTCCCCACCAGTGTTGCAGACTCTTTTCAGCAGAAGGTAGCCAGTGCATGCTTGAAACTCATAGAAACCACCAGATTATGTCAAAAGGCTAATTTGCATATTCATTGAATCGTCATGATTATTTGCATATCAAAGAACATGTTACATGAGGAATGAAGCTTTTCTGAAGAATAGAATAATTTTATCAGAATAGAAAATAATAGATTCTAAAGTATTTCTTGTAAAAAAAAAAAAAGAAAGAAAGAAAGAAAGAAAAGAAAGAAAGAAAAAAAAAGAAGGAAGTCGTCTTTGGCCATTCCACAACTAAATATTTATTTATTTACAAAATACTGTGATTTCTATCAAGAATGCAGACAAAATGAGGCAGCAGTAGTGATTAGTTGGGCAATAGACATGAAGGAAATTTCATCAAGATGAGAGTGATTAGTGTTTGGCTGTTGGGTAAACAATGGTGATCAGTGATTGGTTGTTGAGAACAATGGTAATCAGAAGCTGTTGGGAAACAGTGGTGATCAGTGATTGGTTGTTGAGAATAATGGTGACCAGTGATTGGTTGTTGAGAATAATGGTGAACAGTAACTGGTTGTTAGGGAAACAATGGTAATCAGTGATTGGTTGTGGAGGAAACAATGGTGATCAGTGATTGGTCTTTGGGAACATAGGCTCAGATAAGCGCAACTCAGAATTTACAAACTGGTGGTGAATTGGCAGAACCTGTTCTCTTGTACAACAGCAGCAGTGATGTGAGCAGGAGAGCCATGTTGACTGCAAGACAATCACTTGTCTATAAACTCACCAAACTCACCTAGTGACGGTCTCAAACTTGGCATCAGTTTTCCCACAGCAGTGACTAGTGAATGTATAATTTGACGCATCAGTTAGTCTGTACAGCCCTAGCTGTGAGTCATCACCTGACTGCTTGCTGTATTAGTCTCAGGTAGAGAGATTTTCTTGGTGATGGTGGTGTATAATTTGACCGTAAAGCATAGAGAAGCGTTCAGTGTTTTTCTTTGAGCTGGATGAAATGACTTCATTACTGCAAAGTGACAACTTGAATGCAAGAAGCTCAGATGTACATGTTTTTATTTAACCGATAGGCCAAATTGTCTTTGTTCAATTTATAGCTCGGATACTTTATTTACCTTTGGAAGTCTGCTTCGATCAAACTGAAGCTCAGTGTACATGAGAGGAAAAAAACACATAAAAAACAACAACAAAGGTAGCAGTATTCGAGAGAGTATGAGAGCTATGTTAAAAACTAGAACATCTTCACTGAGGATGGATAAATGGTCAGTGTTACTAGAAGCCCAAATTTGCAATTAAGAAAAATAATCTAAAAGCAAGCCACACAGATACACAATCATTTCTTAACTAAATATATCTGTTCTGTATAAACTGTACACAAATATTTAGACCGATTGACATCTCCAAACATGAAAGTGAATGTTTGTGACATTTTTATTAATCCTCTATTTTTCTCTCTCACTTTACTAGAAGCCAATTCCCAGTAAAGGTTTGTTCACTAAAACATGATTCCCCCAATGGATATAAAACGTAGCACTGCATCTTTCTGAGCTGCTCTTCCTGCAGTATTAGCAAGCACCTCAACCCAAACAAAAAGGAACGGCTGTATCCTCGGGGGGGAGGTTGGGAATGAATGTTCTTAATTCAAATTTATTTCAATAAATGCTGTACTGCGTGATAGGACAAAGTGGCCCCGAGTGGCAGCTTGTTTTAGTTTATTTCCTGCGCGTTGTGTCCTGGTGCCGAGCTGGACTGCATTTTAATGAAAAGAGCGGCTCACAGTGTTTTGGCAAAGCTTTAGCTATTCCTCTTTATCAGTAGCAGAGTTTTTATAACAGCAAAGTCATTTGAAACCATTCTATTACAAACAAAGTTGTGATAATATAGTGATATGAACATCTGAAGTAGTTCCTGATGACATTATGGCAAACTGGTATAATATATGATTGTGTTACGATTTTTTTTTCTTCTCTTGTATTGTGATAAGATTTCTAAAAATGAGATAGCCTGCGTTTTGTTAAAAAAGAAAGAAAGAATAAATGAAATACAATAGTTTAGTTTTTAAATAATAAGAAGAATAAAGAGTTGATGCTCATTTGACCACCTGCTCAGCGGTTTTATCTCTATACAAAAACAAGCTGCGTCAGATCCCATGATGCATTAAAGTGCACCTATTATGGTTTTTCAAGTATTACCTTTCATATAGTGTGTTATAGAGCTGTTTGATAAATCAAAGCGCACGACAAACGGAGTTATCGCCATCCCCGAAAGAAGGAAGCGATTCTGAACAGCTGAAACAACTCGTTAGTGATTCCAGACTTTACTTCCTGTACTAACCTACGTAGCTTTGTAACAGAAAGTCCCGCCTCTGGTCTTCATCCGCCGATCGCGAACAGACTGAGCTGAGGCTCGTTATGGTAGTGGGCATTTCCTTTTTGAAACGCTGACAGCGGTAAACCAATCATAACAGACTGGGACATCTGACCAATCAGAGCAGAGTATGCTCTCTGAAAGGAGGAGTTTAGAGTGAATCCTTTAGAACGGATCAGTGAACGAGTCGTTTGTGACACTGGAAGGAAAAAAGCTAATGCTGTAGATTACATTATGAGCACAGTAACGTGTTATTTTGACCTTGGATGCATGTAAATCTATTGTATGAGACCTTTAAAACAAAATTAGGCACGTTTCAAAACCGTTAGGCTAATAGGTACGCTTTAAGTAAGGAATAAAGCATGACAAGGATGAGTTATAGGAAAATAATCAACGTCAGGGTGATCCCAACACAGAGCGGAGTTACTGTTACCACCACAAAGTGGATTATTTTCCAAAAACAGCATGTCCCAAAGTGTTTTATTCCCCTTATACCATTATAGTTTGCCAGTAATTGCAATTGTTCATTTATTATTGAACAACATGCTGTGCTTTTTAACCATTTATAGTTACAGTTAATGTTGTGGAACGTCCATGAGACACGTTAGTTCCAGTTATAGCTTACGTTAAAACAGCTATAAACATTGTTCCCTCATCAGCGTTAAAGATAATAAGCTGTTATATCACCGAGAAACCAGTAAACACAAACTGTTCAGTTCTGAAGACTTTCTCCTGGTGAAAAGTGGAAAGTAACTTAGTAACTGTTAAAAAAGTGCTGACACTGTAGTCTTCTTCCATAAATGAAAAGTAAACATCTCTTTACAGGAATCTTATCAAGTATATGCTTTTCTTTTTGTTAAATTCTGTAACAACACATTATTAAAGTCAGTTTATCAGACATGTTATGTATTATTATACTTAATTTATTTGCCATACAAGCCCTTGTGAATGAGTGGTTTCTATAGAAACAACAGTGTATTAGAACGAGCTCAATAATAGAAACTTGTGATTTGTATTACAGAAAGCAATGCTGTCAGAACTGCTGCTCGGTGTGGAGTCTCTGTGTCTGTGTGCGTTTCCTCTGGGTTCTCCACTTTCTCCCACCTCCAAAAATCATGCTGGTAGTTGAACTGGTTAGGCTAAATTGAGAATGGGTTTGTACCTGCTGTCCTGCAATGGACTGGTGTCCCATCCAGGGTGTGTTCCCACCTCGCACCCAGTGTTCCAGGGATAGACGCCGGATCAACCTTGTTACTAAAGATGCGTGTTACAACAGTTACTACTGTAAATAAATCTATCTGAAGAATTGCTTTTTACATCATGACGCAGCCGTACCTTTATAGATGTACCAGTTGAGCTTGCAAGTGATGACAAAATAAAATTTTAGAAATGAAATAAAGGGTCAAACCACTTCATATTCCATTGAATGTACAAAACACACTGAGGTCCATCCATCCATCCGTTTTCTATACCGCTTATAGAAGTCTTCTAAGCTTACAGGGTCGTGGGGAGCCTGGGGAATATCCCAGGGAGCACGGGGCACAAGGCGGGGTACACCCCGGACAGGGTGCCAATCCATCACAGGGCACAATCACATACACACTCACACACCCATTCATACACTACGGACACTTCGACATGCCAATCAGCCTAGCATGCATGTCTTTGGACTGGGGGAGGAAACCGGAGTACATACTGAGGTGACTTTTTACCTTTTTTATAGGCGTTTTAATCAGATTTTTTCTATTGTCTGTCTTTATTTGCTTTTATTCTGTTTACTGGTTTACTTTTCTTACTCTGTTCAGCACTTTGGTCAGCTTTGCTGTGTTAAACGTGCTATATAAATAAAATGTACTTACTTACTTACTTACTAACTTTTATAAATATTGCAACCAATTTGTTTTTTTTTTGTTGTTGTTGTTTTTGAATGTGAAGAGAAATAAACTATGTGTGATTTCCAGTAATTGAAGCCAATGTGTGCCAAATATATACTCCAGTCATTAACGGTTTACAGAATTCACGATACATTTCATTGGCTTCAGAAATTCTGACATGCACACTAGACCTTAATATTTTATTTATCATCGCACGTATTGTTTGTGAAGTATTCCAGTATTGCAATCTGTAAACACGTCATGTGATATTTCTAGTCAATAGAAATTATAAATATATCAGCTACTTTCCATTTATTTATTTTTTTTTACTAAAGGACGTAACAATTGTTTGAAAGTCGAGGCTTATTGGTGATCAGAGTTTTAAAATGATAATAATAATAATAAAAAAATAATAATAATAATAACAATAATAATAATGATAATAAATTCTCCGCTACACTTAATCCTTCAGCATGTTCCTGTCACTCATTTCTGTCCCTATCTCATCACTGTCATGTTTTTATCTCAAAACGTTTCATTTTTTTCATTTGGGGTTGCTGATCTGGATACACACTGCTGAAAAGAAGATGTAGCAATTAAAGGTCCCTGATTAATCAGTGGTGAATAAACACACAACTTCTTCCACCGTCATTATCTGATTACGATCTCTGGAGGAAATCCCTCGGGATTTGTTGTGTAATTAGAAGAGACAGTTTTTGTTAAACTGGGGGAAAATAAATAAATAAATAAATAAATAAGAGTACAATTGTCTGATTATTGCGCTCTGATGATGCACCCAGAGAAAAATGCAGCCTGGACTGTGATGGAGAAAACAGTTGAATCCAAACAGTGTAAGAGAGTTAATCCAAGCTGATTTGCACAGCAGAAAAAAAAGCAAAACACACACAGACATCTGCTTTCTCTCAGCGTACACATTTGGCCTAAAATATTCCAATAAATCTGGTTTGAGTTGAAACACCATATCTGATCAGTCCTCTGGCAAATGTTAATCTTGTGTGTGTGTGTGTGTGTGTGTGTGTGTGTGTGTGTGTGTGTGTGTGTGTGTAGTGTCATTTCTACAGTACCCCATTATAGGAGTTTGTTTGCTTGTTTGTTCTTTTTTCACATTTTATTCATATAGAGAGGGCCAAAGTTATGCGTAGTACACAAAGTTTCCAGGGAAACAGTAGATTTGAACAAGAGTCCATCTGCTGTGCGAGGAAAGTGCTTTTATAGCTGTGGGAGGTGAAACCAATGGATATGACGGATCTTTGTTCAAAATGTCCTGTTGCTCTAGTAACTTTGTGTCCTTCACTTAACTTTTACAATGTCCACAATAATTACTACAATGACTAGAGTGCTTACTGAAACTGGGAGAAGACTGGAAAAGAAAAAAAGGTTGTCTGGTCTTCAACTTTTCATTTTGGGTGAGCTTTTGCCCATTCAGATTCCTGTTCCAAGCTGATGTTGTCTTCTACTTTTCTTACCCCTTCACCTCAAGGGTTATCATGTTTTGTGAATTCTGAGATGCTTTTCTGGTCACTACGGTTGTAAAGAGTGGTTGTTTGAGTTACCAGAGCTATTCGATTAGTGCTTTGTGCTGCTGCCACATGACTGACTGATTGGATACTTTCATGAATGGGCATTATAATAGGAATATTATATATACAGTACCCTGTACTGATATCAGCACCCTTGGTAAATATGAGCAAAGAAAAATTGTGGCTGTGAAAAATTGTGTTTATTGTTTAACCTTTTGAACTTTTGTTTAAAAAATTCACAAAAATACTCCACTCTCAGGGATATCAAACAATTGCAAACACAAAAAATATACCTTTGTTAAATATAGGTGTGCAACAATTATTGGCACCCTTTTACTCAATACTTTGTGCTAGCTCCCTTTGCCGAGATAACAGCTCTGAGTCTTCTCTATAATAATATATAATGCCTGATGAGGTTGGAGAATACATGGCAAGGGATCTGAGACCATTCCTCCATACAGAATCTCTCCAGATCCTTAAAATTTTGAGGTCCATGCTGGTGGACTTTCCTCTTCAGTTCACCCCACAGGTTTTCTATGGGTTTGAAGTCAGGGGACTGGGATGGTCATGGCAGGACCTTGATTTTGTGGTCAGTAAACCATTTTTGTGTTGATTTTGATATTTGTTTTGCATTATCCACAGACTATTTTCAGCTTTCTGGCAGAGGTAGTCAGGTTTTCATTTAATATCTGTTGATATTTGATAGAGTCCATGATGCCATGTATCCTAACAAAATGTCCAGGTCCTCTGGCAGAAAAACCACCCCAAAACATTAAAGAGCCACCACCATATTTAACCGTGGGCATGAGGTACTTTTCCATATGGCTACCTCTCTGTGTGCGTCATAACCACCTCTGGTGTTTATTGCCAAAAAGCTCTATTTTGGTTTCATCGGAACATAGAAGCCGATCCCATTTGAAGTTCCAGTAGTGTCTGGCAAACTGAAGACGCTCGAGTTTGTTTTTGGATGCGAGTAGAGGCTTTTTTCTTAAAACCTTCCAAACAACTTGTAGTGATGTAGGTGACTTGGGATTGTAGTTTTGGAGACTTTCTGACCCCAAGACTAACTAACTTCTGCAATTCTCCAGCTGTGATCCTTGGAGATTTTTTGGCCACTCGAACCATCCTCTTCACAGTGCGTTGAGAAGATAAAAATACGTCCAATTCCAGGTTGATTCATAACATTTCCAGTTGACTGGAACTTCTTAATTATTGCCCTGATGGTGGAAATGAGCATTTTCAATGCTTGTGCTATTTTCTTATAGACACTTCACGTTTTGTGAAACTCAACAACCTTTTGCTGCACATCACAGCTATATTCCTTGGTCTTACCCACTGTTATGAATGACTAAGAGAATTTGGCCTATGTGCTACCTCATATTTATACCCCTGTGAAACAGGAAGTCATGGTTGAACAATTTCCTTTTCCTAGTCACCTAGGTGTACTAAGAAAATTTAATCTATCAATAGGTATATACTTCAAACATATTATTCTCATATGAATTCATAGGGGTGCCAATAATTGTTTCAAAACTATATTTAACAAAGATATATTTTCGATAAACCTGTGTTTTGTTTGCAGTTGTTTGATATCCACGAGAGCAGAATATTGTTGTGAATGTTTTTGAACAAAATATCAAATGGTTAAACAATAAAGACAATTCTTCACAGCCTTCTTTGCTCATGTTTACCAAGGGTGCCAATATTAGTGGAGGACACTGTAGATGGGGAACAAATTAAAGGAAAAAATGATCTAAATTACATAGTAACATGTTGGGCCAGCACAAGCCTTCAGTATATCTTGGCACAGATTCTACACAGTGATGCTGGTGACGTCACTCGAAAATCTCCCAGAAGAGTTCATTTGGGTTGAGGTTTGCTGAGAGTGAAGCGCACATATAGCATATGATTTACAGAATTGTCATCTTCATCAAACCCTTCAGTGAGCCCTCGTACCCTGTGGATGGGGGGTGGGGTCATCCTGGAGTAGGTCACTCCCATCAGCATAGAAATGTTTCATTATAATATAACGGTGATCAGTCAGAAGAACTTTGTACTGATTTGCGGCTCCTCCCTCTAAGGGGACATGTGGACCCGAAGCATGCCAGCAAAACAGCTCAGCATAACAGAGCCACTGTTTTTCCCTTATTGTGAAACACGTCTATGTGTTGTGCTTCGTTTGAGTACTGACAGAGCAAACCTTTGTAATTTAATCTGCTTTATGTGAATGAAAGAAAAAAAACAAAAAACAAACCTGAGCTTGTGTGCTTGTCCAAAAGAAAAGGTCAAGCTAAACATTTATTCTGAATGTCTGAGACAATACAGCTTTTCATTTTTATTTTATTTTTTCCCTGTTGTTGTTGTTGTTGTTGCTGGATAATTTTATGAGAAGCGCTGCTTTGAAAACCAAGTGAATATTTGCAACGTTTAGTGGATGCATTGAGCCAATTTAGCTCAGGTCCGACGCTTCGACTGACGTTAACGTCCCTCTGTAATAGCAGTTTCATTATATGGAGAAAAATTAATCAAATTTGGCTAATGAATTGAATGTGCATTCCCTGGTGTGCAGCTGAAAATGAATAAAATGAAAAGTAAAAACCACGTAGGCACTGATGTCCCCGCTGAAAATAAAAATTAAATTAAAAAAAAGAAAAAAAAAAGAAGAGACCAACAGTGTGGACCAGCATGAATTTTGTTCCCAGTTAGTTGATAAAGCTGGTCTTGCTTGTTTTGTTTTGTTTTCTTTTTTCAGCATGGGTTCCTTATACTATAAGTGTACTTATACTACAACAGCAATGATCAAAAAGAACAAACAATTATAGTGTATTATTTGTGGATTAATGTATGCTAAATTACTACAAAAACACATCCTGCTCAAAGGAAAGGAAATACAATGAAGCCTTCTTTCCAGCCCTTCATACGCAGCTATATCCAATCCCACAATTCCGAGCTGTAGGGCAGAATTGTACTTTTTCGGCGATTTTAATCAGTTCTCATAAACTCAGCATTCCGACAGTCTGAGTTTTAATCAGGAACCGTCTTCCTGATGAAAGCCAACAGCCATGCTAAGAAGTTTGCAAACCAACATGAGCGGGGCCATCTGGATAGTGGCTCTAGTATTTGATTGCGCTCAGTGTGGGTGATCTGGGCCTCGGCGATGAGCGGAGCTGTGAGGAGAGGGGGAATCTGCTGAACCATGAAAGAAAAGAAGGGGGCAACATGAATTTATGAAAAAGGCATGGGGGTGGCATAGCAGGTGGCCTGTGTTGGGAAGATTATTCTCGAGCTCACTGTAAGCTCAGAAGACATATTTCAGCAGTGTATGTGTGTGTGTGTGTGTGTGTGTGTGTGTGTGTGTGTGTGTGTGTGTGTGTGTGTGTAGCACGTGCCCTTCCATGTATATTCAAATCCTGGTTGATAACTATCACAGACGGTTAGATTTTCACACAACGAGCTTCACCTGTTCAAGGGATCTTATCTTGAAATTAACTTCATCCCTTTAAATTAAGATTTAAAAAAAAATTTTTTTGTATCTCAGTTTACACATGTCAATCTGCCTTGAGGTTTTTTAGTATTATGTAAACTGGCAAACCTATAAATCGGAAAAGTTTGTCATTAAGTCATGAGGGACTATAAACTAATGATACTGAAATGATTTCATTTTATTTATAAGCATTAGAGTTATTAATGTATTGACCTTCACATACAATGAGAATGATGATGCTTAATATGTAAATAAGGCATTATAAACTCATTATAACTAGGGAAGTGTTCTAAGCAGATACACTGCAAACAAAAACGACATCTTAGCAAGTGGATATACCTTGAATATAGTCAAAGTGATCTAGTATTTCTTATTATAAAATTACAATCAACCAAATATGAGATTATTAAACCTATTTCATGCCATTTGTATTCATTTCAAGCTTGAAGTAATCTTGTTCTATTAGCAGATAATTTTACCCGTTTTAAAGATTTATTTCTAAAAAGAAGCAAAATTATCTCCCAATACAATAAGAAATCTACAAGCTTGAAATTAGTAAAAATGTCCAGAAATAGGTTTAATGATCTTATATTTATTTATTGTAATCTTATAATAAGAAATACTAGATACATTTGTCTATATTCAAGATATTTTCACTTGCTAAAATGTCATTTTTTTGCAGTGTTGGTGTAGATTTGGGTAAAGATGGTAGCAACTTCCACAATGGGTAAAAATGTCTCTACATAAATTTGGGCTTTTAATGGAGGGTAAAGCAGAGCTTACTGTTGCCTCAGTCCTGTAGGTTTGTTTTAATCCCTTAGGCTTTTCAGGGGAAAATAGCTAATGCGTTCACAAAAAGTCGCTAGAAATCGCCACTTGATGTCACAGACTAATCTGCATCTTCACTGACTCGTCATTATCATTAGCATATCAAAATGAAAATGTCACATGACAAATGAGGATTTTCTGAAGACACAGAATAGTGGAATAGAGTTTTATCAGAATAGAATTTAAGAAAAGATTATAACTTATTTCTTTTCTTTTTTAAAAACAACTTTGGTCATGACACCACAAACAAACTATTTTCGTATTTATGAAATACTATCATTCCTTCAAGCACGTTCGCCTCACACCTCCAGGGTCGGGGGTTCGATTCCCACCGTGGCCCTGTGTGTACAGAGTTTGCATGTGCTCCCCGTGCTGCGGGGGTTTCCTCCGGGTGTTCCGGTTTCCTCCCCCAGTCCAAAGACATGCGTGGTAGGCTGATTGGCATGTCTAAAGTGTCCGTAGTGTATGAATGGGTGTGTGAATGTGTATGTGATTGTGCCCTGTGATGAATTGGCACCCTGTCCAGGGTGTACCCCTCCTTGTGCTCGATGCTCCCTGGGATAGGCTCCAGGTTCCCCCGTGACCCTGAAAAGGATAAGCGGTATAGAAGATGGATGGATGGATGGATGGATGGATATCATTCCTTCAGTAATATTATTCCTTCAAAAACACAGACAAAATGGAAGCGAGTAATTGAAAAATAGACATGAAGGAAACAGATGGAATAATTTGCTTTTATTATTTATAGATATCAGCAAGAAGAGAGTTAGTCAGAGACAAACAGTGGTGGTCAGTGATTGGTCCTGGAACAAAGGCTCATTCAAGGGATCTAAAAAGTCACCAAATTTACAGATGAAGTCATTACGTTGGAAAACACTGGTTAGAGGCATATACAGGACTGTCTTGTTAATCCCACTCTCCTGCTCCCAAAGGATATTTTCTAATGAACTTAGTCGGTTCTATTTCCCAAAATATACCCCAATTAGTAATTTCGACTAAAGTGACCTGAGCAGGATAAAGCATTTACTGAAAGTGAAGGGCTGAATGAATGTAGTAAACGAGCATGCATGAGCAATCCACTCCAAGGTTAATGAACATGGCCTTTTTTGTCCTGAAAGCTTTTTATTTGACTGCCCGCTCCCTCCCACATGACAATAAAAATGACATCCGTTGGGTCATTTGGGATCCCAGTCCCAATTCACACCTCTACCTTAGGCATCAGCGCATGCTTCAATCAGACAAGCACAAACCTCTCACAGGTTAGAAGTTGATTTGAACAAAGAAGTTCAATTAAGGAAACAGTTATGGAATGACTGTACGTAGCTAGCTAGCTAACTTGATTAGACTCTGAAATGATTCATTTCTCTTTAATGCTTTGTCAAAAAAGAAACATTTCTCTTATAGATCGGATCATCTTTATTGGCCAGGATAATGTATAGCTATAATTGTGTTCATGAACCTACTTTTTAGTTAGCTATCTGTAATATTAGCTGGCTATAAACTGATTGATTTAGGCACATTTTTGCTTTGTTGTCATGAAATTTGTTACTAACAGTAATATGGTTATCATCCTGAAACCTTTCTGTTTATGTGTACACTCTTGGCAAAATAATAAAAAAAAAATTAATCAATAGGCCACGCCCAAAATGGCAAGATATTAAGCTCAACAAATAATTGGACAATAAATTAAAAAATTAAACAAATAGATGAAGTAACTTAGTATGGGATAGCTTTTCCATTTATTTCTTTAATCGAATATTCATGCCATGTGGGTAAACTTGCAGACAGCTTTTTAATTTTAATTCATTTTATTTTTATTTTATTTAAATTTTGTACACCCAGACATGAGTAAGTTTGAATTTTAAATCAAACATTTTAATAATTATCGTGATTTTTCCTTTGCATACAGGAAGACTATATAAGTGAATTTCCCTGTTTCTAGCTTTTGCCCGAACAGTTCACTGCAGCAAAAGTAAACGAGCAAATGGTGGCACACGACGTCTCAGGAGTGCGTTTGTTTAATTCTTGCTAAATCTCTAACCAATGATTTGTTGTTAAGACCATTAAAAGCTTCATATTTTTGCCAATTTAGGTCCCCCCCCCCCCCCATTTTATTTTATGAAAACAAATTATAGTTAGCTCTGACAGATAAATTTTTCTCAGTGTTGAAGCTGGTTGTTTTTTCAAAATGAACCATATAGGCAAACCTTCCTCTCAGCTGCCCCTTCTTCCAAGACAAACCCATGCTCTTGATTCTAACTAACATGCTGCAGGACCATTTATATTAATCTTACTGTGTGCTGTGAATCATATAGCCTCTGAGTCCTGAACTTGGCGTTATTAGTCTCTGAGAGACTCTAATCTCTGCCAAATGACTGCTGACCACAAACCCACAAAGTAAACACTTCAGCTCCCAGTTGTTAAAAAAATGCAGACCTTAATATATAGAGCGATGTATAAAATGAGCTTTATCATACAAATTCAAACAATGCAACCTTTAATCAGTTGTAAGTTTGTTCCTGATAACGATAAGAGCAATGCAAAGATGTCAAAGCCAAACGCTGGTAAAGAGCACATTAATGATTCCCCCCCCAATAAATAAATAAATAAATGGTTCCCAAAATTTTAATGAAGAAGCATGGATGCCTGTTCACTCTCACATTTATTCATGAAAGCAAATTACAGATAAGCCTTTTCAGCTAGCTTTTCTCCTCTTTTCACCGGTGCCAGTTTGGGACCAGATCGTTAAACTCATGGATGAATCATTAACATCACTTCCTGTTGAGCTTGTTTGGAATCTTGCCTGCTGTTACCTCAAATAAAGTAGAAAATCCTGATCTGATTTCCAGATGGTCCTTTATGCAGGACAGTATTGTTTCAGCATGTGTACAGTAAGCCACAAAAAAGCAAGAGCGGGCTCATTTCATAAAGGGAATGTATGAAGAAATGGAAAAGGAATAACTTTAGTTCTCCTTTAGAGACTTCACTCATCGTCATTGGGGAAGATGATGTGTTTATTTAAAGAGGAAAAAAATCTCCATTGCATGTAGCAGCAATGAGAAGAATTAAAGCAGAGATAATGGCCTGTGGCTAGTCTGTCAGGAAGTTATAGATTTATGGTCTAATGATGGCTCTCGCTAGGCACACTCGTTTCTCATTGCCCAAATATGACATGTAGATGAGGAGAACATTCACAACAGATGGTGCGTTCTGCTTCCATCTGTATGACGTAACGGCAGGCGTCTCGTGTATGAAAACAGATGTAGGCATTTATTGGCGTAGTATAAAACCGATTGTATGGTAATATTACGCTTGAAAATGATGGTGGCAGTTTGTCAGTCCTATCAATCTACTGCAGAATATTCCATTGTAGAACACTGTAGAAATTAGAGGAAGAGGAAGACAGGGAAACCTTTTTTTCCCAAGTTAGGTAATTCCACCATCTCAGCAAGTTTGACAATATTATCCGTGCTTGTGCCTGATAGTCAGTAGTGTGCACTTATAAAAAAAAAAAAATGCAAAATGTGCATTCTTTGGCAATAATAGTAAGGCTGTTTAACTTTGTAAGACTTTAATAATGCTGATCACAAGAGATTTTTGTTTACTGGGATGTGAGAAAGGACAGGAGCTTTGTGTTCACTTTACAGCCATATATACATATGTGTATATATATATATATATATATATATATATATATATATATATATATATATATATATATATATATATATATATATATATATACAGTTGCAATCAAAGCTATATATTTATAACAAAATTATTCAACCCTCATTAAAAATCAGGTTTATTGTCAAAATTTACAGACTTTCAGCTGTTTGTAATGAACAAATCAAACAAAAGCAACTGCAATAGCTCAACACAACAAATGCTTCAAGTGGTTTCCCCAAATTCAACTGAAATTTATAATGATTTTTCCACTTTCAAAGTTTTTCAGCCCCCTGAATAGAATCCCTCACAACAGCACAAATATGCAAAACAGGTGTTGTCTCAAGCTACACCTGATGCAACTAATCAAGCGCTTCATTAGTTGCACCCGGTGTGCTTGAGCTAGAACACATGAAATACATGAACTGGCTGGAGGTAGAAAACATATGAAATACCTGGACAGGGCAGAAAAAGGAAGCTATCAACGGCTGCAAGCAGATTCATGAGAAGGCAGGTTGTTAAAAAACCCTCGAGTGACTGCAAAATACCTGCAGCAAGACTTGGTAGCAACAGGCACTGAGGTTTCAGTGAGCACAGTAAGGTGTACTAAACGCAGAAGGTTTCCATGCCAGAACTCCAATGCGTACACCACTACTGACCCAAAAGCACAAGAAAAGTCTGCTCAAAATCATATAAATAAGCCACAGAAGTTTTGGGATTCTGTTCTGTGGAGCACTGAAACAAAACTGGAACTTTACGGCATCATGGAGCAGTATGTCTGGAGGAAGAAGGATGAAGAAAGAACACTCTGTCCACAGTCGAGCATGGTGGGGGCTCGGTGATGCTCTGGGGCTGCTTTGCATCCTCTGGCACTGGAAACCTGCAGCGTGTGGAAGGCGAGATGGATTCACTGAAGTATCAGGAAATCCTAGGAGAAAACGTCATGCTGTCTGTGAGGAAGCTGAAGCTTGGGCATCACTGGACCTTCCAACAGGACAATGATCTCAAGCATACCTCAAATTCCACAAATGCTTGGTTGCAGAAGAAGTTCTGGAAGATTCTACGGGGCTATCACAGTCACCTGACTTGAACCCCATAGAAAATCTCTGGTGGGATTTGAAGAAAATGGTTGCAGCACACAAACCCAAGAATATTACTGAAATGGAGGCCATTGCTCATGAGGAATGGGCTAAGATTCCTCAGGAACACTGCCAGAAGCTTTGCTTCTCATTCGCAGGAGGTCATAACAGCAAAAGGGTGCTCTACTAAGTACTAAAGATAACAAAGTCCTAAGTTATTGTAACTGTGAAATTAATTGCCTACCGCCTGTAAGCTGTCCGTGTCTTAAAGACTGTTCCACAGGTGCATATGCAATAATTGTTTATGGTTCATTGAACAAGCATGAAAAACATTGTTGAAACCCTTTCAAATAAAGATCTGTAAAGCTTATTTGGATTTTACAAAATTATCTTTGAAATGCAGTCTCCTGAAAAAGGGACGTTTCTTTTTTTGCTGAGTATACATATACAAAAAAGCACAAAAAAAAAACGTCCTTTTTTTTTTTTTACAACCCTTAAATTTACTGTACAGTAAGCTTTTGATATCTATGTCATTTCAACCCACAATGAACAATTGCTCCTCTGCACCACTGTGGTTCACAATATATCATCAATGTGAATGACTTTCCAGATCTTTACTGTCATATATATCACACCAGCAGAGTTTATGGGACTCTCCTGATTTTTGGCGAGTGTCACACTACCAAAGCCCCTGAGTCTGTGCCAATAATGTGTGTAACAGCGGCAGTAACTGCATTTGTCCCCATTCACCTGCTTAAGAATGATGACTCCCTGCTGTAAATTCTCTCCTGCAGGGATAGTCAACTCGCAAGGCAACTAGTGCACATTTTGTACCATACATTTTCCAAGGACATAGTGACCAATAAGATGTACTGCAACATCACTGCTCAATCCTGTATTCTTAATGCATTATAGGTATATTTATAACATATTTAAATATTCTTTTTTTTTTTTTTATAATGCCTTGCAAAAGCCTGTATTACAGGAATACAAATGCAACCAAGAATGCTGTTGTAGGAAAATTACCATTCTACCCTACTGCTGATTATTTTCCAGTAAGATAAGATAAGATAATATAAGATAAGATATACCTTTATTGATCCCCCATAGGGGAAATTCAAATTCACACAGCAGCACAAGTAGGATGAGTAACATCAAAGAAAGAAAATAATTTCCATAAATACCTATACAATAGAAATAATAGAAATAATAGAAACAATAAAACAGATCCGTGTGCATGTACATATGCTAGAGTTCTAAATAACAGCACATCTTTAAATGATTTATTCCAATTTATGCTATTGCAATTTGTAATTGGATTTTTTTTTTAATTTAAGAATGAATTTCTTAGATTTTTGTTTAAGAAAAAAAAAAAAATCCTGTTATCACTTAGATTACGGCAGCTATAATAATGTAAGACATTCCCCCACCCACCTTCTATTCCTCTCTCTCTCTCTCTCTCTCTCTCTCTCTCTCTCTCTCTCTCTCTCTCTCTCTCTTAAGATTATAAGAAAATAAAAGCTTGTCATCTCACCAAGAAACTGGGAAGTGCAAAACACAATATGTTGATTTGGATCCTGTCCTTTAATTTATTGTAATCCTCCTATGGCCTGCCATAATGCTCTAGAATGTGTTGCATACTTTGATAAACAATGAAGTAGAAATAGAACAAGTTTATTATTATTCATTATAACGTATGGTTCAGCAGAGTCTGCATTCTAGTGCGATTCAACAATAGTGTCTGAAATGTTCTTATAAACAGATATAATGCATGCAGATATTATGTGCCTTAAAATTATGAAGTCGTATATTAATTCTTGTAAATGAACTATAACAGTAACTATAACTACTTACAAGGAATTCAAGCTTATGTTAGGAATTACTCTCTACAAACACCCAACAAACCATCTATATCAGGGTTTCCCAAACTACAGGTTACAACTCCATGTTTGGTCACTTTTTTCACGTTTGGTTTTATTATTTTGTTTCGCAAAATAATTTAATAGAAACATCACTCATACATAGGAGTTATCACATATAGGAGTTCAGCAATGAAAAAAATTCTCTGCCCATCTACCGCCGATAGTTCATCAACAACATCCCCCGACTCTGACTCAATGGAACAACTGAAGTTAAGAAAGCAAACTTATGCCAAAATATGCAAAAAGATTCATCAAATATGGATTTCCAAACATGAAAATAAATAATGAGGGAAATTAAAATGCTCAGCTTTGGGGTCACAGAAAATTTATAGTGTGCATTTTGGGTTGTTCGCCCAAAAGGTTTGGGAATTCCTGAGCTATAGACTTTCGTAAATCTGTCAATTGACCATTATCAACCAGCCAATCAACGAACTTTAAACAACATGTCAGTACTTCATGATAGTCGATGTTCAGATTGTTGATGTTCAATAACTTGTCGCCATTCACAATTTAAAATTTGCTTCACTCTGACTATTACATCTTAATTAAAGGTAATTCATCATCGTTTGATATGTAGTTGAGAATCAGTTGATTAGCTTCTTCATGGTTTGCAGTGTCTGTGTTGGATTATCCAAATAAAAAGTCTTACCAAGAAAAGTAAATGAGAAAAAGGCAATAAGAAGTAATAAAAAAGGGGGGAAAAGCAAGAATACCACAATAGACCCATAGCGTAGTTCTGATGTTTTGTGTAAACTATGGATTTTTTGTTGTTGTTGCTTATTCTGATTATTGCTGTTCATGTACAATCGTTCTCTATTTTACAGAAGAAGAGGTTTAGAAAATCACAGGTTATGTGTATATGATGTGACAGTAAGCTTGCTCCTAAAGACTCGCTGCTGGAGAGACTGGAGTCTTCTCTTAGCCCTGGAGTGATTTGAGAAATCGATGACTCTATATACAATAGCGAGTGTTGATCACATAACGTTGGCTGAAGCGACATGTTCGATCAGTGTGTTTGATGTTTGTCCCGGGATGACTGGGATGAATTGATTGGGGGGATTTATTTTGCTTCCTGCTGTATCAGTTGTCAAACCAGAGAGACTAAACTTCTTAAGAAGGAGACAGTGAAAAACTTGAAATAACAAAAGACCTCCAACACTATCCTATTATCTACAAGCAGAACTTTTTGCCATGACTATATTTGAGATGTGTTACATTTTCAACTGCATTTACATTTACATTTATTCAGTTGGTAGATGTGTTTATTCAAGTGAGACAGAATATAAACCAACCATTGAGCTTCTGTAAGTCACTCTGGATAAGGGTGTCTGCTAAATGCTATAAATGTAAATGTAAATGTTTTAAAGGAGCTGAGTGAGTCAAGTGCCTAACGGTTCCACCAACTGACCAGAAACATGTGGAAGAGAATTGTAGTATCTACAGTTAGCTAAATACATTCATACAAATCCACAAATGAACACCAGGCTTAAGGCCAATGTACACAGGCTACATAATTGATGGACAGAAACTTCATACTACAATACATTAATAACCATGTGATACTCAAGCAGTGGTTCTCAAAGTGATGTTCCTCAGAGATGACATGAAGCATATCCAGGGGTTTCACTATTTTTGTTGTTGTTGTTGTGTTGTTACAATGGTGGAAATCACAACTACCTTCATCAAAGTATTGTATTTATTATTAGGTTCATGTAGTTATGAACATATTTGATTACTCACTTGAATAAAATGGGTTCAATCCCGAATAACCGAAAAACAATAGGCCTATAAATAATAAAGTTTTATAGTGTGGAAAAAATAGGCAGAATATTCCAAGGAGTCCATAGAATTTATTTGTTTGCTTGTTTGTTTGTTTGTTTACTGCTAAAGGTGCACAATTTTCATCTTTCACATTGTGTCCAAAAGTGTTATTCTGTTACTCTGTGCCTTTTTTCAAACAGAACCTTTTTGATTCCTGCTTTTTGGATTTGTTAAAAACCGAACAATTAAAAAATAGGTCTAGTCTATATTTTCAGGGATCATGTCATGTAAAATGTTCTTTGTTTATAGCAAAGAGGTGTTTATGCTCTCAATTACATGAAAAAATTATACATGAATAAAAACTCAGGATTGCTGTGAAATACTGCACTCGGCACACGGTCGAACGATAATTGTTATAATCCTATAATTAAAAAAATTAAAGAAGACCAACTGCATATTTTTAAAAGGCTAGCTGTGATTTCCTCTGCCATGCACAGCACACACACACACACTATCTACCAAATTATTTGAATTCGTTCTGGTTAATGGCAGTTACAATACACAGACTGATTGGATCAGATGCTAATACATTATATATAAAGTACCATAAAGGTAAATTTGGTTTGTTGGCCTTGTTCATTAACATTAATAATTTTTTTATACTAACGACACATACCATAAGCAAGCTTTAAATTTCGTCGGAATAGACTAAAACACAAAACAGATTGATGACATACTGTATAAAAATGACTTTTTAATCACGAGTTAAGCCGTTCACTGTAGCATGAACAAATTTATCCGAAACATGGATTATCCAGGATGAGATGACTGCTGGCATGGATTAACACAGGAACATTACATAGGAACATATGTTAAATGTTAAGAAGAGGATTAACTAATCAAATGTCTGTTTCTATAACTTAAAATGAGCTGAAGGATACAAATCTGTAGACTTCCATTCAGTTTAACCTTTAGGAAATCCACTAAAATAGCTGTGTATATGAGAGGTAACACAATTTTTACATTTTTAAACTAGCTATCCTCACCTGCAAATATCCCCCAGTTTATGAAAAAAAAACCCACTCTTAATTACTAGTCTTAATGACTAATCTGACTAATCTCTTTTTTGCTCAGCACAGGTTTTGAATGCATTCAGCCACCTGCTGTGAAGCAAAACGTGTGTTTTCCACAGAGAAGAAATCAGCACTTCCTGAAAAATGCAGGTGTTGCTTTTTTCCCCTCCTCCCTTCTTTTCATAACACTAATGAGGTAATCAATGGAGGGGGTCAGTAGAAATCCAGCCTCTGTTTTGAAGTGGAGATGATAGTGCTGAGTGGAAGCAAGCGATCCTTGAATGCTCCACACACCTGCTGCAGGAACACCTGGAGTCTCACTGTGCTTCCTCTCCAAGCTCGTGCAGACGTTCACATCTGTATGAGGATAGTCTCTGTTGGTGAGATGGGTTTTTTTCCCCTTCTTTTTCCTTCCCCCTTGGTTATGCTTTTATTAAAAATGAAAATACAGCTGCGTCCATATTGGATAATGAGGTCAAAGGCGTTCTAATAAGTCCCAGGCTTACAATAAGAAGCCTTGCAGCATCGAAAGCACAGAACAAAGGACAGGCTTTGGCCACCAATCCAGATTCCTAATGAAACCTACAGTAATGCAGCCCAAAAGGCAGCAGGGAACCAGTGGGGTGGCGACTCTCCACTTTCTTCTTCCTAGAAAAAGTGCCATACTTCTAATTTAAATTTAAACAACACATATATTTATAACCTTTGGCTTATTATGGTTCAGACAGTCTGACCATATGACCCTAACTGCACTACTAAGCCAATTAAGCGCCAAGATGAAGAAAAAAGTCACTTAGCAACTAAAAAAAATAACAACATTCTGCTACCCGCTACACAGTAACCGCAAAGCTCCTACGTGTGATTTGATTTTTATACTTGAGGATGCAAATCGTGTGTAAATGAAGATACAAAAAGAAATCAGTCTGAATCAATGCGTTTTATAATATTTTAAAGATCACTGTATTTTATGAACTCTTAAAGGATCACAAGCTTTATGAATGATAGATTTTTATATATTAGATCAAGTGTGCAATCCAGTTCTTCAAAATATGATTCATTTGATTTATAACACACATTGTTGTGTATACGTAATACTTTATAACACTTAGCAAAAGCCTAAATGCTAATATGCGATTATATTTATACACATATACAGGACACAATGACTTGATGATATCAGGTTACATAAGGAAAGAATAAAACATGACAGGGAATGCTGTTATAGGAAAATAATCAACAATGTAGTGGTGTGATGCAGCCAGACTCAAAGCAGTTGACATCCTGAAGTTGAATATGTCCCAAAGTGTTTTATTAATCTTATACCACGCATTTAAAATAGATAGTTAGTATTTTATGGGTTTTTTTACACCACAGACTTATGACTGGTGTGGGGACTGAATAACAAAACCTACCCGGACAATAGGTCTTGTTTCAAGGCTGTGGTTCTGCTGTTTGTAGCTTTAAAAAATTTTTTTATTTTTTTATTTTTTTAATGCTATACCGTGAAGCTAGGAGTGGGTTTGCAAATGTGATGATTTTCCAGTTAAGCTATGGATCTCTGCAACAAGATGCAATTTAAAGTCTTAACACCAAATAATTCCTTCATCATTAAGCAACATGTAAGACATCAGAGTTCACAGACATTTAAGGATAAAGTACTGCAGCTTTAGCAGTCAAATTACATCATGCAGGCTCACTCTCCCGAATTTAGTTTGCTGGTAATGTTCATGATGTTGTCATAACTGCGCTGCTGTGAATAAACTATAACCCTTTGAAAATAGAAGTCCAGCCCAGTGGGTTTAGTGCACTCAATCGTGTGGGAGAGACCTGACCCTGGATGACATGTAGCACAGATTCAACCCTCGTCAGCTGTCTCGTATATGTTATTGCATAATGGGATGAAACTTGTTCTTGCAGTATATTTTTTAAGGGAAGACATTTCCAGCTTACTAGTAACTTTGACGCCTAATTACCCCACATAAAACAGCCATGACTGAGCTGCTTAAATCCAACACATTCATTTTTTTGCCAAACAACATATTGAGCATTGTTGGATTCGTCTCCCTACTCTTCCCTGTGTTCGTGGAGAATCCCCTGAAGAAAGAAAGCAACAGCACATTAAGGTCAGTTTATTAATCCATTTCCTCCATGTCCCTGAAGGTAAACGGCGCTGAGCATAATGCTGTCTGGAAGAAGAGCCAGTGCTTCACGAATATCTTACACTGGCAGTCATTAAGGGGCGACTGCTATTAAGTAAGTTTTACTTCTATAGAGTCGTATTAACATAATGAAATTCTTCTGCTGCTTTGTATCTAGTTGAATTAGTTTTCCCTCTGTTTTTATTTATGATGTTTCTTTTAAATAATTATATTTTGTAAAGTAAAAAAAAAGAAAAAAAAAAGTGCATTAAAAACAGATGTTTTTGTTCTTCTGTAAGATATATATGTATATATGTATATATGCGGTATCCACTGGGATTTTGTTTCATTTCCTGTGTGCGTATCTTAGTTGCAATAACTAATGTATTCAATCAACAGAGAACATTATCAGAACGTTCCATTTTGTATTCAACAGGTTTCAAAAAGTCAAATCTGTACACAATATTGTTTCGATGTTGCTCACAGTGTTCCCAGTTAAACAAACAAACAAAAAAAACGTTATGGAAAAATTTGTGTTCGTTTTTCCACAACTTAAAATGTTACAGTGATACTGTAAGAATGTTTCTAAACATAAAATAATAATGTTCTCAGAACACCCAGAGAACTTGACATTGTTTGCGATGAAAGTTAAGAAAAATGTTCACTAATCAATATTTTTTTTCACAGGCTCGTAAACACTGGACACCTCAACTGTCCAATTTGGGTGAGTCTGTGCCCCTGATAGCCTCAGATTCATGTTCTTGGCTGACAGGAATGGAACCTGACGTGGTCTTCTGCAGTTGTAATTCATGCACCTCAAGGTTTGCTGTGTTGTGCTTTCTGAGATGCTTTTCTGCTCAGCACCGTTATAAAGAGTGATTATTTAATATATTATAGACTTCCTGTCAGCTCAAACCAGTCTGGTCATTTTCCCTCTGACCTCTCTTATCAACAGGTTGTTTCAGCCTGCAGACCCTCTGCTCACAGGCTGTTTTATGGTTTTTGCTCCATTCTGCTCCATTCTGTGTAAACTCTAAAGACTGTTGTGTGTGTGAAAATCTCAGGAGATCATAATTTTCTGAAATACTCAAACCAGCCCAGTCACAGAGATCACACTTCTATAGCCGATTTCTTTAAAGAATGAAACGAACATAAAAGTATTATTCATCAAAACACCATGACGACCATTTTGGATCTCGGGTCACGTGACAGGCTTAGAGATCACACTTCTGCCACATGATTGGCTGATGGACTCTAGAACATTACATAGCAAAGTTGTTTTTGTTTTGTTTTTTAAATAAATGTTGTTGTTTTTTTTACCTCAAGGGGTATTTTGTCATATGTACACTGTAAAAACGGAAGTTAATTCAACTCAAAACATTTGAGGAAACTAATTATCTCAAAATTTTTAAGTTGATAAATCAATTTCTTTAAGCCATGTACCCTTAACTCAAAATTAGTCATTTAAAATACATTTTTGTTATATATAAGTCTATTTGGCTTAAAGAAATTGATTTATCAACTTAAAAATTTTGAGGTAATTAGTTTCCTCAAATGTTTTGAGTTAAATGAACTTGTCCGGTTTTACAGTGTAATAAAACCAGCATTACAGTTCAGTTAGGTTCAGATATTCTGGTTTTGGCAGTGATATTAAAAGTGTACATGTCTGTGAAACTTTGTCCGACCTCATCACTCTCTCTACAATAGATTTAGCAGGAGAAGATAAAAGCTGTATATCAGAACATGATTAGGCTTAAGGTGAACAAACATTTATTTGATGTGATCTAATCCATCACAGATTTCCCCTAGCTCTAGAGCGTTTAACATGTCTGTCTACAACTCGAAAGTGGGAGAACGGGGGCTTATCAAACTAAACACGGGCAGTATCTGTAGAATTAATTTGAAACAGAAAGTAGAATAATGTGAGCTGATTTGACACGAGGCAGCTGGAAAGTCAGAAAGTCTGCATGAAGCCGTTCTATCTGGATGGAACCATTATATCTGAAAGGAGATTTTACAGATGCAGCTGTTGGCATGGGTTTTTGTGTTCATGATTTGACACACTCCACTAATTAAAAACTGGCTTAGCAACGAAGCAGAGAAAACAATGAGCGGCCCAAACAATGGAACGTGACATTAGGTTAAATTACTACGATGACACTGATAACGATGATTAAATTTAATATCTGTGCAACACAAAAACGTTGTAACTGAAGAGTAATGATATAATGAGAGATGAGAGATACTGGGTGTCAGATCCCTTGTCAGACAGAGATACTGAGCTGTCACACACTCCTCAGATGGCACTTTGTCAATGCTGAAAACTGACATGTTGTGTACGTAAACACAGAACATGTTCTGTATGAAATGGATAATTATTTCATTATCGTAATTATCCCCTTAATTATCTCTTAATATGTTAATTATCTTAAATAGCCAGTGTCATTTGTTTAAAACATAATATGCAGCTGCACAGCTCCGTCCAATTTGAAGGAAGAGATTTTTCCCTAGTGTTAGTGACATTAGTTATTTGGGGTCAGTCTGAAAATGGATGATAAACTGTAAGAATTACAGCGATGATAATGATAATGGTAGGGTGAAACCAATGATTATGATAGATCCAGGCCCAATTATTTTCCACCGTTTAATTTGCATATCCTTACTGGAATGCAGTGAATGAAAAATCATTAAAATCTCATGACGCTCTCATTCCTTACCAGCATATTTTATTCAGTGCTGCTCCAGGCAATGTCCAGCACTGTCATGTGAGTTAAAACTAATGTTAACACGAGAAGGTTCTGTAATGAGCACATATCCTGCTGAAGCTGCCTCAAACTCTGGTACCTAAGCAGCCACCTGCCCAGAGGGGCGCATGACAGAAACTAGGCACGTGTTTGTCTTTCACTTGTGCCCAATCGTAATGAGCAGACATTTTAGCAAATCAGAATATTTGATGATGTGTAATGTGCTTGACAGAGGAGATTTCACGTTAGTGAGCCAGTCATATAATGAACGTTATTGTACTACAGGGAATCTACAGTACTGTCACTGAGAAATGGAGAGAGAGAGAGAGAGAGCATCAGAAATGGTTTGACTCTCTTTAAATCACACCAACATGGGCTCATTGTCTAGCGACTGCAAATTTAGAAGACGTGTGTCTTGCTTGCCATTTCTCTATTCGTTTGCACCCTGATCTTGTCTTACGCCACTCCCACCACTACTACTGCTACCACAACGATAATAACAATAAAATCAAAATAACAACAAACACAACAACAGAATAATGATAATAATAACATCAATAACAATAAAAAATAACAGCAACACTAAAAATAATAACCGCAATAATATTAACACTAACATCAAAACAACAACACCACAAACATTATAATATATATTAATAAAATAATGATAATAATAATTTAGCTTAAATAAAATAACAAATAAATGTGAAGGAAATGTATAATATACAGAAATATTGTACCACCTAGTTTAAATTAAAGCACTAATATATATGCTAAAAATATATACATATAAGGTTAGGGTATCCTAATGTATAATGTGCCACAATTAAAAACAGCTGAAAAGAGAGCCTCTTAATTTCAGTTATGTCTTTATCAAGTCACTAATCACATAACAGATATATAACACAAATATCAGTATATTAACGCACTGAGAGCTGAAAACCAGTAGACATGATAGACACAGTTGCTGTTAATTGCGTAATGAATTTATTACATTCTGTAGTTACCTACAACTGGCTATTAATGTAAACATTTTTGCACACTTTTTCCCCACACTGTTCTGCACATATTAGTGTGTTTTACTCTAGTATCCTCTACTTCAACTCACACTTAGCCTATATTAATTAGCTGATTAGTTGAATCTGAAGTGTTGAGTCTAAAGTCTGTTTTACTGTGACATTATATTGTACATAAGAGCTACTGTGTAGGACAATTTTTATTATTACTGTCTCTTTGTGTGTGATAAGGCGTTCTTTATACTGTCCAATCCATGCTTTTTTTTTTCTTCGTGTTTGATAATTGTATTGTGTGGCTTGTTAGAGTTGCTGATATATTTAGATAACATCCAGATTTCATCTTAAGCATAGCAGCTGGAATTAGTTCCAGGAGACAGTGGAAAGGAAAGAATAAGATGAAAGCCCTGATGTCACGCTCCATTTCATTTACTTTGGTCTGCTTCAGCTGCAGCTGTGGACCAATCAGATGGACAATATTACTAATATGCACAGACTGAAAATCAGAGTTTGATGCTGAAATTTGCATTTAACGTTCAGTGCAAAATGCTTCTAATATTATCCAAGTAAAGATAACACAATCCACCGCTGAACAGAAATAAAGGATCCTCAAGGAGCCTTTGGATAGTAGAATAATGACCTTTTCCTTATACTACTACTACTACTACTACTACTACTAATAATAATAATAATAATAATAATAATAATAATAATAAAATCTTCCTTAATTAATTTGGAATTCTTGGAATCTTTTTAGAAAGGGGAATTCATTGCCTGAGGGTTCTACATAGAAACTTTATGAGGAAAAAATCTGACCGAACCTTTTTTTTTTCTTTCTAAAAGTGTAAAATCGTTTAGGGTGTAATTAACTCAATATATATTTGATACAAGTAATTATCAAGCATTCCAGATAAGGAGTGAGTCTGGATGCTTTTAATAAGACCATCAAAATTTTATAAGGTGTCTTTTAAAATAGACTTTTACATGGCAGGTATGCAAGCACTTTCTTGTTCAGGACCTCATGTTTGACCTTTTAGGAGAGAACTCGAAGAACCAGAAAAAGAAAAAAGTAAAAGAAATGTCTTCAGAAAATAGATGTGGAAGTATATATATATATATATATATATATATATATATATATATATATATATATATATATATATATATATATATATATATATATATATATATATATATATATATATACATAAAAGGGAATAAAATAAAAAAGATGAGGAGGAAATACAGCCATAGTGGGTCAGCTTGCAGTTCTCTGAAGTGTCAGACATGTCAGGTCAACCATCAGGGCACAATGTCTTCTAGGCATCTCAAAAGCTAGTGCCACTCACTCACCACTGGTTCAAAAAAAAACCAAAAAAAAAAAAACAGGATAATATATAGAACACATGAACACGGTACATGGTGTGTTCAAAAAAAAGGAATTCTCCTCATTGATTTCTTCTTCACCTCAAATGTTATACATATTCATTCCTTATTCTTAAAGCACAAGTAGTTATGAACTGCTAATCATTCCTGTCACTCAGTCTCTCCTAAACCCAGAAGGTGCTGACAGAGAAACAGATGCTGGAGATGAACTCTCAGCAGAATTGAAATTCACCGCAACATTTATTACGTTTATCTCTAACAGTAGCAGCCAAACCCATTCAACACTGTTTTCAACCTTTCGCCATACATCACGGAAACGCTTCCTGAGCCTGTAAACTTCTGGGCCTCTGTAAGAGTTTAACTAAATCACAAAAGTCTTCACAAATGTATTACAAAACTGTATCTTCTTTTTATGTGGTAGTATTGTACTTATAATCGATTATATTAGTATGTTAGCATACAAAAAATTGGTATACAAGAAAATAAAGAAATTCATGCATCTTGTAGCTGAATTTCTGAACAGTGCATGATTCAGTTTCATCCCAGACAAATTCCTTTAACCATCATTTTCTATCCACTGCTTAGTAAAATGTCATTTTCATCATAAAATAAGCAAGAACTAATATTTATTTTAAAAAAAAATACTTTTAAGCTCATTTGAGTTCTAGAAAACAGATGTGAATTTCTCGGATTTGTTTTTGAAAATTTGTTATATTTTGTTTTCTTTGTATTAACCAGGAATTACACTTCTTTTTTTTTTTTTTTTTTTTTAATCTAGGGGGCAACCCCCCCCCCCCAAATCCTACACACATGCTATTCTTTCTGTTTGAGAAATGAGTAGAAACGCATATTTCTTAAATTCAGTTAATAGCAATATAAACAATACTCACAAAAATCTCAATTACACTCTATGTTTTTAAGTCCGATAGCATAATTTGTATTTATCCATGTGTTAACAAGGAACTGATTCTGTTTTATAGTGGCATTCAAATGCTTAAAGCTCATTTCGGTTCGGTAAAGCAAAGTCCGGATGAGCATGTCTGTATGTAGAGACGCTTACTGAGACCGTCTGAGTTTGCTTCCTTTTTATTGACAGTTTTAGGTACTAATGGGCCAGCACTTATGTACGGAAAAGGGACGCTGTCAGTCATAAGGTGTACTAACATCCATAAAGGGCTCTTTGAATTACTCTTAACAGGGACGAGGGATGTTTAGATAATTGGCGAAGATGGATTTGCACCCTGATAAATATTTCAACGCGTTGGCTTTGTTTATTGATTGAGTCAGTAATTTCCACACATAAGACTTTAGCGCTAATGAAGGAGGTTCCAGCCTGTCCAGACATTCTTCGCCACATCGCACTCACGCCTGTGAATTATGCCGTAATAAATTAACAACTTCTGAGAGGACTCTTCCTGCCAGAGAAAAAGCCACTCTACG
This sequence comes from Ictalurus punctatus, assembly GCF_001660625.3. NCBI lineage: Eukaryota > Metazoa > Chordata > Actinopteri > Siluriformes > Ictaluridae > Ictalurus > Ictalurus punctatus. The sequence continues at coordinate 9,665,578 of NC_030425.2, forward strand.
CCACTTTTGGCTTCTTTTCATGTGCAGAGAGCAAAGTAAAGTGAATGATGACAGGAAAATTTCAAACTTGGCAACTGTACTTATCCATATCTCCATGTGCTTGTTCATATTTCAGCATAAAATCATTCCCTATCTAAATCTGTGCTTTATACACAATCAATCACCAAAATCTGTTACTTGCTGTCGCCGTATTTCATGCCATTGAGTCATTCTTTGAATCATGTTGTGCTTGCTTTTCAATCCACAGACGTTCAGACTCAATCACTGGCTCACATTTCACAGAAAGAGCTTTCTGCTGATCTCTGGCAAGATTTCTATTCTGTCCCCAATACAAAAAAAAAGAGTATTTATACAATCCATGCAAGTCCAAGTCCAGCGCTCGGGGTTGAAACTTCCCTACAGTCTCCCACTGCGCCTGGTGGAATGCACAGGAAAAAAGACAAGTACACAGACGTGCTAATTAAAGTCGAGCTGCTCCCGCTTCCTCCCACCAGCCTGGCGCCTCGTGCCATCACCGTAATGAGAACATCACATTTATTTCCCAATACCTAAATATCTCCTTAAGTGATCAATATGGTGCATCACCATAAATCACACTGCAGCTGCCTGTTTTTAGTCCAAAAGTCAATACCAACCATGGAAGCCACTAATGCTGGATACAGCATGTATTTCATCACTTGAGGCCAGAAAAACAAGAGTAAAGAACACGCATATGCGACTTTTCACCTCTCGGAGAACCACAGCAGCCAATTCGGTGCTTTAAAAGCTCAGTGCGCAGAAGCTCCTTAGTCATATGCTAAAGGGCAGAAATGGTGATGTTCCACTGTGATCGTGGCTGAGAAAGCATGCCATTAAACGGCTGAGCAATTAGGGCAATCATATGAGAAAAAATTTGCAGGATGCCTTATTTAGTAGACAAAGTGGTCTTTTTAAAGGAGCATTAATACTGTGATTATTCAGACTGCAAATGGGCACGCCGAGGGAGGTCCAAGCAAACATGTGAGAAATTGCTTTTCTCAATTTTCTGCTACGTTTACTTGAAATGCAGAAACAACACACTTTTCAATAGGAAGTGGATGTGTAAAGGTTCCATTTCTTATTGTTTCGACAGTGTAGTAGCTGAGCGATTCCATGATTGTGCTGCCATTTAGCCCTTAACTTTATTATTATTATTATTATTATTATTATTATTATTATTATTATTATTATTATTGTTGTTGTTGTTGTTGTTGTTGTTGTTATTATTAACACTGAATCTAAGAAAATGCATTTAACTATTCAAATGATAACCCATCTCAGGCAACAATACTGTATCTCATTTTTTACAAGGTTTCATTGCTGACAATGGTTGCATTTTATTCTTAAATTAAATGAGTTTTTTTTAAAACACAGAATTAGCAAATACACATAATGCATTTATGTATAAATTATATATATATATAATTTAATGTAATGCATGTACAATTTGCACAACCTTGCTCTATGTTAAAAGTAACCTCATCAGTAAATATCACATTATCTGTGAACATAAATAAAGAATGCGAGAACTAAATTTTCTTCTTCACGTGATCTTCAGGAAACTGACCATCCAAATTCCTGTTGATCATGTGACTTGTGGACTATTTTAAATCATCCTGATGAATGTGTCCAGACAACTGCTGAATGTTGAGTGAATGTTGTGGCACGCTAAAATGTATATTTTTCATAACCGATAACAGATTACTCAAGGAAAATGATGTTTCAGGCATGACATATTAAACAGAATCACACATTAAGGCAAAATAAATAAAATTTTTGAAATACTTTAATGATTATATTGCAGGCTGAAGTGTAGTTATAGTGGAATGAGACAGGAACAAATGCTGTAGGGATGCTTTAGTCATGTTTTAATGTTGTTTATCTGAAATATGCCCAGAGGTTGTTGTGAAAGAAACTTTACCTGTGTTTAAAACGTCTCTTAAATTTTATTTTACATTTAGAAATGTAATATCAGCGGGACAGAAATGGCATTCAATCATGGAATCATCCATCTACAGATCAAATAATATACTCCTTCACAACCATATGTGGATTTTGTTTTGGACTAAACCTCCCTCTATTCATTAAGCACAGCTTGTTGGTTGTGAATTAATGCAGATTTTTATTTATTTTTATCCCTAAAGAGGATTTTAACCCTCATGTCCTGTTCGCTATGTCATCTTGATTCATTTTACAGCATTTGATTGCTTGTAAAGGAAAGTAAAATATATTTTCTTTATATATATATATATATATATATATATATATATATATATATATATATATATATATATATATATATATATATATATATATATAATGTTTAAATTTTATTACATTTTACTTATCAGCTATACATATAATATATATTGCACAAAAACCTCTTCACATGCTTTCCAGTTCCTGAACCCAATCACAAAGATATTTTAGCATTGTTTCAATTTAAACTCAAATATAAACATTTATAATGAAATATAGGTTCATGGACAGCATATTTCTTCCTAGATATTTGTGCATTAACTTTCCTGTAGAAAGCCAAAGGATTTTGTTTTCTTAAGTGCAATTCTCTCATATTTGCCATCAAGCATTAAGACCTTGTGATGGAAAGACTTCAAACGATGCTGCCTTTTGAGATACTGGGAGGATGCCGTGACCTGACGGTTATTCGTACTTGTCCGAGTCTTCCGATATGTGAGAGCTGAAAAACTACTTTTGCTAGATTTAGGCAGACATGTCCTTTCCTTTTCCTGGTTCTGGTATAAATTTTCTCCTTGAAAAAAATCTAATTTGGGGTTGTGAACTGTGTGCCTCAGAGCAGCAGAGCTGGGGAAGTGCTTGTGAAGCAGTTTTATGTCATTGTCAGTGTGACAGTCTTGAGATATGTTAAGCTTCCTTGCGCTTATATAGAGCCTCTTATCTGTAACATGATCATTTCTGTAGAAAAAAAAAGTACGATCTTTTCAGCGAACATGTAATTTGAGTTATTAAATCCCCAAATCCTGTACATCTGTAGACAGTTTAGAGAGACTGCGCGTCCTTCTTCGCTTGTATTTAGATCATTTTACCAGCCTTTTCCCGGCCTCCACTGGCATTAAAGATCATTTATAAATTATCTAAGCATACTCCTTTTATGAAAGGAGCTTGCGTTTGCCAGGAAAGAATACCAGTGTTTTATCTCTCACTTTGTAATAATACATATCAGCTGGGCACAGTGGGCACTTAAATGCTTAGATTTATGATCCTTGAAAAGGCAATAACATCGTAGATTACAGCCTATTTACAAAAAAGAGCCTGAAAAGTCGTGAGTGAGTGAGTGAGTGTGTGTGTGTGTGTGTGTGTGTGTGTGTGTGTGTGTGTGTGTGTGTGTGTGTGTGTGTGTGTGTGTGTGTCCCGGGAGGAGCGTGCTAAATAACAGGCTTTGCTTGACAGTTTGGGATGCTGAGAGTTGACAGGCAGCTCATTCCTGGTCTGTGTGTGTGTGTGTGTGTGTGTGTGTGTGTGTGTGTGTGTGTGTGTGTGTGTGTGTGTGTGTGTGTGTGTGTGTGTGTGTGTGTGTGTGTGTGTGTGTGTGTGTGTGTGTGTGTGTGTATGTGTGTGCATATGTGTGTGCGTGTGTATGTGTGTGTGTGTGTGTGTGTGTCATGGGGGTGATGTGGGAGGATAGGGGGATAGACGCTTGTGTGGTTTGACTAATAGGAAGGCAGTTCTCAGCATTTCCAGCAGCCAGGGCAGACGCTTGAACTCTCTGGGCAGTTAGCTTTGGTTGCCTCTCAAAGATTTCCTGTCAGATTGCGTCTATAAAAGGCTGAAAGGTTTTCAATAGTAAAGATACCTGTCCGAATACATTTACTTTATATGAATTCGGTGATCTTAACAGGAAGTTTCCGAAAGTTGGACCTTTTTATCTTAATACCAAAAAGGAAATGAAAAACAACATAGCCTTAAAAACACACCTTCTGTTAAGATGTTATACTTTCAACATTCCTAGAATAGATTAAACACTGTTTCGATAATTCGGTGCAGAGAAAATAACTGCTAATAGCAGCAAGAATGCCAGTTAAAATTAGCAAGCAAGTCAACATCCTGATATAATTTAGTCTGACTGATCCAGATGTTGGCACTGGTGCTGTTTATTTGTTTGTAAAAGGATAATTACAAAAGTGACAAATAATTCTCCATGGTTAATTTGGTTTCATTAAAAATAAAACAACGTTTTTTTCTTTGTTGACTATACAGGAACGTGTAATTAAGTTAAATACTCCATATAATCTAAAAATGTATTATGTGCCTTATAGTAATCATTTATTTCAGAAATAATCATAAAAGTATAATGTTTTCAAGTGTATTCAAGAATTTCTGTCTCAGTGTTGTTCATAAAAATGAATAAATACTAATAATATGAAGAACAACTCTTAACTTGTACTCTGTTTATATTGCTATTCTAACTCCTCTCTAGTCACAAAATCAATCACTATTACTACTACTACTACTACTACTACTACTACTACTAATAATAATAATAATAATAATAATAATAATAATAATAATAACAAACCTATTTTCATTGCTTTACTAACTCCTAATAATATTTCATGTTTGACCCTGGCCTATTTATATACAAAACGCTGTTCTATGTTGGATAAAGACTAACTTACTTTTACAGCTAAATGCTGTAAAAGTAAATGATTAAAAATGCATGCATATCTATAAAAAGGATGAAGATGTTTTTTTTGTGATTTGCTGTGAGTTCAAGAGATCCCAAGCCAACTGAGGGCTCAAGTGCTCGCTCTTCAAATCTGCATGATTGAATAAGAACAAGGTTCTTCTTGACTAGTCGCAGTTAATAGAGAAGTCCTGTGTCCTTGCACCTTGAAACATGCCCTTTAAAAATGATAATACATTATAATGCTCTAGACTCTTTCCATCTCAATGTTATGACAAATGACAAATCTACAACCTAGTGGATTGTCATGTAGGCCCTTGCCTGAGGGGAAGTATAACCGTTTGTCCAGCATGCCCTGCAGTGATTTTCTCCTTTTTTTCTCCTCTCTACCTTTATTCTTCCAGTCTCTCTCTCATTTTTCCCTTAAGACTACTGCAAGTGTTAAAGGAGTGTTTTTATTCTTTTTTTTTTTTTTTTTTTAGCAAACTTGGATTACTGCAGGATTTTCATAAGACTCTACCTCAGCTGCAAAGTCCAATGATTTCTTGAGGGCACAGAAGCTGAATAGCGTCCCCAGGTACTTTCTGTCCATATGTATATACTAAAATCAAAAGAGATTAGATTTCAAATCGTCTTCTTAAAGTTCTCGGATAAGGATCTTCGGATACTCTTCATTGAATGAGACTTCCTGTTCTTTATCTCTGTAAGCAAGCACGTCTGTTCATACATGCTGACAAGCACTACCGCTCTGTGGTGTACAAAGTGACTTCCTGAACGCAGTATATCCGTATGTGAAAATAAGCCGATTTGATAAAAATGGAAATAATCACAATGCTCTTGGACAAGCTTATCCACCAGCCATTACAAAAGCTAATAAAAACAGTACTGTACCCCTTTCTAAAAGTTCAAGAAAATCTGTGGATTAATAATTGAATAAGACGCTAACATTTAGATGAGATCCTGGGATGGCAGGTTTTTACGTTGGTGTGTGGTCTTTGGAAACAGGGAGGAAGCAATCGAGTTTCATATATAGCTTGTGGGCACTGCAGTTGTAACTGCTTCTGGGAATGATTTGACTCCAATAGCATTTGTAGGCTGGGATGGTGGAGTGAAAAACACACCATATGTTTGAGTTTAGTGCAAAGCTTTCTTTGTAAGGAGGGGGACATAATTCAAGTTGTCACATATGTGCACAGGCAGCTCGACTAGAATTTATCACTGATTCAAATGGTTTATGAACTCCTCAAATATCAACCAGAGGGGGTTTTTGCATCCCTGCAGCCCTTATAATCTTCTTATATTTTACAAACAGTCTGCACCAAGGGGGTAGGAGGTTGTTACCATGCCAGTGAGGAAGCTGGTGATGAGCCATTACCATCGGCAGTAGGCAAAACTGTGGAGAATATTCATAAGGAAATAGCATTCAGCTCTCTATGTTGAGGATCATTTTGACCATTCAGGCAAGAGGAAATTGTAATTGAGATGCGTTTTCCAGCAGTCACACCAATATGGTCTCATAATTGCACCTTTTTAGGAATTCGCATTTAAAGTTAGCAATCATTGTTTTGTTTTTTCCATATGCATGAAATTGCACTCACTCATAATAATGAAAACATGATTGTGCAATATTTAATTAGTTACACATTGTCATAGAAATAAAGATTTGGATGAACTTCAACTTCAAAATAAATTGCCCTGCATCAGCTTTAAATCCAACTGCATGTGCACCACCATTAGGGCTTTACAATCATTTTCTGTACAGAAATAATAAGATATAAATATATGCTCATACAGAATGGGTTCTTTCATGATCTTCAATAGAAGCTCTACAAGCCAGTGTCCTAATAATGACAGTGAATACGCAAACAGAGAGTACAAAACCGTCTTTTATTCTGTCACACATTCTTTAAATTTTAATGAAGGAAACCATTTGTTAACACCAGGGAAACTTTCATATGCATTCATCTCAAGGGCTAAAAATGCTCTGGTGCAATCAGTCCTAACACTGAGATGAACGATCTGCTCTTCGTTGACTAATTATGGCAATAATGAAATGCTAATTTTATCATGCTGCATGCATGAATAGGCAAATGTTATGTAAAACTTTATGACAAAGCTGATAAATATAAACAGTTTATTGAGGGTAAACATAAAAAAAACAAAAACAAAAAAACCTGTGAGACAAAACCATGATAAACAGCATGTTTTGCATACTGTGCTGAGGGGATATGCCTGTCAGTTTTGTGGTTTCATGGCTAATATGGGAGGTGACAGAAATTCTTTTAACTCTTGATAAGTTATATGTATCATGTTATATAGCTGCAGCTTTCCATTGATAATGAGTTCAAGGAAAAAAAATGGTGGCTCTGTTATACTGCGAGAGGCATATTGATGCGTATGAAAATGATGTAAATCATAAGCTTTGACCTTCACAGTCACAAGATCTCAATCTGAACACATGGGAGATTTTGAAGCAATGTGTTAGACAGTGCAATCCACCACCATTATCAAAACACCACTGAAGGAATACTTTGGAAGAACAGTATAGGACATAGAGACATTGATAGCTTGCGCCATCATTTATTTATCAGCCATTCAACAAATGTTAATCCTTCATAAAATCTTCATTCCCTACTCCTTAGATTTTCAATTCAATTGAAATACTAATTTCAGTTGAGTGACCAACAATTTTTTTTTATGTTGTTATTTGACAGATACTGTGTGTATAAGCCAATGTTCCACTGATTCATTTGTGCCTAGTGGTCATAAATAGGAACTGCAACATGCACTGACAGAGGCTCATTGGGCAGGAATCACACTGACCCATGAACATTTTTAGTGGAGCAGAAGTAGCGGACTGTCTGAGATTACCCCCTTGCTTTGCTTGGCGTTCACTTCCTTTTGTCACGTGTTTGTTTACTTTGCTACATGTGTTTTGTTTTGGTTCATGTCTTGTATCCTCCCTTGTATTATCATTGGTTGTGTTCCTAATGTGCCATGATTACTTGCACCTGTTTTGTGTTGGCCAGTTGATTAGTTTGTATAGTTTCTTTGTTCTTGTGCGAAGCATTGTTCAGTGTTTGTCTACCTGATGCTACCGAGCCATTTCTGTTCTCTGCTTGGTTCCCGTTTGATTCACATTTTGGATTGGTCTGCCTGCCTCTGAAAAAATATGTTCTACCACATTTACATCTGTCACAACTCGTAGTACATTAGATGTTGACTTTACCTACTGTTACCTTCACACCAAATTGGGCTTGTTTAAAAATACTCTGACTACAGAGAGCTTGTTTTATAAGAAATAATGGCAATAAAATTTAATACATTTCCACAAAAAAGTGCAGACAGTGTGTCTGTAATATACAGAACTATTTCTATTGTAAGATATATTTTAAAAGATTGAGAAAGGGAAGGGCGGATTATGGAGAGGATAATGATAGTACATCAGAAATGCATGTGCACCATGTTGACTTTGTTTCTTATGCACTTATGCAAAGGCTGAGAAAAAGAAGGAAAATGTTTCTCCCTTTTCCAGTGCCAATTTGTTTTAGGCTAGGTTCAGATCTTCTGTGGGTTTTTTTTTCGTTGTTGTTGTTGTTGAGATTTTGGAGTTTTTGTGAAATTTTGCTGAAACCTGTCAACCCTGCTTAAAGATATTACCTCATCTGTGTGAACCTCGCAACAGGAAACACACCTGCTGTATCAAACACAGCGGAACAAAGGTACATCTAAAACCACTCAAAATGAGCCACCAGACTGTGTGCTGAATAACTGCATGTTGTCGACTCTTTATTGCCTATAACACAGTTACGCTAAAATTTCCCTAGATGGTAGCCTGTGGCATAAGTCAAGCGTGATAACCTCTTTTGTTTGAGGCTAGGTCATTATTAATTTCATCCTGAACCACTGCTGAATATTCAGCACAAATATTATTTTCCAGCATTTACCTGTCATGTAATTCAAATGTAAACTTCATTTAAAGTTCAGGGTGACATGTGTAACAACATCCTCAATATGCTCTTTGTTCAAGGACTTGAATTTTTAAAGAAGCATTTTATTAAGTTTAAGAAATCGTGAGTGCAAAAGTATTGCAGTATTCATTCAGTGCATAATGCATTCTTCTATGAAGGCCAGTTTATTCTAATAACAGCAATACAGTGTTGAAGTAGTTCAGATTCTCAATAAGTCATATATTCAGATTACATAAAATGAATCTGAAACCTAGATTAGATTCTGGGTTTTTTTTAAAAGCATTGCAGCACAAAGACAGCTAAATTGTAGAACGAGCATCATATTAAACTGTCTTTCATTAGTGCCTATAAAATTAGCCTAAAAGGCCTATCTACGGCATAGCCAAAGTAAAATTAAAGCTGTTCTTGAACCATTGAGCACATGCATGATTTTGGTCTCTTTTGAAAGATGTCACTCTGAAGTTTCACTGTAAGTGCTACTGGTATTGAGTAATATACGTTTGAACATACAGAAATAAAAGGGTTATATTCTGCCTGATTATTATTATTATTATTATTTATTTTTTTTGCATGCAGATGCCTGCAGATGACTACATCTGGAAGCTATTAGCTGGAAAACACAATTGGAGCACAGCATGAAGCCTTTCCTAGTCCAAGTTCAAATTTGATTACAATACCAAAGAAAATTAATAATTTACACATGTTTTTCTAAGGGTATGTCACCTTTACTCTTGATTTTTCTAATAATTTTGGACACTAATGAAACGTGACACTAAGAGCTCTCATACTGCATCTCTAGCAATCTACAAAATGTATATTTATATGTAAAGTCATAATTAAAACTTTTGCACGCTTTGTGTTGAAACTCACCCCTAAAGTAGCATATCATATGTTTCAGAATTTCATTGGCTATACAATAAGCCAGTCATCCACACCATCGGTTGCAACATGCTCAAACTTTTCAGTAAGGAAAGGGGGGAGGCACTTCCCTTCAGCATGGACTCATTGGCTAATGAAGGCTACAGACAGGACAGGGAAGCTCCTATTTGTTCAACTGAGATGTCAATCACAAGGGCAGAGTCCAGCGGTCATTATGAACTCAAGTAACAAAGGATATTCACAAACGAACCGAAGTTATATTGGAGAATATGTGAAAGATTAGGCACATCTGCCGGTAATTTGAAATGATGCAGCAACAGTCCGTGGGTATTTACTGATGTAATAATGTGTTTTGGACTAAATCTTTTTACATAATTGGATTTCTTGGACCATTTCCCTTGTAACAAGACTGTTTTTGTCAGGATGTTATGGATCAGTGGGCTACTATGAGGCTTCATAAGTGAGTTGCCTCAGTTTTATAAGTGTTTATTTGTATGTTGGTGGTCTGACAGAGATGTTGATTGTAGCTGCTGTTGCGATTGTATCTTGAAACAGTTTATATCACTCGAATCACAAGAATCTTAGCTTTCCAACGGTATAATGCATGTTAAAGTTTTGCACATAACAACGTGACGGCCCACTGGTGGGCCGATTAATATGATCTTATCTTTATGGTGTTTTTGTGAGACTGATTACTTTTATCTATATTTCTCTTAACATTCTTTGATTCCTATGATTAAACTTGTACTTATTCTCTTAACACTGACTTCACAGGGTCGGTTTAACCCAATCGATTTGAGGAATATTCCTCACTTGAGTATAGTTTTTCCAGAAATACTTCAAAATCCCTTCTGATCATTCAACACTCTTGCAGTTGCAATTGAAGTTTTTTTTTTAATGCTTTACAGTAATATTTGTAATACATCGTACTCATTTGCAAAATTTTACATTTGTCAACTTTAATTTTGATTGCTTTGTATTTGTCTCTGAAAATTTAAATTTATTTAACCTGCTTTCACTGCCATCATTCCAAAATGCTGTTTTTGCTTCAAGGTTCTACTCGACCCTTCTAACAGAATGACATTTGACTCTGACAGGAGCATCTGAATTAATGTGGTTAATGTAAAACAAGGCCAGCTGTCAGATGCTAGCAGAACAGGGCTACTGAACTCGCTGGCCTCCATTTCCATGACCTAATGAAGCATAGCCATCAAACTTTAGCTTAGGCTTGTACTCACTTAGGGGAAAAAAGAGCAGAAAATATATATTCTCCCTCTGCCCTATCTCATCTAGTCTACTTGACAAATGCCTAGTCCCAGAGGAAAGATGCAGCACATTTTCTTCTGGTGGAATCTATATATAAAATGTACAATTTACCAAAAAAAAAAAAAAAAAAAAAAAAGGATATGGATAAAGCTTGTATGGCATTTTTATATTTTTTAATTGAATTGCTAAGTCTGTTATTCCTATTCATGTATTCAATTAATATATTTTACATTTACAAAAATTCAATTATCTATGACATTTTGAAGTATCTGTTGGAATGTCCAATTTAGGCTAATGGTAGGAAAATGAGTGGCATTATTCCTCTTTAAAGGACAGCATTATCATTTTGTTATGTACTGCACCTCATGGCCTTCACACACATCTCAGTCTCACAATACTGCAAACACTTTGACTCCACTTTTCTTGAATTCTCATCACGAATTTTCTGATCAATTCACCTCTAAAATATAGATATGAACTGTGCAATGCCTTGCAGCTTTCCATGTACTTTGGTTGTACACTGCAAAGTTTGTATTATTGTGATTGGTGGTTAAAACCTGTCTGGTAATGTGACGTCTTTTAGTGGTTGTACTTTTCAGCGCTGGCTGGTATAAATAGGTAAGCAGGGCTAAGCCCCCACCAGGAAGCAGTGTTCCTTGTGTTTATATTATTCACATTTTATTTTAAATATTCAACTATGCTGTTCTTTCGGATTCATTTTGATATATTTGCATTTTAAGTATACTTGATTTAAAGTATACTAGGTGTCACATAAAGTATGGGTTAACGTTTAGACATACTGTACTTTTATATATAATAGCATGTATAGTCATTATGTTTACATTGAATTACATTGTTGTTGTTGTTGTTGTTGTTGTTGATGATTATGGTGATGTTTTTATGTGCACGTTGATGTTTTATGTGTGCACATCCTGTTTATATCCTGTACACAGTACAGTAAGAATATATTTTTTATCAAGAATTTAAATTATATCAATGGAACCATATTTAGACTCCCAGATTTGTAGAGTTTTGTGTTTGGAGAGAGCTTGTTTAATACTCAATAAAAGCACATTTTTCAAGTGCAGCTTAGTTTCATTAATAGGTACAGACTTATGACAAATTAAAGGCAAAACTGGTGGCTGTGGGAGGCATTTTGCTACCGTGGTTAAGGTCTACTTGTCCTACATATACCAAAGCTCATAGTACTCAAACACCTTACTAAGACCAATGTTGTATTTTCCTTTCATTTGTGCTTCAATTGTTCCTTTTATAATTGCTTTTTATTGTCCTTGTATTGCTAATAATATTTTCAATATTCTTCAAAACAAGTATAGAACTAGTGCATGAATAATATATAAAGTAGGAAACTTTAGGTGCATGTAATTAATAAGATGATATGATAGGATATGTAATGAATAAAACACTACTGTTAATTACTATTCTATAACAGCATGTCCTGAAGTGTTTGCCAACGATTACATTAAAAAAAATCAATTCATAGTTATATTTCATTTTGTGGAATGTATGTGAAACAAGTTCCTGTGATCAGATACATTATAGAAGCTATAAATAGTTATTCCACCTCTCTTTTATTCTCTTTCCTTGTGTTAAAATAACATAAAATAAAATAATGAAATAAAAAACACAGAAAAACTATAAAATGCAAAGTCCGTCCTGAAGTCTGTCCTGAAGACTTTCCCATGGTGCAAAGCACTGACACTGGAGATTCCTTCCATAATATGTTAAATAAACATTTCCTTACAAAATTGACCATATCAATGATTATATGTCTTTTGTCGTTGTTGTTGAATAACAACATGGTTTTTAATTTATTTGTGATTAGATTTAGATTATATGGAGTGTTCATCATAATAAGTTTTTTACTATACAAACTATAACATATTAGAATGACTGCATTAATATAAATGTGTGATTTGAATTACAGACAGCACTATTGTCAGAACTGCTGGTATAACAAAATGAATCAGCACCTTCTGGCCAATTAGACTCGAGAGGTCAACAGACCTGTAGATATAAATGTACTTAATTACTTGTTGTGTAATTTTAAAAACAGTATACTGTGCTATATTTATGGTATCGTATACTATATTTTTGTACTGGTCTTGAAGCTTAATTACATGTCACTAAATCTCACACACTTTCTAACACTGCTGTTTATTATTTAATAAAATTTTATTAAACACCCCTGGACGGCTTGATTTTTGTCTAGTTCGTCTGGAGTCCTTAATCAGTCAGTTTGTATATTAACTGATTAAAAGTTTTTTTTTTAAGTGAATAACTCTCAGTCCTATTTCTACCACACATGCTGCTCTCGTACGCTTTCACACAGGCTTTTCTGCTCCAGACAGGTGCTCCATTGTTCTTAAATAAACTGGCTCTCCAGAAAAGTCTCCAGGCTTTTCTTCAGGCCTGTGATAATATTCCTGTCTGGAGTGGTGGAGATATAGTAGCAATGTTGCTATCCGTCACTGTCAGCCTGAAGACAGAGGAAATGAGGGAGGGAAATGGGCCAAAAAAGTTGAAGTGTGTGTGATTAAGAGTAATGTGTAAAACGTTGAAGGAAAATCCTCCTCTAAATCATTTAGAGCATGCCAGCATGCTAAAGTTCCTGTTAACTTCTAAATCGACAGCATGCTGTATTGACACGTCTTTGGCCAGGACAATTAACACAGTTAAAGAAAAGTGCTGCCTTTCAAATAAACAAAGCAGAAAATTTCACCATTTCCTTTGAAGTGTAAAAACAAAGTCCGGTTGATGGGAATAATTTCCCAGGCTGAGAGGAACATCATGCAAAAATAACACGTCAGACTTTCAAAACTTAACAACAACAAAAAAAAAAACTTAATAAATAAAATCCTCTGACTCAGGAGAGGGTTCGCTTGTGGAATGCTAGATTCATTGTTTCCACTACGGCCTAAACACTTGCTAAGACCATGTTAATAATGGATTTAAAAAATAAAAAACTTTTTAAAAACCTTCAATGAAAATGACAGCTTATTGCCAGCAATTACAGTCATGACTCAGACAAGTGCTTGAATCAATTTGCTTGCTCTTCACATGCTCTCATATGTCAGTCATACACAAGGAGTGTGCTGCAAGAGTTTGGCACAAGATTGATGGTGGGTTTAACCTGAAATGGAAATGAGCTCCTTGGTTAGATAAGTGTATATTGAATCCTATTTTTCTCACACACTTGTAAAGACCTCTGATGCAGTATATCTAACATGCTGTACACTTGTGATAATCAATATGGCCGTGTTATACTGTGGAATTAAATGCATCATGCAGGAAGGAGATGGTGCTGAGGCGAGACAATTGTACAATAAGCGTGTGTTCACTGCTGAGAAATAATATAAAGATTAATCTTAGTGTCATGCTCAGGTTTGAATTTCTTCTTTCTTTGCGAAAGTAAGACTTATAGTCATCAAAACTCACAGATATTCCTCGTCTGTGCTCTGTTGCTGGACCTTCCAACATCCTGCCAAACCTGTCAACAGAGGAGTGTGTCAAGATGTCAGACAGTTTTTACACTGTATGTGCAGGACACTGTATTTGTCAAATGGATCTCCTTCCTCACTTACAGCTGTGATAGAGTCCACTGCTTGCTCAGTGTCTCAGAGCCATCCATCACCATTTTGTCTTATTTTTTTTTTCCCTTCTGAAAGAAAGGCTACAAAGGTGATAAAAAAAACTTTTTCGAAGAACTTGTTTAGAAGGAGAATTTTGGTAAATTACTGCTTTTAGTTGGGAGAAGAATTTCTTAATAGCATCATAATTTGATATCATTCAGCTCAGTTTATGCAAAGAGCTACAAGGTTTATGGGAGCAGTGGGGCATTTGGACCCTCCTGTAACTGTATTGCCAACAATTTAAAACAAAGTTTCATATTATTAATGTTATGCTATACAGGTTAGGACAATGAAGTTGTTTTTCCTTTAAATGCAATACAAGATTTTTAAATTTTGCTGGACTATCTTTAAAAAAAATAAAATAAATAAAATTGCATTGTTATGATACTGAAGTCAAAAAGAAAAGAAAAAAAAATCCCTTATCAATATACCTTATTAAATGCACTTCTGTCATATATCTTCATATGCTGTTTTATAATATTTTCCTGTTAAATACTTCTGTATTGTTTCCGTACTATGTATAGCGGGCTTCATGCATGTACATCATATTTATGGATATGAACAGCATTGCCTGGGATTCAGAGCATTGCACTGGCCTGGAACACTGCAAAAGAAGGCAAGAGAAAAAGCAAGAGACCAAATGGAGTGGCACTCCACTGTCTAACACCCCAGCTGTCTGGGGAACTTGCACAACTTCAACACTTCTTAAATGAGCAGTCAAGCAAAAAACAAGTGATATTGTACCTACGCCAACTCTTGCAGTGTTCACTCAAACAGATATCGTATTCAAATAGAGAGAAGGGGCCTTTGCCGCCGAAAATCCCTTGTGTAGCACATGTCGACAAGAAAGAAAAGTCAAGTGGCGAATTTGTCTGGATGCCAGGCTCATCTGCCATCGTCCCCACAGGCTTGGCTTATTAGCATTGGCTGAATTATTGCTCTACTGTAGCGCAGAGGAAGCAATTCTTATGGGGATGTATGGCTAAGGACAGATGATGCCATGCTACCATGGGTCAGGAAAGGGACTGGTGTGTGACTGGTAAGGAAGATAAGTTTATTTGGGTGTTGTAGTGTTTGAGCTTTAAGAAAGGGAACATAATGATATTGCTTAATCAAAAATTCTATTATGACAATAACAGTGTGGCACCAGCATTAGTCTCCCTAGTGATTTTGCAAAAATGTCAGCATTTCCAAGGGTTTCATTTTTCCTGTTCCAGAGAAAACCGTTTTCAAAATACCACCCTGGCATTCAGTGACTAATCAGGCTATTCTTTAAACAATGTATGCAAAATATGTGCAAAAAAATGTGATTATTAATTGTTTGATTTGAATCAAACAAAGACTGAGACAAAATCCAGAGAGATTAATTGTGGATTGAAGTTACCACAGTCAAGAAGTAATTTAATAGGATGTAAATCAAATGATAAATAAGTAAGTAAATAAATAAATAAATGTATCTTAGAGACAGGTTTAAGACAGAGAACATCATCATAACAAACGTTCTAGCATTGTGAAACATGGCCAGTTAAGAGTTCTGGCTAAAATTAGATAGGATCATAAATACTTGATGGGCTGAAAAACAGGTGCTGTGGAAACTTTGAGCTGGAAAGACAGAGACGAGCTGCAATGTTAGACAAGATGAGAAAATTTTCCTTGATTGAGCAGATGCTGTAGTTTTTGCAGAATCAATCATAAATTTTACAGGATTAAACTGTTAAAAAAGTGAACCTCCAGAAGACAAAGTATAAAAAATGGCTACTGGTTAATTATTTTAATGTCCTATATAATATATATATATATATATATATATATATATATATATATATATATATATATATATATATATATATATATATATATATATATATAAAACAATTCAAAAACACATAATCAAGGTTACTCACGTTCTCTCATTGAAGTTTTCATATTTGTTAATTTCCTTGAAGAGTACTAATAGCAAAGTTGTCACTTCATGACCATGACTTCATACAAAAGGTTAGAAAAGGCTTCCACTATGTCACACTCCTCTTCTGGCCATTCTTGTCAACCTGAGTGACCCAGGTGGCCTGGAGTCCTCTGCTCACTTATAGAACCAAGGTTACATATGGAACCTTTCTTTTGTTCTTGATCACTGGGGTGGTTTCTTTCAGGCCTAGTGTAGGCTGTGTATCGTCACAAGGTTTCACGTCACATCCTGATGACCTTGGCAGACAATAGCAGACAGCACTCAAATAGAAAAAAATGCTGTACCATACTTTTTTGAGAATAAGAATCACTCAATGTTTCGATAATGTAGCTTAAGATAGTAAGGATAAAAATCATTCAAGCTCTGATATTGTACTCTTTTGATTTTAAGAACGACTTAAGGATAAGGATCACTTGAATTCACCATAGAGCACATATGTTGCAGTGAATCAACAATCTCTGTAAAATCTGAACAATGTAGACATGAACACCATGTTGTTGCAACACAAATGTCAGTCAAATGTAACACTCCTCTTAGTGCCACTCTGGAGGTAGCCATAAAGTGTATCGGATGGCATTTACCAGAACAAGATGCCTCTTGACCTACATTCAAGTATGCTTGTGCACTTCCTTTACCCAGTAGGCGAACCTGTTTTTAGACAGCAGAACCACTTTATGGTGGTCCCAGAAGCACACAATCATTGGTCCATCATTTAACTATCACTTCCATATAGTGCAAAATTTGGGAAAACCTTCCACTTGACGTCATACAACCGGTATGTAGATGCTGCATATGCTGGAGTTACACTCTTTGGACACATAATGGTGTTGTGCCCAAGTGCCAGACACATTATTTCAAGGTACGTGGTCTATTGTGCCACAGTTTGAACTGCAGGTCTGGTTCGATAGGTCTATTCATAAAAAAATAAAAAGAAAAAGAAAAGAAAAGTTATATTAAGACATAATGGAGCTCGCAGCACATTGATTACATAGTCTGATGGATGTAATGCAACATCATCCACAGTAGCACTAGCAGAAGAAATTCATTCAGCCGTAGGTTTGGCTAATTGAGCACCACCGAATCTTGGCCATCACCAAAATATTTGCCCCTGACTTGTCCGTGAGCCGCACTGGACAGTGAGATGTCTGTCGCATTACAAATAGAACAACATTTGCTCTTCTGTAGGCATTTTCTTAGCTGAAATAACTAACTGTAAATTTGCAGATGGATAGGATATTTTAAGACAGGTGTCCACTTCCAGAATCTATTTGCCTGACCTTCACATTGTTTGCAACTTTGTTTCCGTTTGGTGGTTGATGTAAACCAACATGGTGTTGTCTATCTGCACCAATGTTTGTGACCCCCCTTAGGAGTTCCTAAAAATGTTGCAACACTAGCTACATAGAGTTCATTTCTTTCACTGCCAAGTTTTTTTTACACACTCCTCCAGCCTAGCTGGGAGGCATCTGTCGTTAAAAATTTCCTTCTTTGCTGAGGAAAAATGTGTGCTGGACCAACGCCTCAGGGTGTGCACACACTACTAGTGACACCTGCCTTTGTGATATGGCTGACAGGTTCTAAGCTGCATGTGCAACATATCCAGTTTCAGTACTGGAACTGCAGATAATATCCCAACCAGACACATGTGAAAGTCAGCATATATGATGTGTGGCCACTCACAATTTCATTACTTTGTCCAAAGCCTCTGTGTTGTTTTTTTTCCCAAGAAGATTCATAGGACATGTGATTTGCGACAGTCAAGTGACTCTTTTCATGATTGCCTTTTAGCACTTCCACTTGTGTTATCTGCACATTTGTCTGGCAAAACACCTGCTAATAGTAATAGCCTAGCAGCCACTGATCCAGATAAAGGAGTATGCACAGACCCTGTTGTTGTACAGGTTCTGTTATGACTCACAATCCCTTTGTGAATAACATGTGCCAAAGCTAACCAAGGGGAAGGGTATGTCATTCTGCTGATGTGAAAGCAGAGAAATGCCCTGTATCCCATTTCCCCTAAATGTGGAAATCTATCTTTCAGATCTATGGTTACAAACTATCATGTTTGTTTACCTCTTGCATTACAACCAATATACGATATACAATAGTAGGCAGAAAGCACACATTTAGGTGTCTTGCATACAGATGCTGTGGATTCCATGGGGTAGATTGTTTTAAAAATAAAATTATTTTAAAAATAACCTGAGCTGAACTTCTGGCATGGGTCTTGCACCTTTGTGGGCAGACACTTGTATTGGGTGGTTGGTCAGCAATGAACTAATTGGCTAAGTGAGTATTTTCAGATACGATGCTACGAGGCCACAGCACTCTAATTTGATTAATCATGCAATGGAATCATGTATGCATTGTCATGTTCTGATCTGATACTTTTTTTTAAAATTATTGTTCTGGGTTGCATGGTGGCACCAATATTAACCTCTGTATGCTGCTTAACTCCATCCATGCTATTGGGTTTTTGAAACCCAACTTTGCAGGAACCCTGTTTTAGGGTTATAATCAATGTTTGCTCCTTTATATTCAGCTCCATAACACACATTTACAGGCAGGGTTTCATCAGCCTATACTACTACTAAAGAGACCATTAGTTTCTGTACTAGAGGCATTAATTTAAACTATAGCACTTCCACATCTGCCATTGCAGCCAGTATACATGATCTTTCCTCAGGTCACAGCTTTAATGTGCTCTTGAGTGTGCATAAGAGCACTTTAATGCAGTCAATACATTGTGTGATAGCCCAGTCACTCACTTCAACATCTATACCATGAGTTAGGTTAGGTATTCGAGTAGCTGTGACAAGTGGAAGATCCGGCATTAGGTTCACTGGTGCAGCCTCAATTGCCACTGCTGTTGAGTCACACTCCAGCATTATATTCTGATCACCAGATGCTCAAATGGCAATCTATTGGTACTCTCGCCCAAAGTGGACCTCAAGCTCAGAGAATGAGATGAACCTCTGAAAGTTAACTGTTTCTGTATATGAGGCAGCTGTAGGCTACGCCTCGAGCTCTGCACTTGCATTTGGCCCATACCTGCTGCCATCTCCTGTATTCTGCATTCCAACATGGTAAAGACACTCACTCCTCTTCCACTGGACTGAAAAGCAGATTCCTCTGCCTGTTTCTGTTCCTGTTGCTAAAATGCAGTGAAGGAGCTTACCTTTTTCTTCCCAGCAGGCTCTGATGCCAAACCTGCTGCTCATTTCACTCCTCACTGAAGCCATTCAACAGCAGAAGGTGATGAATAGCCAGCAGCATTGTGCTCCAGGTAGGGCAAGGCTTTGTAAGTGCCTGTCATAAATGTTCATGTCCCAAACAGTTTGGGCACTTATCATGTCCATTTTTCCATGCTTGGAAGAACCAACAGTTTCATTTTAGCCTGAAGTTCACAAAAGGTTGTAAAATTTGACAAAATTAGGATTCTAAGATTAATTACTGTGTCCACAGCACCCACATTGCTACATACCAAACTCAAACAATGAGCCACGTTACTTCTTCAGTGACACAATCAATCATCGCAAAAAAAGTAATACGTCAAATAAAGGAATTACCATCACCCGTATGGTATGCTCAAACACACTCTATGTGTTGGTACAGATTTAACCTCTTAAATTCTTCAACAAGACAAAAATGGCACAGAGGATCAGTGTGCTGTAGTCAGGACCTTTTATAGGCTTGATATGTGATGTCATGGTCACAATGTGAACACTTTACTATTACTATTTGGCAAGGAAATGAACTAATGAAAAAACTCCACAAGTCCTGCCCCGAGGGTCCTGAATAAAAGGAAGTACAACCTTACATTTTCCCATATAAATAGGTAAGTAAAACGTCCTCACTTGGCAGTTTTGGTGTGAAAATTATTTAAAAATATCTTTTCATATTAAGCCCCTTTCTACTATGTAAATGAGGAAAATCCTAAATGTGGTTGTAGATTGAGATATTCCTGTATTCTGTAATTAAAAAGGATCTATAATCAAATATATCTTCTGTTCTTTTTTTTTTTTTTACTTGCAGTGGAAATTGAAAATGAACATGACCAATTTAATATTAACATTTAATCAAGTTAACTCGGGAAAACCAATGCAAAAAAGAAAATGTAAAACATAAAAACTCAAATAACTTAAAAGTAAAGCTGCCGCTGTTACTAAAATTATGAGCAATATTAGTCCTTCAGATCCTGCTTGTGCACTTTTAAATAATTAGCCATAGCCATACTTTCCATTATTCCACCACTGTTACTGCTGTGAAAGCAATTCTGTAACAGCCGACCGCAATATTTAGCATTTTAATGTTTGCTTTTTCAAAATGCAGCTTATCCTGAATTTGATATTCATAACCAGGTGCATGAAATGGACATCCATTTTTGTTTTGAACACTCTCTCAGAATAATCTCTCTACGATATGTTCACATGACTTTCTCATTACAGCCCTTCAAAATTAGAACTCAACAGACTGCATCCCAGTTTTGGACAGGGAGAAAGATGTCATGTCAGACCATTAGAAAATTTGTCTTTGTAGCCACATCATTTACATGTAGAACACTGATTTTTCTGCAGTGATATACCACATCTCCACCTGACACAAGACAGAAGTGCATGACTGCACACACACGCATACTCACGCGAGGCATGAATGTTCAATTAAGCATGCAGCAATAATGGTGCTTCTTCCACACTGTCAGGTTGCTGTAGGTGAAAATGTTTTCCTTGCAGACAGCTTGATGTGCCGGCCCATCACTAGCGCATTTAAATCTGCTGAGACTGTTTAAAAAAAAAAAAAAAAAAAAAAAAAAAAGCAAAGTACAGCAGTGTGTGCTGAAATACTACCTGACTATCTCCAGTGATTTGCTACATTTCTGCTGCATTTAATACATCAGGACTTAGAAAACATGTTTGTAAGAGTGGCTTTAAGTGGCTTTAGAAGAATAAAGGGATGTATTTTAACATTATTTCAGTATCCTTTACCATCACATCCTAAAGCGGTGATGTTTTAGAGACTTCAAAGACATTAAAATGAGACGAAGAGGAAAGGCATCATTAAAGTATTTATGGATATTTCTATATTTAATGATGCTCTATTGGTGCTGGTAAGACTGAGGCCCATTAATGGCAACATGATATCTTTAAAAGATGTTGTGAAAAATTGATAATGTTTTCTTCCTTAAATGTGACAGAGCATTAATTTCAAAAAGTAAAAGCTCGTTTTAAAATAAATAAATAAATAAATAAATAAATAAATACATAAATAAATACATAAATAAATAAAAGAAATTGTATCCTATTTTATTTTACTTTTCAAAAAAAGTACAAAATAGGAACAGGAGGTAAAAACATCATACATAATAAGACAAAGACATAGATTGCATAATACAGATAAGGCAAATCCATGTAAAATACAATCGGTGTTTCTATTCTCAATGGCAGGACTTTTTTTTTAAAAGACACTGCAAGTGTTTAAGATGAGCAAAATGTTATTTGTGTATTATTTTTTGTTGAATATAAATCAACATAATTATGATGGTCACAAACTAGGTTCTGATGAATATGTAATAATATCTAATAACATCACCCACACAGAGTCACACATTTGGAAAATGTTACATTTCAAAAACACATGCATTCAGGAACCCATGCACTATAAATAAATAGCACATTGACTGTGTAGTTAGTAATTTACTTTATTCGATACTTGTGAATGATGTTCTACAGTAGAAGTCTTATAGATTATGCCAGATTCTTTTAATGCAGAATTTAGATTTGGCCATATAGTATCCCTATCCAATGTAAGTCAAATATAGTCATTTTAACATTGAAGGGGATTAATCATATCATGAAACTTGAGTGCGTCAATCTTTTCAGAAAAAAAAAAAGTTCAGCTGTATGGCCAGTTAAAGACAACTTATGCAAGTGAGTCAGACCATCTCAAAAGTTCTCCTTTACTTTTCTGTAGTTATTCTCCTCACTTTTTAAAAGAGAGAAAGATATTCATTCTCACACTTCAGACCTGTCACTGAAAATCGAACCACGAGCTTCAATAGGTGTAATGTTTCTCAATACTTTTCCACTTCACCGTCTCTAAGGTAGATTAATCATTGTGCCCAAGATTATTCTTTGCAACTAATCACTTGGTTGACTGTGTAGAGCAAGTTCTAGTACTCTACAAAAGTGAAATAACTCCATATCAAGTTCCTGCCAAGTGAGAAAATTTTTCTCTCAGGACTGAGTGGATTCCATTCAACCCACAGTGTATATATATATATATATATATATATATATTTATATATACTCCGAAAACTTTTCTTTTTTTTTTAAAATTCAAGATGATACCATTTTCATAGCGTTCTGGATTGTGCTTTTTTCTTTCTCTTTCTCTCTCACTCACTATTGTGCTATTGCTGTCATTCACGCTAACATGTTTTGCTCATTCGCTCTTGGCTTCGCATCTGCCAAGTAGCACGTGTTGTCAATGAACTCCCAATGACATCCCACTGTTCCAAGCTCTTGATTGACAGTTCAGGCAGCCAGCACAAGCAGGAAATCAATAACGTGGACCCACCAGACACTACTGTGGTAGTCTTCAAGGAACTGGCCTGCTGGACACTCTGCCAATCACCAACCAGAAAATGTAAGGCTAGCCAGCCATGAACAAAAAGATACCCAAAGGCAGCATGACGAGGCCAAGGTTTAAATAGATTTATAATTTTTTTTCTCCAAAGATTTTAGTGGACAGCAGGAGAGAATGAAAGGCTAGTGGAGAGGTGAGTCAAGGATCTATCTATCTATCTATCTATCTATCTATCTTTGTAAATATATACTTACCGGCCACTTTATTAGGAAAATGTTTACACCTGCTCATTCACGTAATTATCGAGTCAGTCAATGACTCAATCAGGTGGCAGCAGTGCAATCACAAATTGTGAGTCAATCCTCACAATGGTGGAAAATTTGTGATCTCAGTGACTTTGACCACAAATTTTTGGTGCCAGACAGGCTGATTTGAGTATATCAGAAACTGCTGGTCTTCTGGGATTTTCACACACAACAATTTTCATCTTTCAGAAAGATGAAAAATAATGTCACTTTTTTTAACATCCAATGAGCAGCAGTTCTAGAGGTAGAAATGCCTTGTTGATGAAAAAGGTCAGAGGGGAATGGCCAAACTGGTTCGACCTGACAGGAAGGCTATGGTAACTTAAATAAGCACTCTTTTTAACCATGGTGAGTAGAAAAGCATCTCAGAACACACAACATATCAAGCCTTGAGGCAGATGGCCTACAACAGCAAAAAGGACTACATCAGGGACCACTCTTGTCAGCCAAGAAAAGGAATCTGAGCCTACAGCAGGTCCAGGCACCAGGGTAGTGGTAGCTCAGTGGTTAAGGCATTGGACTACTGGTCATGAGTTCAAATCCCAGCACCACAAAGTTGCCACTGTTGGGCCTTGAGCAAGGCACTTAACCCTCAACTGCTCAGTTGTATAAATGAGATAAATGTAAGTCACTTTGGATAAGGGTGTCTGCCAAATGCTGGAAATGTAAGCAAAACTGGACTGTTGAAGATTAGAAAAATATTGTCTGGTCTTTTCACAAACTTCAGTTGTCCAGTTTTGGTGAGATAATTAAAATAAATAAAGTGGTGAGTGAATGTTTATGCTAGTACATTAACAGTAAACTAAAAGTGTACTAGACATTTAGTGTACTTTTCTCCAGGTATTCTTGTAGTGAACTTGAATAAATTAAATATAATTGGATTTACTCTTTTCTGAAAGGATCGTCTGTGCAAGTTAAAGATTCTGATGCTAATTATGATGCTATATTTCAGCAAATTTGTCTATTGCTTTATACTGATTGCATTTCCATTACAAATAAAAAGACATATATTAAACAACTTTAGTTCAGACAATCAACAATTGTCACTGGTGTGACAATTTGTTCTCAAACAATATATTACTGAGCAGCTTGGTATTCCTGGAGGATAATACAGAGCTGCCAAGTTGCCCGGATTAGCCAGTACAATTTGCCATCCTTCCCACACAAATGAGAGCATGGAACAAAAAAAAAAAAAAAAAAAACTTAGCTAGATGAGCTATTCAGGGGATGTGGGGAAAGCAAAAACAATAAGTCTTCATCTTCATGCTTCATCTGGAGTCAAATGAATTATAATGAAGTTGGGCTGTCACAGAGACTCCCGAAACTAAAGCTCAAGCCAAACCATGCTCACAGATTTTGCAAGGTCATGAGTCTTCACCATGTTTTAAACTCTGTGCTGTTGCATGTTTGTTGGAAGTGTATTTACTGGTGGAGGAGCAACTTGACAATCGGTGAGCAGCCACCACTGTGACCTTGCTGGCAGGTTTTGGCGTTCTCACACACATTTGAAGACTTTTCAAATATTGTCGCCCTGGGCGCTCTGCCTAGCACCTGCGTTGTTTTATGTCTTCTCTGCCAAAAAAAAAAAAAAGGAACGACAGAAAAAAAAAAATCATATTTCCATGGTTACTGGAAGAATTAAAAATGCATCAAAACATTGCAAAAATGCCAGGGATGTGCAGACGGTGGCAAGTGCAGGTGTGCAACCAGGAGCTGACAGATGTACGGCATATAGCGTCGACGAGCGAGCCTCTGTTTGGGCCCACAGTCAAAATAATCAACTGCTCTGGCATCAATTTACAGCAAACAATGGTGCGATATCATCTTCCCCCTCCCTCCTTCCTTTGTCCTTCTCTCCCCTGTCTCTTTCTTTGCCACCAAGCCCACTTTGCTTCAGAGATGAATACATTACTCTACCCTCTTCCAAGCATTTTATTCTCAGATGGATGTTTGTGAAATGGAATGGAAAAATGTCTTACGGTCTTATTCCCCTCTCTTTCCCCTCCCTCCCTCCCTCCCTCCCTCCCTCCCTACCTCCTTCCTTCCCTCGATCACTCCCAGTCTTTGCCCTGCATTCTGCAGATTAAGGATAACCCAAACAGGATATGAAATGCTACTTGAGGCCTTGCGTGAGATAATGGTATCTACCCATGGGTAGATCACTTGGGTTTTTACGTGACACGCCAGGTGAAGGTAGAACAAGACAAGGGCACAGCGCTCAGATCAGAGGGCAGCTAGCCCCAATTTTGAATCCCTGCCATCATTCTGCCTCAATCAAAGCTGATTCCACAGACCTTTATTCCTCTCAGTAACAGGATCTGCTCTGACTGAATTGCAAAGTGATGTCTAAGCCAGGTTATAATGCCATTCCTGTGAGACAGGGCTGTGAATGATTTCTAAAATAATTAGAAGTGATGTGCTAATGCTTGGCATATCTGACATTAACAGTACTATACAAATTGAGGTTCATTATTATTGCACACTCAATCCATTTGCATTAATAGTAAAAAGACATATAGAACAAGATACAAGATGTGACCTTTTCTTTTTGTTATTTGTGAACATTTTTGTGTGTGTGTTTTTTTTTGTTTTTTTTTTGGAAGTGGAGTTTTTCCTTATCAGTGCTCAAAGCCCATTTATAAAACCATGAAACCTTTTAAGAGTTTATAATTAATTTGCAGCATGGTCTTACATGGTCTTAGTAAGATGAAAAGATAGAAATTTTAAGATTAGGTTTGAAGGTAGGGTTTGCTTTCATAATTAATCCTATCTTTTCATTCTTATGAAATCAATCAAAATCCAACCACATTATTCTGAACACATTGAAATTGATATGAAATTTGATTTATTGTGAAATTATTTATTTCAGAATTTTGTAAAAAAAAAAATAATAATAATAATAAAAAAGATAATAATAATATATGCATTTTAGCACAATTACTGGTGGTCTCTAGATAAACTGACAGGAGTCAAGTAAGGAAATCAGGTGGGACCAAGCTAAAGCTAATATTATTGATCATATTTCCCTTTAAAATGATCTGATTGTGCGTAAAACCTGCAATATGTTAATGATTATACACTTTGATGAATGCTTTATTTATGTGTAAAACTGCATCTTTCTTCTTTGCTTTCATTCTGGTCATAAGAGCATTTCTGTGTTTTGGTTGAAGATGGTCAGACCCACAGTGCTGACAAGTCAAGAGCTGAGTCTCCCGTATCGCTGACAGCTGAGTTGGGCCAGGGAATGAGACTTACAGAGCATAAGACACGTGGGTCAAAGGTCAGTGGAAAAAACACTTAACTGCTTGTTGTTCCTTCCTTGACTGGTATCTGTGAGTGACAAATGAAACTGTTGTGTGAAATATGGAGGAGGGGGTAAAAATGCCAGGTTTTAATGTAGCATTTTTTTTTTTTTTTTTTTTCATCAGCGATTAAGTTTCTGGAGGACACTAAGGCCTGCCAGCCATGCAGAGTCTTACAAAAAATAATATTTGCTCTGTCATTTCCTCCCACGCAGTTAGCAGCAAGGCCTCTGTAAACTGCCTTAGGTCATCTTTAAATCAGTCTTGAGTGCTTGTGAGATTGCAGTGCAGGTTTAGCCCTGGTTTAATGGTTTCAGTGTTAATCATATTATGACATGTGGATGAAGCTGATCAAAGGTAAGACTGGAACCGTATGGAAAAATCACTATATGTAAACCAAAAAACTCAGTATCATGGTTTTTAGAATATTTTGGTGCTTACTGCTTATTTTGCATTTTCTGAAGACAGTGACAATGATTAATGGCATTGTAGCCTTTAATGTAGCATGACCCCATATTAAATTACTATAGAATATATATATATATATATATATATATATATATATATATATATATATATATATATATATATATATATATATATATATATATATTCACCTGGTATTAAATCGTGATGCTGAGGAATTACCTGATTATATCGTGATGCTGAGGAATTCTTTAATCTGATTTTTCAGAAGGTTTTGGTTTATTATCTATAACACCAGCTCTATAATCACAGGGTTATATTAATATTCTTGTTCTAATATGTTATCATGCCTATAGTAACATTTCACATGGTCATGTGTGGTGGATGCTCCATATAATCTAAGCCTAACAATAAAGTGATTAAAAAGCTGTTGTTATTTAACAATGTAAAACATTGGCTTTCTGTAAGGAAAAGATCAAGCATCAAAGAAGACTTCAGTCAGTGTCAGTACTTTCAAGTAAACAACCAATTACTTTAAGTTTTTCACTCTCGGGAAAGCCTCAGAACAGAGGATATATATATATATATATATATATATATATATATATATATATATATATATATATATATATATATATATATATATATGTGTGTGTATATATATATATATATATATATATATATACACACACATATATATATATATATATATATATATATATATATATATATATATATATATATATATATATATATATATATATATATATATATTTCTTATTAGACTATTAGCTGAGAGAGAGAGAGAGAGAGAGAGAGAGAGGCACATGAAGGAAAGCATGTTTATAGCTGCTCTAATACAAGTGATAGAACTACCTTTTTTCATGGACATTTCAAAACATTAAATAACAATGAACTGATAAGAGTACAGTGTGCTGCTCTTTGATCAGTAGAAAACTGTCATCGTTGACCAACTGCTGTTTTATAAGAGGAATAAAACTCCTTGTGAAGTATTGTAACTATAAAATGATCTTGAGAATGATAACAGCAACTGTGCTTCAAGTTGGGCTGCATAATACCTCCCAATCATTATTATTTACTATCCTGTGTTCACTGTAGCCTCAGATTCCTGTTCTTGGCTGAAATGAGTGGACCCTTGATGTGGTCTTCTGTTGTTGTAGCCCATCCGTCCCAAGGTTCGATGTGTTGTGTATTCTACTATGCTTTTCTACTCACAGTGTTTATAAATAGTGGTTATTTGAGTTAACATAGCCTTCCTGTCAGCTTGAACCAGTTTTGCCATTCTCAAGCACATGTATATAGGTGTTCCTAATAAAGTGGATGGTGAATGTATATTGAGTATATAAAGATAAAACCTGCTATCCACTGAAAGCTACACAGCATCGCGCAACACTCTGAATGCTCCTCTCGCTCTCAAAGGAGTAAAGTTTCAGCATTCCTGCCTTTCCTCCTTGCTTATTTTTATTTGTTTTAATATGGGTATGCTCTGTAAAAGAGAGATGAAGTCACAGAGGAAGCTCAGGAAGGAGGCGGTGATTCTCCAGTGCCCTACGCTACACTTGGTTAATAGATGGATATAATAAGGCTGACTGCTTTGTAGAAACTTCCACTGAGTAGGCCTCAAGGGAACAGACCCCTGCTTCACAAGCTCAAATGATGTAATTCAATTGAAATACTTCACTTGCTCCAAGGTGCCACAGCCGGCATTGCTAATTAATCTGCGGTTTTAAAAAGAATGTGTTGCTCATGTTTGTATTGATTTTTTTTAAAAATACATTTTTAAAATGTCACACTTCATTTGTATACGTGGGGTATTGTATAAGTATACATGTAGATACTTTTGCCCCATTATATTTAAAGTCAGTGGGAGAAATAAAAATTTCTAAATTCCTAACTAGCCCAGCACAACTGGAAGCCTGGTTGTAATTGCCCACACATGCTGTGCATAGCAAATAAAAAGAAATGTAAGTAGTAATTAAGAGTAAATGAGCTGAATGTTAGAATAGTAAGAAAAATATACTATACATCATAGCATCATTGTTGTCGCAGATTGTCGCAAATGTTACCATACGGCATGATAATGAAAGCACAAGGCGTTTAATCTCCATGGAAGAGTATAACCATTCATACAATACAAAAGAAGAGGATGCTACGTTGTTCATCATGTCATGTTACTGGATCCATTTCCCCATGTTAAGGTCCCACAGAAAACCACATAATTAATTTGTTTACACTGCCTTTCACAAACATGTGATCCCACAAACATGATGTGTTTTTGTCCAGGGAACGCTCTGGCATTATAAATACGTCACATACACACACAATCTGTGTGTCTGCCTCCACTCATATTTGCTCTCCAGTGGCGCACCCTACGCACTACTTCCTGCACGGAATCCATATCAAACACTCTCAGGTCCTCGGAGAGCATGGGCATTATTTTTTATTTTGTCTACTGTTAAATTCTGTGGATGTGGCAGGACCAGGAAAGCAATTCCAGAGGATGTGTACTGTAGTGAGTTCTCCTCCGAGGTGAGAGAATGTCTGACAGCCAAGCATACAGACAAGAGTGTTTAGTGGGATGCTCATGGGAGTTACAGTACCAAGGGAGAAGGCAATGATGTATTCACTTGTTTTGTTTGTTACACTGATCTGCCATGTGTTATGTCCTTCACAAAGCTCAGATTGCACCTAAAAGGTTTAGTTTATCAACGGAGGATGTACAAATGATAAATTGATGGCTCGGAATCTAGACAAGGGAATCAGTTAAGAGTTATTACATTTCAGGCTTCATATGATTGTATTTGTATAAAATCCGAAAGAAAATCTTCTTTTGCAAAAATGTCTATTAATTTTGTGTGAGGTCGCACAAAATGACCCAAAAACTGGGAAAACCTTTTGCGTTTTCTGGAAAATAGCCATGAATTACAAAAAATAAGTTCTTCTGCCAGTAATATAGTTTGACATTTCTAGATAAATCTAAATATTTTTGATCAAACTGATGAGGAAATCTTTTATTTCAGTTACTTTCTAACCTTGACTTATGTGCAAAGATCCTTTTGGTTAACCAATTTGGTTAACACAGTGGCGAATGTATTCAGCCTGCCTAAAAATGTCTAAAACTTTGCTGGCTAAGTGTTCTTTTCTCACAATTTCATCAAGTTTTTGAACAGTTACATGCCGCAGTGAAATGGACATAATCAATTTGTTTGGTAATCAGATAACTGGCTGTCAAAATGTCTGCAATGCTCCTGTGGCATCACATCATAATCAAAACAGAGAAGAGCACGTACACACTGTGTACACACTGTAAAGAAATGGGATTGTAAAATGTGTAAATGACCTAATAAAAGACATTAATAACAAGAAGTTTAACCAACAGAGCAGAATTGACTGAATTAATCAAAATTACAGACTGAAATACAAAGGATCAGAATTAATGACTGAATTAATTATTTCCACCCCAGTGTTCAGTGGAGTGAAGAGATGATGATGAGGATCACGTACAAATGCCGCAAGTGACTTTTACTTTTAAGTGATGAGACAGAGACTGATGTGGTTGATGCTGATGATCAAAGTGAGAACTCATTTCCCATTGTCAAATTCAAATTCTTTAAAAATTGGCAATAGTGGTGTTTTTTTTGTTGTTGTTGTTTTTTTAGCATAAGCTCTGTAGGTTAGGGTTAGGGTAATCTTTAAAATGCTAGAACTTTATGTCTTACACACACACACACACACACACACACACACACACACACACACACACACACACACACACACACACACACACATATATATATATATATATATATATATATATATATATATATATATATATATATATATATATATATATATATATATATAATATGTGTGTGTGCAAATAAGATATTTTAAGATATAAAGTAAGATATTTTAGTTCAGGAAAGCCTTTCTGGGGTGAGGGTGGGGGTGGGGTTTCTTTGTTTTTTGTTTTATACGTAGTAGAAAATATCAAAATTTGACCATGGGAAGGGTTTTCCCAGGCCTACGCACAGAATCCAGTAAAAGGATTTCTGCCATCATGTACGTTGCAAAGTGAAGGTCATCAATTCAGAGTCCAACACTAAGAAGCCTATGTTGAATCAGGTTTCTTTGAGAAAGGAAAACATCAAACTCTGCTGGACTCCAGTCCTCTATGAGCATATAGATGAAAGGAAACTTTCATTGCATGCATGTCAAAATTTTATACAAACTTTAATCATTTCAGCAAAACTCAACTGATTGTTGTAATCCCCTCTATCAAGAAAACGTGTATCAAGAAAACACCTGATATTTGAACCATGGAATAACAACAACAGGAGATAATAATGAGTCAAACTTGGGTAAGTTAATCTCACTGGTATTGATTACTACAGCTAACAATCAGACCAATATTACTACACCAGTACTTAACATCAGTCTCTGTGTGTTGTCACCCCACAAAAGGGAATTCCATTTCTTTCACTAGCGGCCATTTGTTGATTTCGTTCCCTGTTTCCTGTTTGAGACTTCCTCCATCTGACTGATGGGAAATGGTGCATTCTCAGCGGGGGACGGAAACTCCTCCTGGCTGTTTGCTATCCATCATTAGTGTGACAGTGGACGTTAACTTTTTTTTTTATAAATCGCTCTGTCTCCAGTGTGTCTGCTGTCCACAGCGTTCCAGCTGCCCTTTTTATTTAGCAGCTCTTAGTCCGACCTCGCTGTGGTAATGGAGAAGCAGTAAGCAGAAGGAAAAAAAACCCAGAATATTAATGCAACCGCAGGAGATGAAAGTGGTAATTTGTCATACATGTGTGATGTATAATCATTAGATTGCAGTGGGCGCTCCTTCATATTTGTCCATACTGGGCTTTAATCCACATGAAAGGCGATGTCATCTGTATCATAAAACAAAAATAAATATGGATGCCAAGTGCTTTGTGAAATTTTTATTGCTTTTTAAACAGTATGCATAGTGTACTCCCGTCTGTTATACAGTATTTGTTCTTGCTCGGATGCTACTCTGCATACCTGCGAATCTAATGAATTAGACCTTTAAATCACCTTGTCCTATGTGCTGGATTTCTATCCTTTCACCTCATTTTCAGTACAAATCCAAAATTTGTTCAGGGGTTGTTGTTTTTTCTTCTTTTTATGTATGTGTATGAGCCAGTGTCAGTTATGGACCAACTTTCGACTCTGTATCGCTCTTAAAAATGAAGGAATTTGAATATAAAGCCAGCCTTAGGGTCTTGGCGATAGGATTAATATTTATGTATCAGCCCCTTGGGGGCCATAACAGAGAATACATTCACCATTTATCACATCTTTTGGGGAACATTTTGTCTGGGCCTTAATTACAGAGCATTAAAATCGCTCTTATTGTCCAATTGCATACAGAATGAAGATGTTTGAAAGGGTGTGTGTGTGTGTGTATGTGTGTGTGTGTGTGTGTGTGTGTGTGTGGTAATTTAAGTTGTATACTTTAAGTGCATTAAAATCAATTAAACACTCTCATTATTTGGGTATCAGAGTTTTCTCCTCTTCATTAACGTAACAATGTGTGAAATCACGCAACCAGAACTGAGCAGTTAACACAGTCATTGACATTTATATGCTGTGTAGGCAACAGTTTAGGAAATGCCGTCTCAAAGACACACAAAGGGAAAAAAATGGAAATTGCCTTCAGCTAATACTGGAAGAAATTTCAGTTAAAAAAAAAAAAAAGTCAACATAAATTAGGAAATATATTCCTATATTAAATTACATTAATATAATTTAAACAAAAAAGGCACATGAATTTGAAAAAGGATGCAGGAATTGCTGCACTGTTTCTTTACTACATACTTGGCTTAAGTGAAGCCAAACAAACTGGACTGTTATAGTAACTTAATAACATTTTTTTTCCCATCCAATTAAATTATTCAAGGCCTTCAGCAAAGGATCCCAGGATGTGACGATAAGCCACTGGCAAATGATGGCCTTCCCCTCAGCTACAGTACTTGATGGATTTTTTTTCTCTCTCTTTCATTTTTCAAAACCAATTGATTGTTATCATAGAAAGATAAAGCACCATGGCGACAGTGAAGAGATCTTGCATTGATGGAACAGCGAGTGGACATTTTGTTTCATGTGTTTTGAGTTAATTTATTCCATACTGACCATGTATTGTTTCCCATATGGCCTGTCTACACTTGAATTGACTGATTAAGTTTTCAAATAGTAAAACTCACCCTTATTCCGCTCATTTCCCCTCAAGATAAACAAAAGTTAGTATTTAAACAGGACTAGTATTAGGTCCTGGTATTAACA
This sequence comes from Ictalurus punctatus, assembly GCF_001660625.3. Classification (NCBI taxonomy): domain Eukaryota; kingdom Metazoa; phylum Chordata; class Actinopteri; order Siluriformes; family Ictaluridae; genus Ictalurus; species Ictalurus punctatus. Next base: position 9,698,945 of record NC_030425.2, read on the forward strand.
GGTGTTAGGACGATCATTAGCACAATGGGCCAAGACAGCAGAGTCTCTTTTCTCAGCTTTCCTCCTAGAAAAAAGGATTCTTCAATCCAGAATCCAAAACTGTTCTTTCAATTATTCAACCCTCTGAGGGTTTTCCTCAGAGGGTTCCAAGCAGAACACAGTAACTATCCAAAGAACCCTTGGGAACCCCCTTTTTTATAAGCATGAGACGTTCTAAACAAATCTATCTACATATTAAGTAAATTAAGCCGGTTTCTATTGATTAATTGCACATTTTGCAGAAAGCAGCTGGTATTATTAAAATCTTTTCAGCATGTAAAGGACACCACATGCAAGCATATGTTAGGTCATGAAATATTTATTATTAACTTTATTATGAACTTTAATTCAATACATAATAGTGCAAGCACTTCACGGAAAGATACACTGGCCAACCAATTTATTAGGAACAGCTGTACCTTCTCATTCATGCAATTATTCAGTCAATCATGTGGCAGCAGTACAATGCATACAATTATGGTCACAGTTCCTGAGATCACATTTTCCCCCCATTATGACAATTGGTTGATTGTCGTTGGTTATGACAATTGGTTGATTGATTTTATGCATTGTGCTACTATGGTTGATTGGATAATTATACAACTATTGTTTGATTGGATAATTGCATGCATGACCAGGTATACAGGTGTTCCTATTAAAGTGCCCAGTAACTGCATAGTAATACTAATACTAATACTAATGCTAGAAAACTAAAAACAATATTTTGTACAAGGCTTTCACAAAGCAGGGGGAAAATCAGCACCTCTCCAGCCCAGGCTCTAAAAGCTCTCTCACCGTAAGAACGCAGCCCACTATTAAGCTTCAAACCTCTCAGCACTGCATATAGTACATTTACCAGCACACAATACTGCATTTCACAATGTGAGTCACTGATGGAGGAGTTGTTTTGGTTGGCATTTTCCGCTTGACTCCTACATCCTGGAAAAGGCATGGAGTCAATCTGAGCAATTTGAGTGGATAAACAGCCGGCTCATCACTCGTTGGGGAGATTTAAAACAAGAGGTGAAGCCATTGCCATTAAGTGTAGTAATCAGCCATGTTGAATGTGATCCTTCACTCTCACTCCACTGCACCCTTAGGGCCCAGTTGTACAGGCTTATTTTCTAGATGGCCCTAAAGAGTGTGAAAAAAAACCACACCTAATAACAAGGTGAATTGTTATTCATTTGTTGCAGATCTTTTAGATTCACTCAGAAGATTAAAATTGTCATGATACAGACGTCATTTCGTTATATTTCGACACCGTATTTAAGAAAATAGGATTGTAAATCCTCGTGTGAAATTCTGTAATTAGAAAAAATGATTTCACTGGATTTATACAAATACAAATGAAGTCATTCGAAAAGCAATGCTAACCGGTTATAACTCGGTATTTCAAAGCATGCATGGTGTCCAGTATTATCATATTATCTTGTCCTATGCTCATACACATAAACCCACATAAATACTGAACTTAGCCATAGCCTCTTTTAAGCTGGACTACTTTTTTTTATCATGCATTTCAGCACACTACTTTGGAAAGGGGTTGTATTGACTGATTTTCCTAATGATGCTCCTCCGGGAGACTGAAGCACTGCTAAAAGGTGGACACTTTACAACAGGCCCCATGTTTTTTTTAGGTTCATTAAAATAACTTAGGACCTTCTACAAGCTGAAGAACAAGAGGAAACTGTAATTTGTCAAAGTTTTAGCTCCTCCGTGTCATTAATTTCCATACAGTCCAACGCTCCCTAATGATTTATGTGCTCCTCAAAAGGCACACCAGAGGTTATAAATGATTGCATCCTTTGGGAAGAATGAGTAAAATTGTTTGAATAAGAGCTGATATCATCATCAGGAAGATAAGTCCACAGGGCTTCCGACTTGAAGTTGATAGACAAATATGTCCTGTTCATTAAAATCTGTAATCATGAACATGTGCAGGCCAGCACTGCCAAATGCAATGGGTAAAATGCTGATTGGACACTAAAAACACATCTGATGTCTATTAAAACTAGTTTCACTGTATCAGCTACATTATGTGCATAGTGTTAAAATCATTATACCACAGCTCTGTTGAATTCCTGAGTCTTATTAGTCAGAAGGTATTGAGTAATTTTCTAAAACAGCATCTGTGACAATAGTGCCAGCTGCAAGGCAAATGTTTTACATATATCATGCAGGTTTACAGCATATTAATGCACCTTAATTTCCACAGTAACAGCTCGTTTACTGTACAAGGGCTTGTATGGTGCATGTTCCACACTAATGTAAGGTGAATAATAAACAGATTTAAAATCTATCAAAGGACTCCGGTGTTAGTGCTTTGGAACAGTCAGTTTTAAGTTTGCACTATATTAAAGTATTATTAACTTGAAGAAAGAGGCTGGTGAGGGAATGACTGTTTATAGCTGCTATAATGTGAGTGATCAGGAACCAACTTTTCACAGCTGTTAATAAATAAAAGACTGTAATTTTTTAGAACATCATTGTGGTTTTAAAAGGAATAAGACTGCAAGATGTGCTGTTATTGGAAAATAATACCTTTCACTTTGGTAACAATAACTCTGCTTCACATTGGGCTGCATTAACACTTATTACATATGTTATTTGTTCTATAACAGCACATCGTGTTGAATTTTATTCCTTAGAAACAAGATACATCCATAGTGTAGTGCAGATTGAAACAACAGACAAATGCAGAGATGTTTTGGTTAAAGCTGCTGCAACATTTTGTTCTTTGGCTCATTACTCGCAGGACTGCCCTGATTAACTCGCGGGGTGTAATTGAGATTGCACTGCTAAAAAATCTTCTCCCCCCTCACAGTATATGTGCTCTGTATTTGCCCATCCCCGCAATCTCAAAGCATCTCGTCTGAGAGGCAGCCCTCTCTTCCTCTTCATCTGTTCTGTGTGAAGACAGAATGGAGTGTAATATCACACACTCCCGAACGCACTCAGATGATGTGCCAGCTCCTTTCAGACATGGCTTTTCAAACAAGACACTAATGTGTACAGTCAGTGGTTCGGTAAATCAAAGCAATAGATGTTTTTTTTTATTTATTTATTTATTTTCTTGTACAGTTTTCCCTCTGTTTTGCTTGAATATGTACCCTGCAGTTCCTTTATCACTCCATTCAATATACATTTAAGTTCAAATTATTTTACAGTGATATTATGCTTTGCAAAACAACCCATATATTATGTACACATGACACACAGATAACAAAGCAGCTGTATTCTGTGGCATTTAATTGGTATCACCTATTGAACTCGTGTCTTATCTTGCTGTAATGCTAACTAGCTGATTCTACAATACATTAAATGTCCTTATACATAACTATTTGCACATCCCTGCATGGTTTTATACAGATACAGGATGGTCTGGGTAAGAGAAAAATGTCTAGATGTATAAGTATGACCTTGTAATCTTTTTTTTTTCAGCTCAAAAAAAATGAACTTGCATTAAGCTGTTTGTGCATCTTGGTCTTTTTTTTTTTTCAAGCCCTGGCCTTCATGAACTTTCTATAGTCAGCTGCATTTTTATCTCTGTATTTCATCTCCACTTTCTGTTTCTGAGTTTTTGTAGATATTTTATATCATGACAAAGTATAGAAGAAAATACTGGTCACTGGCATAGAAGAGATACCTGAGACAGAGATGTCATTAGTACACTGACCCTCTCGTTGTTATTTTAAAACATAGTTATAAATACAAGTAACTTAATTTACTTTAGGCAAGATCTAGATGTACAGCACTGCACTGTGAGCTATATCAGTGCGAGCATGTGTAAGTTAGACTTAGTTTAGAAGAGTAATATGTCACTCAGCAGGCTATCTATGCATCAGTTACTAATTTGTTCAAATTGGTGAAAATAACATCACTGTGTAATATGACAAATATCAAAAGGCATCAGGGATATACACAACAGGCTAGTTCCACAAAATAACAAGCATAGAAAAAGAAAGAACACTAACATTTAGCAGACACCCTTATCCAGAGCAGTGCACATTTATCTTGTTTATACAACTGAACAGTTGAGAGTTAAGGGCTTTGCTCAAGAGCCCACAAGGGCAGAGTGGCACTGCTGGGATTTGAATGATCATGACCTTCCGATCAGAAGTCCAACATCTTAACCACTGAGCTACAGTACCACTTCCCACTAATGAGACACTAGCTCTCTTAATGGGCTAGATCTACAAATGAAACCATTAACTAAGGAATAAAACATGATATGTCATGCTGTTATAGGAAATGAATCAACACTTTGGAACAGTTAGAATTACTGTTACCACCCCAAAGACTTTTTCTTCCAGTAACACCAGTTTCTGAAGCGTTTATTCCTCTTACACCACAGATATTTCCCAAAATTATAACCATTTATAGTTACATTTAACGTTGTGGAACATCTGCAAGGCATAAAAGTTAAGATCCTCTTATCACTTACATATAGCAGCATTGTTTCCTCTCTTTTATTCCCTCTCCTGAAGTTAATAAGACAAAATTAAACACCGCTTGTCATGTTACTGAGAGCCCGAGATAAAGTGGAAAACTTACTGTTATAAGACGCTGACATTGGACTTATATAATACTGTAATTTTAATTACAACTGGCGCTATTGTCAGAGTCGGGTTGTTATAGAAAAGGAATCTTCTAACCAGTCAGATTTGAGAAATCAACAGTGCTGTGTATAATACTTTGTAAATCACACAGAAAAAACTAGGGGAAAAATAGGAACGGTGTTCATTATAAACACGCTATATGTGCTAGTACTCTGGAGACATAGATGTGGACTTAATAGTGAGCAGCGTGGTCATGACACTCTCCATCTTCCTGAACCACAGTACCCACAGTAATATCAGGGCTGCACTTAAAAGCAGTCCGCAAATGGGAAAGGAAGATTTGAGAGTTTTTTACTCAGAGGGAAAATGTCACGGTATAATCTCTTCATTCAGCCCAGCTCTGGATGAGCTGCTCTCTGTCAGGTTATGAGAATAGTTAAATATGAAAATGAGCATTATCATTTCTCATAGCACATCCCCTGCATTGAAAGTTAATTAGTCTCATTGTATTGAGCTTTGCTCTCACAGCAGCTTTGATGACTTTGCTGATTCCCATCTGTTTTGATACAGGGACAGTGTCAGCCCCTGCCACTTAGGGTACATCACAAGTGAGAAACTTGGTATTTTCTTTTCTCTGTAAATGTTTTTGTTGTCTATTGAAGATTAGCAATAAAGCCATGCAAATAATTATATTCATGCAAAAGGATTTACATAAAGCATGGGTTCTCTCTCTCTCTCTCTCTCTCTCTCTCTCTCTCTCTCTCTCTCTCTCTCTCTCTTTCTCTCTTTCTAATTGGAAAACAAATTCCACGTTCCCCCCACCACCCATATTTACTTTGTGAACATAATCCTTCTATTCAAATATTAGCATCATTATTGAAATATAAATATATTATTATTTGATTACAGTTATATTTTGGCTATTAATTGGAGCCCTACAGCTTTTTGTTCCCAAACCTTTCAACCTCATTAGGTCCAAGTTGACCTTATTTATCAGCCGACTTGTTTTTGAGTTATTGAGGTTTGGATTCAATTCAAGTGACCAGTCAGATTGGCTTATAAGTATTAGAACTCCTTTATTCTTTCATTTCCTTCCACTTTTCCTGTTGGGGGTTGTGGTGAAAAACTCAATATAAAATAAAATATTTTCGATCTGTGATTACCACGACTGTAACAATATAAAGAACTCATGGACCCCGGCTGTGCTTCATGGACGCCACTTTGAGAACCACAGACCAAAAGGACTGTAGCTTTTATTTTACTGTTGAGAAATTTTGCACATCAATCAGCCAACCATGTATTCTTTTTTTCTTTTTTTTATATTCTTAAATTGATAGATTGTTGATTAGATTCTTGATTAGATTAGATAGTTGCAGGTGTGCGAAACGAATGTTTATTTATGCATGCTTACCATTAAATTGTTACCAACAAAAAAATGTCACAGGAAACACATGAAAAACTCCAGTGCATGCTCCATTTATGTGAGTATATGAGAAACTGACATAAAGTACATAGAAAGCAGTTGGTTTGATAGTCTACATTAATAAACAGATGCTCTTTGGTCCTCTGGATGCTACGGGAGAGCTAGGCTCCCAGATGATAAACTTGTTCTGGTTCCTATTGCTTCTTTTCTCTGCACAGAATGTGTGGCATGTTTACAAAAATGTGGCAAACACACACAAAAAAGCACAGAAATGATGAAAGGAAGCAGTTTTATAAACAGATTCGGCAAGCTCATCATTTTTCAGACCAAAGCATGGTTCCCAGCAGCAGCCATCAGTTAATCTATTTGGTATACCCCACAGTGGTGACATATTCACCCATTACTCAGGCAGCTCGTGGAGTGGGAAAATCTGAGGTATAAAGTAGTAGGCTACAGTGTGAACTGTGCTAAATTTCAACCTTTCATCCCTGTTGGTGACATGTGATTAACTAGAACACATACTTTCCTCCCACCCACAAGCCGTAGTCAGCATAGGCAATACATTTTCTCTCTCTCTCTCTCTCTCTCTCTCTCTCTCTCTCTCTCTCTCTCTCTCAACCCCCCCACCCCATCCTGCTTTCTCTAGTACTACAATAGCCTAGTGGAGGCCAGATCAGATGTCTTAACATCACTAGCAAACGCTGCACATTTTCTCTGGTAAAGATAAAGTATAAGGTAGAAAGTATTCTTAGGGTTCTTATTATCTCTCTTATTGTAAATACATATATGCTCTTTTAAAGGCACTATAAAGTAAAGCTATAAAGAACATAATACAGTGTGTTATTTTATCACAGGAATTTTTATTTTAATAAGCTGTGAATATGCTACATCATTTATAAAATGACAACACCCTAAAAAAATAAGTTCCTTGCCATTTATCAGAAGGTCTTACACATCAGTCAAGCACAAATAATACATAATACACAAATAATACATACATAACAATATTATATTGCAAAATTAGAAAATTGAGCTAAATTGTTGTTGTGGGTTTGCCATTAGTACCATACAAATAAAATGTTTGTGGCATAAAGGTAAAAATTCTGTAATGAATGTTTGGCTTTTTAGTGCCTTGAAGTTAAAATTCTGTAGCATATATTTGGCATTTTAGTGCTATAAAGCTAAACACCCAGCATTTTTAGTGCCCTATAACTAAAAAAGATGTAGTATCATATGTTCGGCTTTTATTGCCATAAAGCTTAAAATTCTGTGGTGTACGTTTGGCCTTTTATTGCCATAAAGCTAAATACCATGTAGTGAATGTTTGGCTTTTTAGTGCCATAAAGCTAAACACCATATAGTGTACCTCAGGCAATCTGGTTGATGAATCAAACAAAATGTAACCACTTGGTGTAATATATATGTAGAAACCAGTGGTTATGTTATATATGACTGTTTTAGTTGGAATCTTCTAGACTGATGCATGAAACACACGTCCTGATATCTAGACAGTTTTGAAACCAGCAACTGATCATTGCACTGTCAGGTCAAACAAAATGAAGCGTACAAAGCACACACTTCTCTATCAGTGTATAAAGGATCCCAGTTACTTCCCCGAGGCTGGTGTCTGTGGATTGAGCTGCCTTGTTGTGATTTCCATTTGAGTGAATAGCATCCACTAAGTTTGATTTCCCATGCACTGCCTAACTTCAGAAACTGTCTCATTAACAAGGAACATTAATTTGCTTTGAAATTTATTTGTATTCCTTACTTTCAAAATCCTCGGCTACAACGAACTTATCAGTTTTGAGATACAAAGTGATTGATCAATAATGTGCAACATTTTAATTGGTTCATCTCACAATCCTGATAAAGGAGAATGGCTAAAGTCTATAACAAATTAATATCAGTTCCCTATTCAAAAGCATAACAGACAAAGAAGATGGTAATCCATAGGGCAAATACAGAAACCACATGTAGATAGCCAATGGCAATAAAAAAAATAAATAATAAATAAATAAATAAATAAATAAATAAATAAATAAATAAATAAATAAATAAATAAATAAATAAAGCCCATTTTTCCCCAACCACAACCACCATGATCTAGTCATATAGTTATTAAAAGTATATAGTAGGAGATTGTGATCAATGGCAGCTGATTAGTATTCCAGTAATGTAAACCTCTGATGGTTGTGTGTAAAACTTTCAGTGGTGGTTGTGAATAAAGCCCCTCTTCTATGATCCATCACTTGATTTAGTGCTCAGGCAGGTTGAGTGCTCATGGTAGAACTCTTAAATAAGTGACAAATCAAGAATGTTCTGATCTGGTACCCACAACTATGCCTCCAGGCCATAACACTTGCAGTCCACCAAATAAAGCAACTGCCAACCGCAACATCTAGAGTTCGAGAGGACTCGGACGAAACAAGCATACAGTAGATAAAGGGCCATGCCATGGCATTACGATGATATGGGTTCTAAATCATTTTCATTTTCAAATTTCAAACCAATTTCCAATTTCCAAAGGGGTGCTGGAGTGTGGGGGTATGAGCAAAACAAGCTTTGGTGGTGGATTCAGATGTCTGAGGTTTTTAGGTTTATCTTAAAGGGGTGTCTACAAGTGTGTTGTTCAGTGCAGTACAACTCTCACATACTGCACATGGCGTATGACAATAAATCAAATTGTAATCAAGTGATTTTCAAAAAACATCCAAATTTAAACACATATGATGTTATATTGGACTTTATAATGCGCTTATACACCGCTCTACTGAACTCTCCTGATCTGATTGGTCAGTGGGTTTTGATTCATTTTCTATAACAGCAGCCCTGATTATTATGGATACTGCACATACTCAAAGCCTAACCACCATTATTATTTAACAAATATGTATTTTATTCAACAAATCATTAATATGCTGATGCTTTCCGTAAGAAGACATCTATTGAACATTTATGTAAGGAGTCTACAGTGTCTTGCAGATGTTCCACTTGTCTTGCAAATATTCCAGTATGTCATCATTTGTTGAATTAAAAATTGGAATTGTTGACAAAATACTGTTGAATAACAGGAATTAAACACTTATTAGAAAATAATCAACCCCGTTGTTGATTTTCCTGTAACATCATGCCCTGTCCTGTTTTATTCTTTATATAATACAATAATGCTTTTCAGCTTTCAGATCACACAGAGCCTAAAGCATCTAACCAGTGTTGTTTATTCACCACTTGCTTTCCAAATGGTAGGGCATCGCAGTTTTAAATTCCCCCACAAAACCCCATCTAGCTCCCACAAGTGTCAGCTAGCACTTTCTCCTGATGAGCTTCTGTTCAGCTAGCCTGATACCGCTCCAGAAAAGAAGAGTCGTATTGATCTGTGGCTTCTGCTAAATAAATATATAACTCAGCTGCAGGGAGTGCTGTCTGGAGTCAGAAATTCCTGCCCTTGACAATAATGCAAAGAGGGAGAAGCGAAGCTGAGCAACAGAGTGAGTGAGGGATGAAGGCAGAGGGAAAGGTTCTGCATTGTTGATCCAGAATGACATTGATAGACAGCAGCTGAAGGGAAGCTGATAGCCATGTTTGGACCTGCTGCTGCCTTAAAGGACGGACGTGACTGACGATCATAGGTCAGTGAAGTGTGACTGCAAGCCTGCTGAAAAAACCCCAAGTGGTCACACCATGCAGGACTGAGAGAAACTTTTTTTAACAGATTCGGCCAGACTCATCAGTTCCTCACAACACATATTCCGCCGCATGTCCTGTTGGGCTTTTTGACCAAGATTTCTCCTGCATGTTTATATATATATATATATATATATATATATATATATATATATATATATATATATATATATATATATATATATATATATATATATATAATTATTATTATTATTTTTTTTTACATCTAACATTTAGGGGTTTTCCCCTGATGCTAGCTAAAAAGAAAATCAAATCTTACAATGCCTGTCCAGATGTTGGGAACAATGTTAAACAAATGCACTGTGAATAGAAGCAGCAGGTCGGCAGTACAAGTGTAAAGTGCACAAGTGTCACCCTGCCAGCTATCTGTCAGCTGAAATTATAAACCTGCTACCTTATGTCAGGCCACCATATACTATAGTCAGCCTCAGTCGCTAACATTCTCAGCTTATTGCCTCAGAACTGATGCAGACAACCTATAATTTTGACTTTTTTCTTTAACTTTCAACACCTTAAAGCAGCCATCAACATTTTTTTGGTAACTGTCATTATAAGTAAAAGGGGTTTCAGAGGTTCAAGAGATTTTAAAAATGCATTTTGGGAACTGGAGAATTTTTTTTATTGTGTTGAAAGCAGTGCTACATACAGTATAGCCCTGGATTATCCTGATTGTTCTATAGATTGTGTCACTATTTCGGCAGCATTCAATATTCACTTCAATATCTACAATATATAACCTGCACTTCTGTTGGAGTTGATTGGGAAAAAATGTATGCCGTGTTTTAACAGTGTCCATTTGTGGTTGCATTAAATGAGTCCCTCTTGTGACTATTTTTTTTTTTCACTTGCTCTCTAGTTAAAGTAGTAAATATGACATCTCTTTGGAATGTTTGAAAGAAAAAAACTAATGTTAAATAGGTTACGTTCATCAGCAAGGTACTGTATATCCTGGTCAGGTTTATTCTGGTAGATCCATGGCCTATTCTGGGAACACTTGCTGTGAGGTGAGATTACACCCTGGATATGACACCAGAATGCACACACATTCACACTTTGCGGTAATTTAGCATAACCAATCCACCTACTGGCATATTTTCAGAAGGTGGAGGGCATCCCATGCAGTAAACACACTCCACTTAGGAGATTAGTTGTGAGTTTATTGAAAAATCCAAATGAGGATCCAAAATTCAGTGTCAAAGTCAGTCAATGGTCAAAATGCAAATATTCATCAAATGCACTAAGGCCAAAATGCTCATTCAAAATACAGGCAAACATCAAAAAAGCATGGAACAGCAATATCAGAGGGGGAAAAAATCAGCCTTAGAACTTAAAGGAAACCCAGCAACCTGGTAACACACTTTTCAGTCTGAGGTTAATGTCACTGACATGCTGAGCGGCTGTCATCTTTCATTCATGAGTGGTCTAGGTGTGTGTTTTTTCCATACTGACAGATCACTCACTCAGACAGACTAACTGCTTGGTGCAACAAAGCTGCTATTAGTCACACTTGACCCATACTTATTTCTTATATAAATCAATTATATTGAACTACTGCAGGTTTCACGTTATGAAATTAGTGCATATATATTCAATTCAGGAATCATGGTATTTAAATTAGGCCACCATGGATAGTTCAACTTTTGTATATTAAAAGGAATAGCCAAGACCTGTAAAATAAGAGGGATGAGGAAATTCTGATCTGAATTGTTATTCTTCCTTCTCATTTGCAGAGACTAATTAATTCAGGAGTCCATGTCCCCAAAGGCTGCAGTTAATGATAAAGTTATTAGACATGATGGTGCCCAAGAGCTCTGGATTCCAGCCTGATTCTGACGCTCCTGGTGGTGTCCCTTACTCAGCTGTCAAAAAGTGGAGCAGAAAAAGTGTGTACGTATGTGTGTACATGTGCGTAGGTTTGTATGTGGCGTCCCCCCAGGGAGCGCCTCCCAGCACTTGCTTATGATGTCGGTTTCTTTTGATTACTTTGTCACCAGAAAATCTCCGCTGAAGCGAGTTATAGGCTGCATGCCAGTTTCAAGTCTTAATTTAATACAGACCAACTGAAAAAATCGGCACAGGAAAATGAACGTAAATGCATCCTGTTCTTCCTTTTTTTTCTTTTTTTTTTCACCAGTTAAACATTTATGCCTCAAAAGTTGTACATCACATGTTTATCCCACACGAAGAACAAAAATATTGGGTGTAAAGAGAAATGAGTTTATGTTGGATCAGTTTTCCAGGCAACTATGAAACACATTTCCTACCAATCACTGCTGGCCGTAATTCTCCATAATGTTAAGCCTCTTGAGGAAGAATATGCAAAGTAGCTATCCTCCTGGCTTGAGCAAAATATTTCATAAAATCTTGTCCTGGGTTTAAAAGAAATGAAAGCTCCTATCTACTTTTAAGCAAGAACATGAGATTTTTGGAAAGTAGAGCATGTGCGTTATATTCATTTCTTCACCAGATGTTCAGTCTACTAGACTCACAACATCTTTGAAAGTGTTCTGTGATTGTTTGCAAATGGGAAAAAAAAATACATTGAGGATCCTTACAGATTGTTTCAGCAGAACGCAGTGTTCATGAGGTCGACGAAACCTTGAGTATATTCATATTATGGCATATCAGAGAGCAGACCACATATTCTGTATTTGCTTCCCAGCTGTAGTTCATTTTAATGTCTAGAATTAATTCCCCAGTCGTTCCTGTGTGGGCTGTATATTGGATAATCCGATCATTCCTCATACGTTGCTTTAAAATGTATTGATGTCTGTGAGACGGCGAGTGAGTGAGTGAGTGAGTCTGATGCAGCAAGAAAGTAAGTGAGGAAGAAAGAGGGAAAGGGGGAAAAAAGATAAAAGAAGCTTTGATCACCTACAACCACCACCCCTCGATCTATCCATTAGCTGCAAGTAGCCTCGCGAGAGAAACAAAGGACAACCCGTCTCTTCAGACTCTTACCCCGCAGTCAGAGGAAGAGGGAAGGGGAAAACAGGAAGAGAGTCTAAACGGTAGAGGAATTGCGGCCAGACGTGACACGGCCACTTTCTGTACTGAAGACTAATGTAATCGAAGAAGCCAGGTCATAACACCATGACAAAAATACTTCGTCAGGATTCTCAGGAAGTAATGACAATGTGTTTGACTGTATTTTGTGTTAATGAAATAAGTAAACACAGCTTAATTCAGTTTGTTTGTTTATTTCATGCCAGTGTGACAGCAGTGGGATGCTGGACTGCATGAGTGAGAGTGCAGTATACGGAGCTCTGTGTGTGTGTGTGTGTGTGTGCGTGTGTGTGTGTGTTAGGATGGGAAGCTCTCAGCTGGCCCTGCTCCAGCCCTGGGCCCTATCTGCACACTTCAGCAGCCTGAGCCCAGCTGCGAAGGCCATCTCTAATGCGTAGTCATTAGCGCTGGCATTGTCTGCCTGGAGTCACTTCTCAAATTAGGGCAACAACAAAATGCTAGGAGTTTTACACCCCCTCCCCCACATTACCCACCCATCCACCCCCACCATCCCTTTTGGTGGATATTGACTCAATTATTCTGCAGGCCCACATAATGTCCGCCGTTGCTCTGGGCCTTTCGGCTCGATACAACACGCGCCGGACATGCTGCGCTGCCCAGGACATGATGAAAAGTCTGTCTGGGATTGCCTGTATTCAAATGGCTCTTTGATTATGAAGTTGAGATTGTGATATGCAGCCTGTATCATGTGTGCTTGTGCATGCTAACATCTGTCCCTGAGGTTCTGGTGGTGGTTTAGTCTTGTGCCTCATTTATGTCTAAAAAGGCAATTCCAGTGATAGGGAGGCAACCAACCAACAGCGGGAGCATGCTCTGGTTTGTTTTTTTCTCTTTTGTTTTTTTTTTGTTTGCAATCAGGAATGCAGCTGTGGTGTCTGTATAATCCTATAGGCTTTTAAAAAATTATTATTATTTTTTTTATCTGAGTCCTCAATTCTCTAAGGTTCATTTTTCATATCACAAACTCAAAGAGACAGGATATCCACCTTCCTGGTAAAATGCTCCATTGTATTAACTTTTGGTAATTTGAATTTCATTAGAGGCTTGTGTGTGTGTGTGTGTGTGTGTGTGTGTGTGTGTGTGTGTGTGTGTGTGTGTGTGTGTGTGAGGTTTCTCAGTTTAAGTAACTATTTGACACGACAGAAAACAGCACACTGTCAGAAGCACAGAAAAAGCAAGCATCAGCACAAGTTGAAGAAGTTAGCAGGAGAAGTGTGCTCCCAGCAATTCAGCTCCTTTAAAACTCAGCATAAATGATAGCTCTGGATGTCCGCACAAGGACACACACAAAAAACAAACACACAAACATGCGCACCTACATAAACAGGCTGCCATTCATTCTCCAGAGCTTGCTGATTATTATGAGATTCTTCCTCGTTGGTGTGAGGAAAAAAAATTTATAGAACTTGCAAGTGCTTCAAATATGTCATTGGGGTTTTTTTATAGAGTCATCAGATCTCATTTAGGTGAATTTTTTTCTATATTTAACGAGTGATTTTTTTTTTCATTAAATGGATAAGGGTTTGTGACAAACTTTCAAACCTTCACCTCCACAGCAGCATTGATAATGCCATAATTTAAATATTTCCTCTCACTCGATCATTTCCTGACACAAATGCCAACAGGCCGTGCTCCTGCTTGTTACTCCATGCTTAATGCCAGCATGCAAAATGTTCACAGATAGGAGATCTTTGCCCGCAAGCACCCTGGCCCTGCTTTCTAAGGACACAATAATCATGGGATTTGATTGTCTGTCCCTCAACCTCAATAATTGATGACTCCAATATTTACTCCATTACCTGTGTGTTGTAAACATTCATTATGGGGCTATGTTGGAGATAGGTGAGCGTCGCAGAGCACAGGGGACCCTGGCCAGAGGAGAGCACCTGTCAGTTTGACTAATGACAGCGAGGAAAAAATATCTCATAATTACTTTAGAAAAAAAAAAAGGTACAGTTCTCTCAGCCTTATCGGAGCAATATGCATTTTAAAAGTTTCTCATGGCTTTATTGCATTTGCCCCCTTTTCCAGGGCGACATTAGGCTTTGCAGTCTGAGCAAGTTCTCAAATTTCAAATCAAATTTTCAAGTCGCAACATGCATGGCTAAGTAATCTGATTTTTGACCTTATTGTATTTCTATTGACATTATCGTTGTTGTTATTTTGTAATGTGTAAATATTAGCAAAAGGAGCTCGGCTGCTTGGTTTTCAAAAAACCAAAATAGTTTTAAAACATATTTATTTATTCATTTAATTATTTGTTTATTTATTTATCTATTTATTTATATATGTATTTATTTAGGCAGCTTTCACAGATTTCTCTTCAAATGATTGCAATCTAATGTATTGCATTATCAAGAGATGCTGGCTGAGCACAAACGCATGATTAATTTAGTTTTGCTTCGAACTGGAGCGGTGAGCTGAGTCTTAATCAAATTGCCTCCTCTCTTCAGGCTTATCTGCCCTATTGAGTCATTTGATTCAAAGAAATGGCTGAACAATAATGCAAGGGCACCAGACTTACTGTATGTAGTCTCCTCATATGGCTTTGCTTTGCTTTTACAGTGCATCATAGGTCTACATGTTTCGCTTGCTGCTTGTCAGAGGTAAGTGATAGGGAGGTAAAATTTTGAAGTCTAGCTTCCAGTGGAACTTCATCATACAGATGAATAAATCAGCAAAGCTGACAAGGATGAGTGGTGATAATTACACAGAAATAATAGAGACAAAAAAGCAGGAGTGTCACTTTACTGTGAGACACAATAGTCATATTAGCTGTTAGAAAGGAGTCCCAGCGGAAGCCAAGGTAGCCGAAGGCATAATGCGTTCTACAGGCATGAAAAAAAATATTTTTAAAAAGTTTCCTAAATAAAATTTTAAAAAAAGAGTGCATCTGTTCCTCTGCTCTAGTTGGAAACTATTCCAGATGATTAGTGCAATCAAATCCCATCCTCAGATGTATTTTGCTCATCGAGTTTGTGAGAGGAATAATATAGGATATTTGTGTTTTATCAAAGGAGACCGTTTATCACGTCCATTTTTCATGCTGTCAAGTTAATTACCAGAGAGAGGAATACGATTACACACACTCTCTTTCTCCCGCAGACAGGGGTGTGTGTGCCTCCATGCACACACACACACACACACACAAGTACACACACACAAACACACATACACACACACGTACACACAAAAGCCCACCCCTATGGACACCCAAACTAAATTGTTAGCCCTGGAGCAGAAATCCTGGCACTGTTAGTTGTGAAGAAGCAGCTGAAACTCTGTACATCCCACAAGGAATAACAATTGTAAGGTCAGACATGCTTTCTTTTCTTTATTTCTTGTTTTTCAATTTTTTTTTTTCACCTGAGGAAAAAAAAAAATGTGACATGGCTTTATCAGCTTTCCCTCTGCATTCGTTCTAGCAAATTCCAGCAAAACTCTTCATGTTCATATTTAACAAAAGAGAGCATCTTCTGTGTTTTACACTGCATTGTGGGTGAAGAAACAATGTTAGAGAATCAGTCCTGAGAGTGATAAAGATCTGTGTGTGTGTGTGTGTGTGAGAGAGAGAGAGAGAGAGAGAGAGAGAGAGAAAGAGAGAGAGAGAGAGAAAGAAAGAGAGAGAGCATGTGAGTGCACACATGAATATGTCTAACTGTATTTGTTGGGTGAATAATTTGCCTCTCTTGGTGTGTGATGCGTGTAAGCAATATGTAGCAGGATGTGAATCAAAGCCTTCCTCCTTAGCCTGCCTTCCTCATCACAGCAGGTGAATCTCCTGTCTGCTCGTTCAAAGTTGGAGAACTGCTGGAGCTCGAAGTTAGCGGAAAGAAGGAATTAACAAAGCCGTCCTATCATTCTGTTGTTGTGTCTAAAAGCCACATTGTTCTCCTGTGTCTGAAATGTTCCCTGTAATGAACCACATTAGCTAAGATCATAAGACTCTTGCTGGGGAGCATGTGCAAAACAGCATCTTACAAGGCAGGAAACCAAAATCGTGCGGGTGAAACAGCTTTTCTTTTTATCCTCTCGGACACTTTGGCGCTCTCGGATTTGGAACAACTTTGTTCCATAACTTTTTATAAATACAAAATCTTTGAGGTGCAATTTAAAAAAAAAAAATAGAAAAGGGAATTAAAATCCCATTTATAATATACCGACAGGTCTTTATGTGTTCTGTCCCTTTCAAAAATGCAATTGCAATTCTGTCTTGTAACGAGCAAGGATCAAATAATAATTATAGTGTAATCAAGTTGTCAATCACACATGGTACATGGTCATGCATCAGCAGTCAAGCTAGCAAACGAAGACCTTTTTTTAAATGCCAAAAAATGGCAGCTGACTTTGTTGTTATGTCACAAGTGTGGAGGAGTAATTTGGATAATTGGACAAAGTAAGAATTTTTTTCTTCATTGATATTCTGTAGGGTTCAGTGATTCTATGAATTATAACACAATTTCATTGTACCGCACAACAAAAACAGACATTTCTATGAGGGTGGTGCAGGGTGAGGTGGGGTAACATACGGCAGGGGCAATGGTAGGGTGGGGCAGGGCAGGGGCCATAGCACATTATCAATTTGTAATAAATATATTCCAATATGTATTCATCGCTTAACCTACAGTGAGCTCCAGTAACACTGGTACCTTTGGTAAATATGAGCAAAGAAGGCTGTGGAAAATTGTAAAAATAAATAAATAAATAAATAAATTTTGTTTAAAAAAAAATAAAAAATACTCTGCTCTCGTGGATATTAAACAATTGCAAACACAACACAGGTTTATTGAAAAAAATCTTTGTTAAATATAGGTGTGCAACAATTGTTGGCACCCTTATGAATTCATATAAGAAAAATATATTTGAAGTATATTTCCATTGATATTTTACATTTTGTTTAGCACACCTGGGTGACTAGGGACAGGAAATTGTTCAACCATGACTTCCTGTTTCACAGTGGTATAAATATAAGGTAACACATAGGCCAAATTCCCTTAGTCATTCATAACAATGGGTAAGACCAAAACTACAATCTGAAGTCACCTACCTCACCACAAGTTGTTTGGAATGGTTTCAAGAAAAAAAATCCTCTACTCTCATCCAAAAACAAATTCAAGCGTCTTCAGTTTGCCGACACTACTGGAACTTCAAATGGGATCGGGTTCTATGGTCAGATGAAACCAAAATAGAGCTTTTTGGCAGTAAACACCAGAGATGGTTTTGGCACACACAGAGAAGTAGCCATATGGAAAAGTGCCTCATGTCTACGGTTAAATATGGTGATGGCTCTTTAATGTTTTGGGGCTGGTTCTGTGCCAGAGGACCTGGACATTTTATTAGGAAACATGGCACCATACACTTTGTCAAATATGAACAGATATTAAATGAAAACCTGACTGCCTCTGCCAGAATGCTTAAAATGGGCCGTGGTTGGATCTTCCAGTAGGACAATAATCCAAAACATACATCAAAATCAACACAAAAATGGTTTACTGACCACAAAATCAAGGTCCTGCCATGACCATCCCAGTCCCCTGACTTCAAACCCAAAGAAAACCTGTGGGATGAACTGAAGAGGAGAGTCCACCAGCGTGGACATCGAAATTTGACGGATCTGAAGAGATTCTGTATGAAGGAATGGCCTCAGATCCCTTACCATGTATTCTCCAACCTCATCAGGCATTATATATTATTATATAGAAGACTCAGAGCTGTTATCTTGGCAAAGGAGATAGCACAAAGTATTGACTATTGACTAAAGGGTGATAGATAGAAGATATTTTTTCTATAAACTTGTGTTTTGTTTGCAATTGTTTGATATCCACGAGAACAGAGTATTTTTGTGAATTTTCTGACCAAAATATCAAAAGGTTAAACAATAAAGACAATTATTCACAGCCGTTTTGCTCATGAAGAAGGCCACAAAGTTTATATTAATGCACTCGTTCTAATATGTCTAATATGTAAGAATGCAATACTGTACAACTTGCACAGGTAGTTGCTGAAAACTCTGCCTAAACAGGTTAAAAACAATGTGTAATTGCGAGATTGGGAGATTGTGTTTAAATCCTGATGATGCCACAGCCGTCCATGGCTAGGAATCAAGGGAGCAAATTTGACCGTACTCTCTGGGTGGGGAGGTGGGATACACTCTACCCTGTCAATGACTGCAACACGAGGGCAATCAAGGGCATCTGTTGGCTCATGCATGCAGAAGAGGGTAAATAGTTCTCTAAGTGTGTTATGCACTGTGATGCAGAATGAGCAGCAGTTCGAAAAATCTACAGTGGCATGATTCATGTGTCTCTGAGAAGCACGTGTTAGCCTTCACCCTCCCCAGTTTACAGCTGTTCGACGGGGAGAGCTGAGAGGTTAATAGGAATTATTAGGTGATTAAATTGGGGAGAAAATGGTGTGAAAAAAGTATGTGTGTAATTGCTGATATGGTGAAATTTTCCAAAGGAGCTATCATTTAAAGTACTGTAAGTTTTGTAACTGTAAGCTTTTCAAAACTGGAAAGTCTTCAGGACAGAGTACTTTGCACTTTGCAGTTTCTTGGTAGCATGACAAGCTGTGTTTTTTTGTTGTTGTTGTTGTTGTTGTTGTTATCTTAAAAACAACAACAACAACAGTGTGGGAATTGCTCATATCGTTCAAGATTCATAAAGCCCTTCAAGAGGTGCTGTTATTAGAAAAGAATCAACTTTTGAGATGCATCACAACACGCTACCATTGAGTATTTTCCTATAAAAGCACTTCCTGTCATGTTTGATTCTTTACATAACGCATATCTATTTCAATATTCAAGACTCTTCTCTACTGTAGCACAGAACAACGAACACAAAATAAAAAACACACCCCTGAGAGTACTGAGTCAGTTTTACCTAGTATTTTAAATTGTCAAACCCAGTAATTACTCAAGAATAATAATAATTAAAAAAAAAAGTTGTGTGATTGAATGCACATTATCTCAGTGCATATCTCTAGTTTAGAAATTTTATTTTAAATAATTACTGGTGTAATGTGCAGAAGACACCCCCTGCCCTCCTACGATTTTAATGAGAACCCCCCACTAGGAACACATTATTTCTGTAATTCCTCACTGTACCAGAGTCATCACATCAAAGCTGTATGCTCTATATCAATATGACAGCACTCAACACTACTGTATTACATGAGTCTCCTGGAGCACTGCTGTGTTTATATGTTCTAGCACCTTTTCCCCTCCCTGATGGCTTGCCGGATCATTGCTCTCGTGGTGTTCTGGCACCTCATAATTTACAAATGAAGCACTGGTGTATATCTGCATGCGGAAATGTAAATTAATATTAAATTAAAAATCGTGCTATATTAAAAAAAAAGGCTGCTAAAAATGACATCTTGAAATGGATAGTCATAATGAGTGTTTTTGTTGTTGTTGTTGTTTTACATTGCAGCATTTTTTTTTTTTTTTTTTTTTTTTTTTAGGACCTCAAATATAGAGTGTAGCATTATAGTGAAAGAGTTTTATCTGATGTAGGTAAAAAAAAAAAAAAAACAATGTTCATAAGGAATATTTGATTCACTTGTGTGCCTTTACTCCTGAAAATATACCTGTAACTAGGACAAGACCTAAAGCTGTAACACTGTTCTCTGAATTAGCTCTCCTCCACATTTTCTGATCACGTGACATCAGTGTTAAACACGGCACCTCATAACATTTTGCCTAGCAGGACCTCTGTATCGCTGCATCTGAGACAATTCAGCAACGCGGAAAAAAAGATGTTTTGTCTGAATTGGTGGATAATGTTTCCTATTTTCCTGTTGTTTATTCACCTGCAGGACATTTGTATTGTCTGAAATGTGGGTGTTTGGGGAACAGACACAGGATTTGAGAGTTAACAGCCTCTCAAGGATTTGATTTAGTAGTTCCATCTATAACATAGTGAATATATTAGCTTGGAGGGAGGATCCTTTTTGCAGACTTCAGTTACCGCAAAGCTTCATTTTAATGACATGGTGAAGTTAGCCAAATCATGCACACACACACACACACACACACACACACGGATATTTTGTAAATGAAACTTTTATTGGCACTTGCTAAAATAATGGCAGGATCCTGAGGTGACTGTACTGTATATAAAACTTAGTTAAGGAGGACCTTGACATTTTCTGTTCTGTTCAGACACGTGTACCAATTATATTTGTCAGTCAAAGTATAAGAAAGCATAAGTAATAGTAGCTTGTGGATCATACATAATTCAAGAGGTTGGTGGTTTGTGACAACAGAGTCCTTCATTCACGTTAATGAAGTATCTATTGCATCAAGGTTCAAGCTGTCATGGGTGACAACATTTATTTTTCCCCACACAATTTACAGCAGAGCAAAATGACAATTTATTTTATTTTATTTTATTTTATTACAACTGTGAAAGTTAACAAAAATGAGTTTAAATGCCTTGTCCAGTTCGATGCCTCCTAACAACCATAAGTGCAAAAAGTCACCTCAACTTTAAGTTTTTGCTCATTCAAAAGGAAGATTGAATTGGGTTTTATATCATATTATATTTTTATCATAAGGCAAAGCAGGACTTTGTAAGAAACACAGTTCAATTCTTCATGATTTCTTGTTTAAGGCAAATCAGAGGTGGGGAGTAATGTGCTACATTTACTTGAGGAACATTTTGGGAAAATATTACTTTTAAGGGTAGGTTTAACTGGCCATACTTATACTTCTACCCAAGTTTATTTTTAATCACACAAATGTACTTTTACTTTGCTACATTTGCTGGCTTCTTCTGTTACTGTTAAATGTTAATGAATATATGTAGTTTTAATAATTAGTTTATATCACGTATCACGCAGTGGTCCACAACAACGACTCACTTTTCTAGCGGCTCTGGAGCAACACTCACTCTCTCTACACACACTTTCTCTTCTGTTCTGCTCCATAGTCTGTTCTTTTGCTCTCTATTGTCTTGTTTAAATGCAGATGCTGACAAGGTTGTGTTGTAAACATGTTATGAAAATAAAGACAGTCAACTGTTGGGGAAATGCTTGTTTTTTTGGGTGTGTGTGTGAGATTTTGTGTTGAAGATGACAGGTTCTGTGTTATTGTACCCATCACAGGACTGGGATATGCAGCTGCATCTTGAACCCAGGTTTTATATCATATAGAATAGACAGAATAGACAGACAGAACAGACAGACTTTCAAGGAGATGTGTGACTTACAGTTATCCATGTTGTCTGAGATTCAGGATTTTCCCTTCATTTTAATCAGATCTGAGGTAAATTTCTAGTTGAGTAGTCTTCTCATTAGATACTTTATTACTCAAGTAGTTATTAACATTAACACGTTTACTGTTAATTAATTTTTTATAAGTAGTTTTACTTGTACTTGAATCAAATCTTGGCTCAAATGGCTACTCTATCAAATGGCTACTCTACCCACCTCTGGTCCTAGCTTAAAAAAATATATATGTTTTAGCAGAAACTGAGATAAACATTCCCACTAATTTGCTAGGTTTTTGCTTAGCCAAAAACTATCCAGCCACTTTCAGAGCTTTCTGACAGGTTTTTTCTTTATTATTTTTTAAAGCCTATAGTAATGACTAGCGTAGAACCTGAACCTGAAGCACAAGCAGTTAATTCCTCCAGTCAAGAGCAGCCTTGAAACCTTACGGTCATGGTAAAGCTAGCTTTCTTTGAATGAGCATCAACATAACAACAGGTTTCCCTAAAAAGCAGACATAAAGAAGGCCAAGCGCAAGCAGCTCTTAAGCAGTCCTGTCAGCACTGAGCGCTCTGACGATGGTCAGCTGGATGAGCTATTAACACAGTGTGACACCTTTCATGATAGCATGTGACACATGCCACATATTTTCATTTTAATGTGAGGAAATGATCTCTGACAGACAGAGATGTAGGGGTCAGACGCAGCTGGGACTAGAGTGAAATACACAGCTAGCAAAGTAGTATCAGTTTGCGGCAAAGCTGCTTCTTGTCAGCTAACGCTAAACACAAGTTAGATAGCACGGGCACAGCCAGAGCCAGTTTACTGGGGCAAGTAGAAAAAAATGTGTATGTGAATGTGTATAGACAATGAGCATGGTCACCATCAACAAGTCATATAAGCCTGCTAATAATTAACCAATGATAATAATTATTATTAAACTGAAGTTCAGGACTTTTTACGAAAATCTATTTCAGTGATTCTCGTTATATTATTTCTTAAAGGTTACCTCAAGATTTAATCTTTATTCTTCTCCTAAAACGTAGCAAAAAGCAAAAGCATTTACGGTGCAAAAAGATGTCTGGTTTGTGCCCTAGTATCACTTTTTATTTAGAAATGTCCCGTGTTGTTACAGGCGACAACAGTATTACACTAGAGTTTTCCTTCTGTCAAATAAGCTGTCTGTTTTATTCACGCTTCGTCAAGTTCACTTCGTGTCTAAACAGTAACATGATCCCACACCAGCTACAGCTAGCGCAGAGAATATAGCTTTCTAGGTCCCTTGTAGATCACACCTGCTACCACTAATAGCACTGAACGCTAGGTACGTATCTTAATTTAAATGGCTACGTTCTTATTACGTCTTTTGCAATTTAACCTTCATAGCCTTAAAGACATGTTCTCTTAATTATCCTTCGTGCCATCATTTAACATGCCGCTTGAAGTCTTTTAATATGCAGAGTTGGTACTGTGCCATTTCCATTGACCTACATAAATACACCTGCCACCGAAGTATGATGGGGGAAAAGGGAGAAGTTCAGAGCATGTGCATATCAATGAGGACTCGAATTATGTATTATTAACACATGATGCATGACTTTGCCACAGCAACAGGATTTTTTTTATGATGTTAGTCTGACACTGTCAATCTCGGGCCTTCCTTGGAGAATCAATTAGGAGATAAACAGCACCGTGTCTTTGGCTATGGGAGTTGGCAGAAACCTTCCCTTGAATTTCCTGGGGCAAGGTAAATTGACAATAGAGTGCTGTCCATTAGGAATGGAAGGAAGGGAAATGGTATGTCTGAGTCGTGTGTGTGTGTGTGTGTGTGTGTGTGTGTGTGTCCTCAATACCTGCAGTTGCTCAAAGAGTCCATCAACTATGGATTGTACTATAGAGGCATGCTAATTTTAGTAATGGGATGCTGCAGCTTGTTCCAGGCGTGCTTGTTCAGTATGAGTTTTTTGACCTCCTCTGACTTGTTGGGAGATCCCCCCCCCCTTTCTTTTTTAGTGTGTATTAGCAATAGGTAAAAGTGAAGGTATTCTTAAGTTGATGACTTTGCTATCTCTTTTATGCATATTGTATGCATTAGGACAAATCTTTGTCACTCTGACGTGCTCTGTGTACTGAATTTGAAAAACCCAGGATAGCTGCATAGCTTAATGAAAAGTTTTGATCACAGAAATGACGGCGCGCGAGAAGAAAGGTGCTGTAAATGCAGTGGGTAATATATATGCATATGTAATTTTCAGAGTATGACTAGGAAAACATTTCTGCTTTCTTTATTTATATGTGTGCATGTGAGGGTTGGGCGACAGCAATAGCAATTCTCTCATCACCTTTCTCATAAAGAGTAGTTTCTTCATAAAATGCAGCTTGCCTACAGTACATTACCCTAATGGGCAAGCTTTTGTAGTTTTTTTAAGCAGTCTCTTCACTCACTTCACTCTTTGTCCCTACGTTGCAAAAGACAAAAATGTCATTTTTAATGAGCACCAAGCTACTATTTACCCCTATTATCTTGTAATTAGGATCTATTAATTTGCAGATGCAGATGACCTGAAATATGAAGTATATGTGTTTTTAAACAGTTTTTAATCTGGTCGGTGATCAAAAGCAAGATCTGAATTATTTTTAAAATAAGTTTTAATTTAGC
This sequence comes from Ictalurus punctatus, assembly GCF_001660625.3. Classification (NCBI taxonomy): domain Eukaryota; kingdom Metazoa; phylum Chordata; class Actinopteri; order Siluriformes; family Ictaluridae; genus Ictalurus; species Ictalurus punctatus. Next base: position 9,723,579 of record NC_030425.2, read on the forward strand.
AATTAAAAAGATGTTTTGAGTCATCTCAGACAACAATATCTCTCATTTGACAAGATTTCTTTTTGTTTATTATTAAATGAGTAACAGGGTTGAGTTCTTAGCATAGAATTATCAAATATGCTAAATGCGTATTACCAGCATCCATGCTAATAACATTCTAATGGTTTACTTAAAATAAATGAATGATTTACTTTCATTCTGTAATTTGTGTTCAAAGTGAATATCATACAACATCACAATATCATTGAAAATAAAGGAAAAAGAACGAGAGAATGTACTTTTCTTCTAATCAGGACCTTTAGGAAATTTGAATGATGCACCATCTTGTTGTACATGTGACTTGTGGAATATTCCAAATATTTCATAGGGATGAATGTGTTCAGGTAACAGGGTTCAGTGACTGCTGTGGAAAAATTTTAATTTTTCATAACCTATAACGGATGACTCATTGAAAATGGTGTTTCAAGCATGAGATGTTAAATGGATTCACACATTAACGCAATAATAAGATTTTGTACTAATGTTTCGTTTTTGTAATGATTATATTTCAAGATAATGTGTAGTTATTGCAGTTCGGGACAGGCAAAAATACTGATTCCTACATTCTGCAGATAGGTTCTAAATTATTTATCTGAATTATGCAGATAGGCTGTTGTGAAGAACACTGTACCTATATTTAAAATGTCTTTTATTTTTATGTTAGCCTACTTATGTGTAAAAGAAATATAAGTGGGACACAAGTGTCATGCCAATTGTGTTATCGTCCAGAAACAACTGAACATCCAGAGCAGAAAACGCTCGTTAATAAATTAATCTAAAGACAAATAAGAGTAGAATATCAAAGATAAGAGGTCTATAGAGGATAATGGCATAAAATGGCGTGCATGAGCTGTCTTCGTCAACGCAGGCTAAAACGGACAGATGGTTTATCTCAGTTAGAGTTTACTAATATTTTTTTTAATTTACACTCTAATATGGTGTGTAAAGATTTCATGCTTGCAAAAATTGCAGCAAAAAAACTATTAATTATTAACTAATAAACTATTAATGAGTCAAACTTTTTCAAATTTAAAGCTAAAAACAATTATCACAGCTGCATGATCCATACTTAAGGCAATTGTTTAAACCCTTGCTTTAATTAGATTCACAATGCTTTGTGCCATGAAGTGGCATGAAGCAAAAAAGAAAACAGGCAAAAATAGAAAACATATTTGGAGCATAAATGACTGGATACAACCAGTGTTCCACCTCTTGCCTTATGCACAAACTAATGAGCATACTTTGCCACAAGTGAACAAACAGCAATGTTGGATCTGCTCTTCACTAGTTCCTCCTCAGGCAGTGTGATATTTAATGAACAGTATGACTGAAGTTCATCTGATGCATTCTGAAATCGTAATATATGGAAATATCAATCATAGGTTGGGAAACAGTTTCCCATATATTCCATATTGTCTCAGTCATGACATATGCACTGTAAGACAGAATTCATTTCCTGACATGCTACTTTACTTGCATGGAATAGGAATTTTGTGGGTGGTCACATGTTGGGACCGATGTCATTTCAACACCCAGAACCTTTATTGTGCACTTATTACCCCCTAGATATCTCTTTTGTCCCACTTAATGCAGGATTCCATGCGTATCCATGCCTGTGTGAGTTGCCCTCTGCAGAGCTACGGATGGCAGCCATTGTAGAATTGTCACTTGCCGACACTGGCTATCAGCATGGCTAGTGGTTAGCAATGACAGGGGAATCAGACCCCATGAAGAGGAATTACTCCCAGAGGTATTGTCCATGCCACAATGCTAGAGTTGGGTGCCTACAATCTACTCGGTGCCTGTGTGTTTTATTCCAATTCCCCTTGACAGGAGCGTCCAGACCTGTCTTATTGTTTTTCTGCTCTGGGAAAAAGCACGGCCCCAGCTGAGACTGCTATTATAACTGTGTGTCGACATGGGGAGCATCCTCGCACATGCTGTTCTGCCCTTGTTACCTCTACCTGCCCTAGAAAACAGTGTCAGAATGCTATTGTGTCTTTTAGTATTTGTGCTCCAGTCAAGAATGAACTTCTACTTACTGGAAATGAGAATTAAATGCTTACAAAATTATATATATAGGAATTCAAATGTAGGAAACATCTTAAAGTTAATATCATCTTCAAGTGATCTTAGCTAGCTAACCATTTGAATTAAATCGTTAAAGCCAGGTTATAAAGGTGATAGCTTTCTCTGGATTTTTTTTTTTCCTTTTGAATCTGAAACGAACTCACTTGACTTTCTCCATGTCTGTCATACATCACTTTAAAGACCTTTTCCAGCAAATAATGTCTTTTTTCCCCCTGTAAAATATAACCCTGTCACGACCATATTTATCATATCAGATGATAGACAGCACTATGTTTGGTAAAGTGGAGTTTAAATACTTGTTCGGGTTTAGAGAAATACTTTCATATGCACAAAAATGGGTTCTAATTCAGTAATCACATGTGCATCGCCAAAATACACCAAATTCTGATGATAGAATAAACAGTGACTTCACTGTGACCACTTGGAGAATGGAATACATATGTTTCATTGTGTACAGAGACATGGCTTGTTTCATTTCCAATAAATCTTGTTTACTCTGTCATTTTCCAGGGTTTGTAGCCAAATGATGGCCAAAAGAAAAAGTCTGAGTGGATTGTTTTGTACGCGCACAATCTTAAGTCAGTACTTTAGTACATATGTCTATCACTGTGGGTCACAGTAGACGCTGGATAATGATATGAGTTTAATATTTTGCATATAAAAACAGTGTTCTGGAGCTGCACAACAGTCCGTTAATTACCTTTTTGAAGGGCGACGAAGTCAAATCCACAGGTTAAGTGCACAGGTTTATATACTGCAAATGCAAATGAAGTAGAATTGCAGTTTCAGAGAACACAGTTTTCCAACTTGAGTGTTTTTTTTTTTCTTTAGCCATTCAATACACAAAATAACTGATGCGATTCTTACACTTCATACGATAATACTGTAAAATAAACGTAGTTATTCTACAGAAACAAAGGTCTCGTGGTCTAATAAAATGAGGACTCTTCATTATAAGCAATAAAAGCCATTTAAAACATTTACTCTCCCAGTATTCAGTCTCAGTTAACTAAATCTATCAAAATGATAATCGCTTAAAATAAATGAGCGTTGTTATTCATTCCGCCCTAACTCTTTAGTTATGAACAGTTTCACCTCCAAGCAAAGTTTTCCAAAGAATTTTCATTATACTTAGATATAATTAAGACTGGAAAGTATATAGAATAATCTACATCACTACAAACTACATGATGAAAGAGCAGGCAAGCATTCTGGGTCTCGTCCACAGACTGCACAACGTTCCAGCTCAGTTTATTGCCAGATTTTATTACAATCAGCCGAGTGATTAGAGCACAGCAAGCCAGATATTATCAATCTTGTAAATTACGGCGCATCTCCGAAGCCAAACCAACTCTCAATTGATGCTTTGACGTGAGTTGCAACAGTGCAAATATGAAGCAGACTGATAAGAGCATAACCTGTGAAAAATGAGCCAGCAGAATGGCTCAATATGAGGAAGGAAGGAAACTCAAAATGTATTTTTTATATATCTGTCAGTATCCATTTATTATTAATATTTTTATTATTTTTTGTTGTATTGGTGGATTGTTGTTTTACGCATATGTATCAATCTTGCCTTTTTTTAATACGTCGTCTAACCGATGGGTATCGGTTAGACGACGTATAATAGCTTAAAAATATACAGAATGATTGCAAGTGGGTGGAATATAATTGTCCAGAAATTTCAAATTAGCCAGATGTTTAATAAATTTACATTTTCATTAAATACAATTAAAAACGCAAAAGAGACACAAAAGCCTCTTTGTAGATGTCACACAGTTGTGTCAGTCAAATTGAATTTCTTATAAAGGGTTCATTCTTAACAGCAAGATCGGTGTCCCTTTTTTAAACCTCAGAAGAACAGTTCCAATAGTTCCTGTGTCACTTTCCTGAGCATTGTGAAGAGAACTCATGGCACTACCGACATGAGACATTTTGTCAAGAGGATCCCTCCTCCCCCCTCAATTCTGCAACCCGTCTAATAGTGAGCTCGTGGTGCAATGTGATGAGACAGCGTGAGACCACTCAGCAGAGATGGATGTGGGATATTAAGCCTGTGTCCCTGCTGCTCCTGCCTCACCTTCCTTCATGCTTTGTTTCCCATACCAGCATACTGACTTCATGCTAAAACAGCTCCATGGATCAGCTGAACAAAACTGAGACAGTATAGATAACCATCATTCTTGCAAGGTGTAAGTGGAGTATTAACCTTTTCCAAATCTTTCTGGCAATTGTTTGTCAATAGACAGATTTAGCTTAGATCCAACATTTTCTCAGGCTTAAATGGGCATAGCCATGTTTTATAGGTTATACATGTCAGTTTGAAATTAACCCCTTAAACACCCAGGACTTAGTGGGTCTACACACGTTTTTCTGAGTTTCTTAGCTACCTTTCTGAAGTACTTTTTTTTTTTTTTTTCTCCAGATGAATGGTACCTCTCAGATTTGGAGAGTCTGGAATTTCTTTTTGTTGATCAGGCATCTTTGTAGCTTTTTTTTTTTCTTTTAATAAAAATAAAAGAAAGCAATAATAGTAAAAAGCATTTTAATGTATGATAATTTTTAGCCGTCGCCATGCCAACAAAAATACAGTCGGCTCATTTCCAAGATGACCTACTGATATGTACTTGCATTATCATATCACATGCGCTGACTGTTATTTCTAAAAGAAGTAAGCTGAAATGAAGGTGCTGAACAAGTTGCTAAAGAAGCGAGAGGTCTGAAACTTTCGGGACGTTGCTCATAAAATCCAACCTCGTGCTGTGTATGTGTGTTTTTGGATTTAAATGCCACAGATGAGCAAATTAAATGGCGACAGTGGAAGGAGAATGTAATTTACATTACCGTGTTGTGGAATAATCTGGATAATTTATCAAGCTAAGAAATTTGGCAAGCTTTGTTTTACTGATGTCAGTATTCGTGTCGTTGTGTTCGTATTATGATGTTTAAATAGCGTAGTGTATTTTGGAAGACCTACTGTTTTGATTTTAATGTTGCGAAGCCTTAACACATAGGAATTGTTCTGTTAACTCCTTGAGCCCTCTCATGGCATCGCTTAAATGTTATATTGCAATGGCTTGTTGTATCACAGTCATTATACACTATATGGCCAAAAGTATGTGGACAGCTGGCCATTGCAACCAGATGTGCTTGTTGAGCATCGCTTTCCAAAAACCATGGGCATTAATATTAAAGTTGATCCCCCCCTTTGTACTATTACAGTCCCTGTTCTTCTGGGAAGGCTTTCCACTATATTTTGGAGCACTGCCTTTCCCATTAGTTTAACCAAAGTTTATTAAATAATTGATTAAGAAGCATTAAGGCACTACATTAATTTACCATTTGCACCATTATTAAAACAGACACAGATATGCAGATTGTTCAGTGGTTCTAAGGGAGTTATTGTGAAATTTGCTGCCATCAGATCATTAATATACAGTATGTGTACTATTGTGCAAGAATATTGAGTAGATTGAGTAGAGTGTTGGAAATATTTACAGTACATTATATTGCTTAATGGTGGCATGGTGGTGCAGCAGGGAGTGTTGATGCTTCACAGCCGCAGCGTTTCCAGATTTAATAATGACTTCAGGTTACAGTCTGCATGGAGTTTCTCATGTCCTCCTTGTGTTTTCTCTTGGTACTCCAGTGACCTCCAATCTCTTAAAACGTGCTCTGAAGATGGAAGAATGAATAAATATATGGCTTATAGAATGGATCTGTCTTGAACATGATATATCAGTAATCGCTGGAATTTGTTGTTGTTGTTGTTGTTGTTATTGTTGTTGTTGTTGTTGTTGTTGTTGTTTTAACAGCTGAACATCAAAAATCACATTATTGGGCATCTAATATTAATTTCCTTGCTGCAAATCTGAGATAAGCTACCCCGATTAACCTCCACTCTTAATGCTAATGGAATGTTTAGAATATCAAAATATCAGTCTTGTCATGGTTTATTGTGCATTCTGCCCTCCATTTGCAACAAGATAAACAGGAAACGAGCAAGACTGTATTGATTAGTTAAACTTATGCTTGTTCTTTCACATTCTGTAAACCTCTCCTCAGTTTCCTCCACAGTTGCGAGACATCAGAGTGAAATACAAAGCAGGGAACAGGTGGCACTCAAACTCAGACTGAGTAGTAACATGGTAATAATGACGACACGCTACTGAATGAAGGACTAATAGTTTCTGTCGAGCTGGCGACCTTTAATGTAAGAATGCACCTGCACTTTCTGTGAGAATTTAGTGATCTGCCATCCTGCTCACAGGCCTGAAAATATGACTATGAACCTAAGCACGATACTTAACCCCATGTTCCTCTGGAGTACCGCCAATGAAAAAGAGCATTCATCTAATTTTATCCCAGAAGAACAGATGTTTTACAAAGCACCACGTCGGGCATTCATGATCTTTGTTTAAGTATTTTTCCCTCCTCTAAGGTTCCTCTGGAAGCATCGTGGTTAATTTGGAGCCGGAGTGCCATGTTTTCCCTTCTAATTGCGATGACAAGGCATTAGGGCTCCTTTTATCATCAGCGAAAAACAATAAGCGGAGAGCAGACAGATGAGCCGTTTTCAACTGGGCAGATTTCTGCTTTCTCTTTCATCACAGTGGCCATCTTGGGCCTCACTAGAACGACATGAAACATATGCTCCCTCTTTAGTTTTACAGCTAAAGAGAGCTGAACAGCCTCCATGTGCATGGCTATGGGTCAGCCACATACATGTGCAAGCTCTTGCTTTGGCATGTATGCTTAACTCCGCTGGCTGTTTAAGTAAACTGAGAAGAAGGCCCCAAAGTGATTAGTTCATTAGCGAGTCAACCACCTTGGCAAGTTTCCCTGAACCTTAAGAGGCAATTGCGGTCATAACTTCTGATTGGTCAGTCTCTCTATTTTTGTGGGTGTTTGTTTACATTTGCCAAAAAGAAGAAAAAAAAAATCACTGGGGCAAAAGTGGAAGGAGATGTTAAGCCAGCGACGTCCAAGCACTGCTAGTTCTTTCTTTCTCCGGAGCTCATTATTTTTGGTCTGATTAAAATCTGGAGCAGCTCAAATTCGACCAGCCACAGACCGGGCTTGAAAATTGGACCTTGCTGAATGATGGTTGAATTGAAGGAGTGCCACTGTTTGAAAAGGAGCAAGATAAAAAGCACGGAAACATCTGTAATCCAGAAAAAAATAACAAAAACATGCGGCACCCCAAATCTCAAGTAGCACAAATGAAGGGTCAACATTGAGGAGACAAGAGAGGGAGAGACAGCTTCTTTTGAATTCAGTTTTAGCTGTTGAGAGCACAGTACAGACCTGTTAAATCGGTGTGTGTGTGTGTGTGTGTGTGTGTGTGTGTGTGTGTGTGTGTGTGTGTATATATATATATATACTGTTAATCTTTTCTATGTTTCTGCAAGCAAGCTCGATGGATAAGATATTCAAATTGTCAAAGCAAAGACCCTGTCGCCAAAACTGTGCTTCAGATCTTTTGCAAATGGCTAGCATATCAATCATTAGCAAGTCCCTTGACAGAGCACCGCTGGACAGGGTTTGGTCTCGGCAGGGTCGCACCATATCTGCAATCATGTCTCAGGCCAAAGTCCATCTGTTCCCCATTAATGTGGTAATTCCAGCCTAGCTTGAGTCCTCCTTGTTTGTCTGTTCTCCATCTCGCCCTAAGTTCAAACCTCTACAAAGACAGAGAAAAGGAATGAGAGAGAACTGTTCTTCCTACGTCTCTATGCTTGTTTCTTTTAGAGGACAGTCTCTTCTGTACCCCATTTCCATTGTCACTACCAGAATGTAGCCAATCCTTTAGCCATCCTGCTTTTTTTAAGGCTAATGATGGAATCAGCAGGCACAATAAAAAAATATATTGAAAAGCATCCCAATGTTCCTCTAGGTGACTATGAGAGGCGGTGAAAGTTATTATGCTTTCGATCGCCTGCCGTGAAGAGGGTACAGTATGGATAGTTAAGAAGCAGCATGATGTGCCGTGTTTGTTGCTATTGTTTTGTTCTTCTTTTAATTCCCTTCCATCTGATTTATGGTGTGATAAGGTGGCTAAACTTTTTTTTTTCCAAAGGACTAATTTCTGTCTGTGTGTCAGTCTCGAGACCGGTTTCTTTATTGCTTCCTTTTGCCAAGAAGGCGTTCAGGAGTTATAGCACTTGTGTCTCAGGCAACAACTGAGCTTGTATGGTTTCCTTATTTTAATTTTATTTATTTATCTGTTGATTTTCTCAGTTATAGTGGAATTACAGCAAATCATCCTGCCATTGGTCTCAGTAGGCCAGGGCTATGTAAGAGGAAAAAAATCATTCAAGTAGTTGGGACATTTTATTCTGGATTTCGCATATGAACAGTAACAGAAATAATTGTGGTGGGGGGTTTTTCCAACTATTTTTCTCTGAACAGACAATTTAGATCAGAAATAAGGAATAACTTAAAGTTCAAACAGGGTTACACCATCGCTTCATGCCAAGCACACACACACACACACACACACACACACACACACACACACACACCTTCAGGATTTCCAGCATACTGAAAATGTAAAACATGCTTTTTACTGAGCCATGTCAAAAGTCCTTTTCCCATAGATGTAGGTTATATATTCAGCCTGAATTTCAGTTTCCATGGATTTCCCCTTCTCTGCCTTCATCACCTTGACTATTTGCAAGTACGACAGCAGTGGTATTGCTCTACAACGTGCCATGTTTACACTTATGTCAACCGCTTTATGCAGACCGTGACTGCTTGACAGTCCATCTGTATAATTGAGATGACCTTTACATGAGTTTCGGTGGATTTTGTGATATCTATGCCTGATTATTATTCTCATAACAATGTCAAGTCATGTCCTGAGCATTCGTAGATGAAAGTACACAGACTGACAGCATTTTTGGTTGTTAATTACAGAAAAAAAAAATGCTCTGCTTTTTTCCCTTTCTTTTCTTTTTTTAACAAAACATTTTCATCTTTCTGACATATTTCAGTTTGTCAGACTGCCAAGAGCTGTGTGTGAAATCTGTATTCGTGACCAGCATGCAGATAAAGCCTACCTGTAGAAATCAACTCAATGTCTTGGTAATTAGGCACAATATATCTGATTAGAAGATGTGCAGCTTTGATTTGCACTCTGAGTACAGGAGGAAGGTCATATATCAGATCTTGTAGGAGCTAATTAGGTTACTTCTCTTCCTGTAATGGCCATTTTGATACAGGAGAACAAAATGTCAGGATGGAGGCAGAAGCCAAGCTTTTATTTGAATTAGTGTAACATTAGATGTAACATGCAAAACTAGACCTTCATTAGCCAGACAGCATGCAAATACTTTCAATTAGTCTGGAAAGACAAAGCAGCTGAACATTTTGGAACTTTTATCTGAGACATAGCTGTGATCATTAAGAAAATATACCATTTTTATACTGTTGTATTTTTTGTCATGTGCAATTTTACATTGTTTCCGTCTAAAAAAAACTCATGTTGAGTTATCAGTAGTGTGATGTGGTGTGAAGAAAAGATAAAATAGCTGTTTTCTGATTTCCTGTCAGCATGCGTAGTAGCTGTAGCTGCAATTTTATTTGAAAATGTCCTTCTCAGTTCTCAAAGCCCAAACAGTCACAAAATCCTATATTTTTGTCATAACGAGGCTGGCACTGACCACTAATGAGGACTTGTAGTCAAACATTGATGTTATAAGGAAAATTTATATGCACCTATACACATACATATAAGAGAAATCTGAACAAAACACCCTGCCTGCCTATTAGACAAAAACGTCAGACAGCATAAAGCGACAACTACTGTCGCAAATAAGCATTGGATTAAAGAAGTAACAAAGAAGGAGCAGCAAATATACAGTGCAGAGTTATTATGTTATTACAGTCAGGAGATCAGACATGGCTAAAAGTAAGCAATAGTATGTTTCTAGGATCATTGCGGTTTTTATAAGAAAGTTTTGTTGAGGCAAATTAAAAGGTGTGAGAAGCAAAAGTAAATGTTTTCATTTTTAACCACGAATCACTGATGGTGCTTTGACAGGCTGCTTTTATTTATGTATTGTGCATTCTATGTATTTCATAAGGAAGCTTCAGAAAGCCTACAGGTATATTTCATATACAATACACATGTATAGTAAAGATGTACATCAGTAGGTATCTTTATCTATTTAGTGTTCACGATATCTGTATTTCTATCTGTATTTGGATTTTAAAACGAAAGTGGGTGTGCTTAAACCAGGATTGAATTTTTTTTTAACGTTTTTTTTTTTTTTTTTTTTTTTTTTTAAAGAAAAATCCTGCTCATGCAGTTATTTTTGTTTGTATCAGTCTGTGATATTTTCTAACAAATTTAGATAGTTAATTTCACATAATATAATATAAACAAACTAATAAAACCTTATTCAAACCACTGGAACCCTGACCAGGCAGGTACTAAGACTGAATGAATAAATGCTGTAAATGTTCATGAAATTTGTCTCATGAGCTTCATACTGCATCTGTAATCTAATAGTGAGATAATAACTGTGAGATTATGACTGAGAGTATTATATTATTTTATTTGCAGTTACATTCATTTATACCAATAATCCACTTGAAGTAGTTTATATCTCTAAAGTATCAGAATAATGAAAAATACTTTGATGAAGTTGGTAGGAACAAATTGACTTTTGCAAAGAGGAAAGTAAATAACATTGGGTACTACCTTTGAAATATTGGAATATTTAAATATCTGGATCCCAATTAAAACTGGATTTACAATATCCCTATTTTTTTTTTTTATTGTGTAGTGGCCTTCATTCTAATACCATAAAATGTACCATGATGCTTGTTCTGAAATGAAACCTTGGTATTGGTAATTAATAAAAGAAAATAATAATCTATGAAAAAAAAAAAGAAATTAAATCTGAATGTCTGTTAAGGATTAATTTAATACGATTAAAAAGTAATTTATGCACAGAGAAAAGTTAATAAAGCATATCAAATGAGCAATAAAAAAAACATCTAAAGCATTAACGGATTCATATCTTGAGTACCTTGTTTTTATTTCCTTGTTATAATGTTTGAAAGTTACACTGGCTGCATATAAATGAGCTCTTTTAGTGACAAAGTACTGCTAAATATCACTGTGTTACACAACAAAAGATAGTAAGCCTTACAAGTAGATCTTAATCAAAACCCTTGACAGAAAATTGTGAATATCTCATACTAAATTGCAACTTTGTTATACTAATGAACTCACTAATAAAGAAATTCATATTTGCTGAGATTTTCTATGTGACAAACAAACTTCTCTTATGTTCTTTGTAGAAACACATGATTGGGGATTTTAAATCCATCACCACAATAGCATTGCTTTAAAGGCCTAGCAATAATATTTTATTAAACACTACTACTACTACTATTATCCTGAGGTATAATTGAAGTCGTACAGGGCACTTCAGCACAGCTTAATGAGTACCAGTTCTGAAAAATACAGTATAGAACAATACAGTTTTCAGTTACTTGCCACAACGACAGGACTATACATAGCTGAATAGCACAAGCAGACCAGCGAGTAGAGTCAGTCTGGGTCTAACCTCCAAAACATTGCACCCAACTCTGAATAAACAAGAGGCTTTACTGTATAATCGGCTTCAGAACTGAAATTGCTCGCTAATGCCAGAAACGAGCAGAGAGGTGTCCGTTTAAGCCAAATCCAAACAAAGGTAGTGCCTGTTGCCTGAGTGCAGCTAAGCAAGGCCTTCCTGTCCCCGTTATTTGCTGCAAACGAGAAAGAGGTGTATTTCCTCCCCTACCGTGAGCGAGGGCCTGTCGAGATGAGGAATAATCCGATAGTCTCTCTGAGACTAACACTGCAGTCCACATGACATCACTTAGGGAAAATGCCTCAGCCGCCACAATACAGAACAATTCACTCAGTGTTGGTGCCTCAGCAAAATGGAAGTGATTTTCCCTGACATTTTTCATATTATGTTACTTGTTTGTGTTTTTTACAACCAATGTTATTTCATGTTGTGCTTCACTAATTCCTTTGTTGTTTCCATTTGTTGATTATAAGCTCACAGTCAAAGCAGAACTGGCTGGTTTATTTTGAATTGGGAAATTGGAAAAAGCTGCACCATCTTAGCCTGTGTTAAATCTCGCATTCATGTTGTGTAAAAAGCCTTGTGAGTCACATCCGAAAAGAATAGGCAGCTTTGAACAGTTATAACGCCTATTTCATGATCAACAGGATCCAATGTGAATCATGCAGTTATTAGAGACAAACACAAAAATCAAAAAGTCCTGATAATTTGGTAGGTTTTTTTAAGCTTGATTTTAATGCACCATGTTGATTACAGGAATGACAGAAATGTAGACACTTGAAGCATGAGACGCCTTTCTGGTCTTTCAGGGAGTCTCACATTGACACACATACACACAGACTGGAAGCCAAAATAACCACAATGGCTGTCAAGTTTCTTTAAAACTAAATTTTAATATAATATATTTCGTATTGAAATAGATTCTAATATTCCTTTGCCTATAATTCTATACTTCCATACATAGAACAAACATCAACAGTAGTGTTACGCTATGCAGTCAAATCGCACGCAATCAATGAATATCAGCCAATAGCATCATTTTATGATTAATGTTTACATTTAATTTTTTATTCATTTACCCACACTTATTTTTCTGGTCAGTAAAACATTCGCTGTATTTTACATTTCTCAGACATTTCACTTAAAATCTTCCATCTTAAACCCAACATTTTTTATTAGACTAATTCATTTAGGAATTCGTTCATTGTGATAACAGCATACAACTGGGATGGTCAAAATATACAAAAAAATATCTGTCTTGTGGTTTCACTTCTGGGTATTTTAGGCTCTGAACCTTCAAAGTTTTGTACTCACGCATAGCACAGTCAACTTAGTTTTCACAATTACAATTATCAGGGTTTCAGTACTTGTGCTAGCAGGTTTTATACTTTCAAAGAAGTACACTTCTTCGGTAGATTGGGGTGAGAATGTATAGTAACACTTAAAAGAACAGCTTTACCTCTGACTGTTACAAAGTGCTGACACTGGACACTGCTTCAATAAAAGTTAAGCAAACATCTCCTCACATAAAACTTCACCATTACAAGGTATACGCGCTTTTAAAATTATGTTCCTGTAAATCATACAGCATAGAAGTCCCTGTGTATGTTGTTGCTATAGAAACAATAACGTATTGGAATTAATATAATCCAGTAATTTACCCTGGAGCCGGAATTACTGTCTGAGCCATGCTGTTATACAAAAATTAACCACTGACCAATCAGAATTGAGGATTCAAGGACGCTGTGTTAGAGCAGACATATAACAAAAATGTTTTATATGTTTACTCCACTCCAGCCTGAGTCTTGAAGAAAGCAGTAGTTAAACATTAGTTAAATAATCGATTCACAGTCAATCATATAGACGGATCAGCAATTAAAAAATTCAAATAGATACCTACGGTATAGACTGTAAACATATAACGGTGAATGATAGACATAAACCTAATCACCAATTTACAATAGAAATTGCATTTGCTTTGGAAAGCACGCAAAGAGAAAAAAATAATAAATTGTGATCACATTTACATAAAAAATAATACCAACTAGACATTAATAGAAAAACAGTTAACAGAAAAGTTTCATCAATCGTTTAAAAAATGATACCTAATATTTATAAATAAATAAATCTTGCAAAGGAATTAGCTTTGCACAAGATGAAAGCCTGGTACGAACGGTCTTCCTCAAGGAAGGGAGTGTTAAATCTTATATGTTAGTCCACTCACTTAGTTGTCTATTTCAAACCAACCTTAATAAACTATATTTTATTTTACGATGCAGACATTGTGTTTGAGTGGATATTGTCTAGATTGTTGCTGCTTTACATTATTCTTAAAAAAATTAGAGTAGTTTCTTTAAAAAATATATTTAGAAAATTATGAAACATATGGTAAATACCAAACCATTACATGAGAGCTTCACTTATAACCCTCAGGTGTGCACCTACTGTACCTTGTTGTTCTCCTGGTCAGGAAGTGCAATCGTCTGTGTATTCATTTCCATCTCCTCGCCTTCCTGGCCTTCTACGTTAGGGAGGAGTGTTAGTTTTCCCTCTCTGCCGTTCTCCTAAGGCCTCCTGCGAGGTGACTAAATCTCATTTTTCATATGCACATTGCTCTTCCCCCCATGCTGTGAGCCCTGAGGAGAAATGTTCCTCAGCTATGGGCTGTGGGTGAGCAACTGATAGTAGTAAATAGACATAGAGGGGAAATCCTCTCTTTATACTCTGGCAGTGTTTATAGTGGATCGCACCAAAGCATTAGGACAAACGGCACCACTTGGTGCAAAATCATCATCATCTGTATTCCCTTATTATATTTCATTTAGGTGTGTAATCGGTAAAGTCATAATGTGACCAATTGGACTGCAAATATTAGAGCTAATTATCTTGCTAGATGAAGAGTGAATTAAAAAGCACAACAACAATCAAACTGCACAGCAAGTTACAGAACAATTGTTAATGTTGAAATAATAATAATAATAATAATAATAATAATAATAATAATAATAATAATAATAATCAGTAAGGATTTTTCTGCCATTTTTCCAAAGGTCTAAAGAAAGACGTACTAAGTGAACACAAAATGGGTCAGGTTTCTTATAAATAAGTAACTTTAATTTATGTATTTAAAAAAAAAATTAAATTATGTACTATTTTAGTTTAGAAGGTTATCAGAAATTATTGTTAATTAAAGAACATTTTAAAAATAAAGTTAACCATGTTTAGTTGTTTTTTTTTTAAATGAAACACACCGTTGTTTCACCTTTGTTTCATATATAATCTGTATAATCAGTACATATTAATACATGAAATATGGAAAATTAAATAACAGTCAAAGCAAATAAAACATCAAATGACAGGATTGAAGAATGAATAGAAACCTGAAAATTTTGTGTATTGCTGCACACCAAATTATTACGAATTCAAGCTCTGTACGTGTTTTTAAATCTGGATGCATTTGTTTAGATTGGATTTTCATAGTTATTGGTTGTTAGGTTCATAATTTATAGTTTCACTAATGATTGTAGGTTGTATTATTAAGGATTATTTAATAATTTAATCTTTCGATGCATAGCCCATTGTGATATATATTTTAACCCAAAATAGTGCTATAAAAAGCTATATTATTATTATTGTTATTATTATTATTATTATTATTAATAATAATAATAATAATAATAATAATAATAATAATAATAATAATAATAATAATAATATAGTTTTGAAATTACTTACTGCACCAATAAATACCTTCCCCAGTCCTATTCTGCTCATATCTCCTATCCTACAAGACCAGGTGTCTTCACACAGCTATTTTTGCCACTCTCTCTTTATCCTGGCCCTTACGGAATTGTTATTATAGCAAGGTGTCCGAGGTGGATTGCTTCAGCGTGTGTGATTCAAGTGTAAGGGTGTGTGACCTCTTGCCGAGCCGGCTGTGTGGCATACTGAGTGCATTTGTTCTGGGGGCTCAGGGCTGCGGTGCCTGACCTGCTACTCTGTGCACACCCTGAGGCCATTGGGAAGCCCCTTTTACTTTGAGGTCACTATTTCATTTCCATTCCCTTTGCACTTTTCCTGGATCTTCTACTTCAGTTGGCTTTCAGGGCGTCTCTGAGCAGCACAGGTAGTCAGCGCTGACACTTCCCATAATCTAAAGGAAGCTAAAAAAAAAAAAAAAAAAAAAAAAAAGAGCATTTTTGCTTCTAGAGTGCTGCTGAGCTGAAACCTGATCGGCAAGGAGCTCCCTTTGCATGTATATGAAAGACAGAAAGGGGTCCCCTCAGTCCGCCTCAAAGCTGACCGCTTTTCCTACTTGGTATGTGCCAGGTTGTTTCCTCTCATAAGCACTGCAAGGTCAGAGCAATTTCCCAAAGTCAGAGCCAGGGTCGACGATGCACTTCCCTCTCATATCACTTTCAGATGGCAAGAAAACAAGCTGAGGCTGTTTGGAGGCTATTGGCTGAGGATGAAAAAGTATTAGAATTGGTTTGCCGTTTTTGCAGATGGCTCTTGGGAGAGAAGTGCATGTGAATGCATCAATATATAGGACTATAGTTCATAATCAACACTTGACTGTAGTATATATTCCATAGTTGGTCTTATTGTATCCCGCTTTGCTTTCATTTGAAGTCACTTTATTTGCAAAGATATTCATTTAACTAGTTTTTCATAAAGATGCTATGATATTATATGCTGTAGATTTCATTGCAAAATTACAGTATAATCATAGATAAGAATCTAAGAGCTGTAGACCTCTGTAGTAACCAAATATCATTGTTTCATGAGAATATTCACATTAAATTCCTCAAAGATTATGTAGTGTATTGTTCATATATTATACTGCATTTAATTTATTTCATTTTGTATAGAAGAGTGGGCATCCTCCTACTTGCTTTTGGCATAGATTAATTACAATTAAGATCTGGAAACATTATCCGTTTATCAGCTTAAACTCCCAGAATACGACTCAGTTTTTCATTTTATAGCATACTTTTCAGTAACTACAGTGAAGCTAATAAAAAGGTAGGTAACATTTATAAAATGTAATGTTCAGTAATAAACTATTTAGAAACAAATAATACACCATTTATTAATTAAAGATTTATTGTGACTTTTTGTGGATATATTTGTAAACATTAATAACATACAGTGCAAATAGATTAACAGTAAATACATTAATTTCACAATTTTTTTATTTTTTTTTTAAAATGTAAACACTCACTAGGGTTTCCTAACTCCAGTCCTGGGGTACCACTGCCTTGCAAAGATCCAGGGTTTTTTTCTGCTCCCAACCCAGCTGATTTGAGGAAAGGGCTCCCTAGCTCATTATTAAGATGTCGAGGAGTTTTGGTGGCAGAGGAAGCTTGAAAATGAACAGGGAAGTGCACTATGACTGGGCTTGAGATCTACGCATCTAAGAGCGTCAGTAAATTAAAATGAAATCAACATTAAATGAATAAATGTATTACTATTAAAGTGATTTCAGTTAAATCATTATTAATTACATTAAACCTGATTCCTAATTATTGGTGCATCTTGTACCAGGGCAATGGTGGTTTAGCAGTTAAGGCTCTGGGTTACTGATCAGAAGGTCGGGGTTCAAGCCCCAGCACTGCCAAGCTGCCACTGTTGGGCCCTTGAGCAAGACCCTTAATCCTCTCTGTTCCAGGGGCATTGTATCATGGCTGACCCCAACTTCATGACATGCTGGGGTATACAAAGAAAAAAAAGTTCCCTGTGCATATGTATATGTGATCATACAAGACTCATTATGCAGACTCACTACTCTTGCAGACTCACAAGCAAAAAGAGTGAAAATAAGATTTTGTAATTCAGGCTCTGACCCCAACTTCCTAACATGCTGGGGTATGCAAAGAAAACAATTTCACTGTGCTCTACTGTATATGTGACCAATAAAGACTCATTAAAATATAGAAATATAAATCTTTGTCAAGTCTGTAATCTGTATTTCTCTGCTGCTCTTCTCCTAGAATTTCTGCTATAATTTCTGCCCAGTTCACCCAACATGGACGCACAAACAATCATATTAACGATGGCATTTTGTTACCTTTACTACAGAACAAAAAGAACAAAAAAATTACATCACTGTCCAATTTACATTAAATTATATATATTATTGTCCTGTAAAAGCCTGAATAACATCATGTAGTCGATTGCCTTTTCAAGACGTAGTTATTTATTGGCACTCACATTAGATTAACCCTGTGGGCTAATTAACTGGTTGTTTTGCTTGCAACATATTGAAGTAGTATGTATTTATTGGCACCCACATTAGATCAACATTTTACAGGCTAGTCTGGCTGGTCCGATTTATTGGAGGTGCTCACCCAAAGCTGCTGTGAGCAATGTCAGGAGACTTCATTTTGAAGGATTAGACTTCTAATGAGTTGCCTGATCCCTTAGTTCCTATCACTTTTTTGAAATGCAAAGTCTAGGATGGCCTTTGCACATATTTCTGCAGACCTGGACATAATTAGCAAATTATGAAAGAAGTTAAATAAATAAATAAATAAATAAATAAATAAATTTAAAACCCTCCAACTCGGACATGGAACCTTTTGGGGAAAACTCAAAAGGTTTAATGGAATTTGCAAGAAATTTAGCCTAAATGTTTTGGTGCACAGTGAGGGTTTAAATATGATTTCATAGTAGCTGGGTTGTGATTAAATTGGGCATGATGTCACTTTGGTCAAACAAAAGTATGTGATAAATCAGAAAAAGGGGATTCGCAATGACAATCCTCTTTTTGAATAGACGTATGTATAAGAAGTAGCTTATAATTATTATACAGTATTTTCTAAATACAGAGCTGCACTGACCAAGAGATCAGGATACATCTGTAATTTATGATTAGTGATTGTAGGAACCTCCCACAGTTATTATTCAGTGTGGTTTTTTTTGTTTGTTTTTTTTTATATGTTCATGGCTATTTTGCCATTTATGTAGGATAATGTGCATTTCAATTTATAAATATATAAACTGAATTAGAATTACACAGGGTAACAAAAAATACATTAAAAGCAAAAACTACTAATACCCCGTAACCTAGGATTAGATTCAGTGTCCATCACATACCAGTTCCAACACACTGATTACAGAACAACACTACTGTACTGTAACAACATGCTAAAATCTACTGTATCTATCATGTTGATTTGCTCCACCGAAAAACAAAAGGAAGAATTGTGGCTCTGTGCGCAGTCTGAATAGTCGCAGTAAGAGTCATGAGAAAGGTTGTGTAGTCTGTAGCAAGCTCCACTGAAGTAGCAATTTGTGTATATAATTTAGCTAGCTACACTTTCTCCATGTATATTTGTACAGTAATGTTGTTTCTTTTAGTTACTTTCTCAACCAACATTATTCCAAGTCCTGTTTTCACCAGACTATACCAAGTTATACAAACACATATGGTGAACTGATGTAATCCATGATTCACATGTCTTTATTTTTAATTGCACACATTTTCTCTTACACCATTTCCTCTTTTCAGTAGTGTTTAGCTAACATCTTGATTACTTGAATTAAAACCAGAGTGTAAATGATATATTTGTGCTTATGAGCTAATGACTCACATTCAACCAACAGTGACCTCTGTGTAAGAACATGAATGGATTGTATAAAGGGGAAAATACCCAAAAATTTTAATGCTTGTTTGGGGTCGTTTTTGACAGTTTTGCTTTATCAAAATATGCACCGGGGAAATTTAGGGTGTTGGGGTTGAGGGAGTTTAGCTCCCTTGAGGAGCCCCAGAACACCCTCTGCCAATTTAACCCCTGGGCATGAGCACTTTTGGTTTATGTGAATGGTAAGTAGAGATGAGCTTCAGTACTATAGTTTAATGGAAATGTAAATCATACCATGACATAATGGTGGTAATGATAATGATGCTATAATACAGCTCTACACTTCTTTATGTAGATTTGCTTTCATTTCATTGTAAAATGTAAATGCTGTGTGTAATCATTAAGGCAAAATGTTTCCATTTTTCTCATTTAAAGGGTTTACTGTATCATATAGTGTCACTAGAAAAGAACCAGAATATATTTTGATTATTATTTTACTGTCATACAGAGAAAAACTCAAAACTTGAGGTCTGGCCACCCAGTAGTAGTTACTTAAATTAAGCCCTTAAGGTGGTAAAAGATATATTGAAAACTAGTTTTAGTCACATTTCCATGAAATCAGCATTAATGAGAACTGTAATAGCACATCAATTGAACAGTAGTGTTCTTGCATTTATTCCCAGTGGAGGAAGTGGGGCTTCCCTACCTCCTAAATCCCAGTTTGAACATGTCACAAAAAAGCTACATGAGCAAGTTAAACGTTTTTGAACACCTGGAAGTCCTAACGTTTTATTACAGTTTAAACTCTCGTGGTGTAACAGATTAAATAAAAGTACAAAATGTCCATTTTAAATAAAGAAAAGAATTAAACCAGTGCTAAACCAAAGACATACATTTTCATATTTAAGAACTTAACTGATCCCTCATGGATCCTAATTTAGGACTAATAGGACCTAATAGGTGCATTTAGATGGTAAACCTGTTAAACCTATAGATAAAATATAATGCTGTGTGCTATGTCCATAAGTAATCAAGATCTAGGTTTTTCCCCTTTATACTGCAGTGTACAGTAATAATTGTAAATGTAGTATATATTAGTACACTATTGTAGTGCATATTTTCCAGTGAAACACGATGTTTCTGACAAAAGTCCTTCATCAGTGTTTTACATTTATTTATACTTACAACTCCAAAGTTCTCTAATATTCAGAAATCCAAATATAAAATTTGTCCCTCAAGCGCGCCTGCCTTTCAAATAAACCGTGTCAATGTATTAGTGTGTTCAAATGTTGTATAACTCACAGATCTGGCTGGCTAGCGAGATAGCGATCAGCTCTTGTAAACTAACTGAGAACCATACTTATTTTTATTCATTCAACACTGTGGATTTTACTATGGTTTGTCCTAATAGCTTCTTATTAAGGTAGTGTTCATTGACTGCACTCACCTCTGGTCTAAATAAATAAATACATTAGCATTTAGCTACTATATGTATTATCTCAACACATACAGTAGCTAATAAACCTACTTTTATTTAATGTCACTGTATTGCATAGGTGCCGATTACCAGTACATGTAATGGTGGGAGTGATTTTAGAAATGTTTGTAGAAAGCACTTTTATGTTGGGAGTTATTGCATGAAAAATAAAAAAATAAATAGCGCATGTCCTCTGTCTGTGTATTGTGTCAGTAAGATGTGGAGGTTTGTAACATATTGCCCAAATCTCATATGACAAATTTTTCATGAAGGGTCTATTGGTCTTAGTTATTATTTATTTATTTATTTATTTATTTATTTATTTATTTATTTATTCATTCTTGACTTCTTTCAAATCATATAGTACATATAATTAAAATTACTGTCTGTGTTATGTAAGATTCAGTTGATAGGCAGCATCAGATCAAAAGTGTCATTTGAAACAGCATATCAGTACAAACCTGGCCCAGGCACAATTCAGACCTTTATTCTAAGCCTGCTCTTTCAGTGCTGACCCCCAGCCTTAGCTTCCTCATGTTGGCTTTCTTGTCTCAGGAAATGTGCCATCATTGCAACAGTCAAGGTGTGTTGACAAGCGAGACGAAGGTGGCAGATGGCTGTGAGACCAGCTCAAGGTCGTCCTGCCCCACTGATGTCTAAGCTCTGGATTTGAAACCCAACACTCTTTTCATCTCTGTACCTCTCTCACTCTCACTTGCACACTTGTCTTTGTCTCCCTCTCCTTCTCTGTTCCACTCATTTTTGTCCCATCTCGCGGTCTAGGTGAGCTGTGTAGCCCTCCTATCTTCACTGTACCACATAAAGATATTCACAAACATGCTTTGCTGCTCTCTCTCTCTCTCTCTCTCTCTCTCTCTCTCTCTCTCTCTCTCTCTCATACACACAAGCTATCACTGAGTTGCCCTACATACTTTATGCTCTTGAAGTGTGCTTCTGATGATTTTAGAAGAATATGAGAGGGAGGAGAAAGATTTCTTTAATTACTTCTTCCAAGCATGTCTGTGGGGTATAATAGTAAAAATCCCAGCCATGATGTTGGGAGTTGCTGCGCATGATTCATATTCATATGATTGTCTTGTCTTCTCATCCTGAGAGAGAAACAGGCAGATGGACAAACAGACACACAGAGGCGAGAAGGAGGGCACCAGAGAGAAGTGAGAAGTGAATGATCAAGAGAGGGAGGGTGAGAGACCGGAGGAAAAAGAGCAGGCGAGAAAGAGAGAAAGAGAGAGAGATTATTCTTTGGCTCTGACTACATTACATTTTTCATGCATCTTCCAGGAGCTTGAGTTAGGCTTTGTAGTGAATACCTTACCCAAAAAAAACAACAACAAAGAAAAAAACTTACTCACCTAATAAGTAGCGCTGTGACCTGTTTGATTTCTAGGAAGTATGACGGCACTCGAGCAGCTAGGCTTTGAAATCTGCATTGTCTGCATATAGCATCCTTAGAAAAAAGCAATACAACACTGGGAAAAAACCCTGAAAACAGTAAACCTCTTGAGACAATGCATGCTGTTTTTTTAAACAGCTACATTCAAGAGAAAATGAAACGACTGCTGTTACTGTATCCATTTAATAAGCAATTGCTGGAGATAAACCTGCACTATAGCACTGTATATTACTTTATATATGTAAATGTACATATATTTTATATATATATATATATATATATATATATATATATATATATATATATATATATATTTAATGTAACACTATTTAAATTCAGCCATCACATACAGTCAAATTTTAGTGCAATACATACACACTGCTAAACAATATCTTGCATATTGCATTAGGATGGTATTATTCCTATGTTGTTTCAGCATTTTTTTCTTTTATTTAGAAACTCACTGTCATCTGTATTAATTCTGCTGCCTCTCATACAGTATATACTCTATAAAATAAAAACATTAGGCCTTTAATACATAGGGGGAAAAATGATTGCTACACCCAGAGGAGACAGACTAGAAGAGATTTTTAGACTGTTTGAGAAAACCATGAGGTGAGACAGCTCTTCTTTTTTCATTCTCTCCTCTAAAATGTTTCTATTTGATTTTCAGTTGGATTTTGTTGATTGCTATATCATAATAAAGGTGAAAAAGCATCCATTACGTGCCAATTCAGTTATTATTTCTTATTTAGTGTGGTTTGTATTATACCATTGTTGTAATTGTTGTGTATTGTTTTAATATTCAAAATTTGTTAAATTACATCCTGAGAAGCTTGATGTTAGTGAGATTTTCATTACATTCATTTGGTACTAATCCAGAGTTACTTACCGATGAGAGTGGAAACAAGCCAGGTAGTTGAGGGTTAAAGGCTTTGCTTAAGGGCCCATCAGGGGGTCAGAGGGATTTGAACTCACCATCTCTCACAACTGACTCAGAATCTTAATCACCGAACTAGCACTGCTCACTTTTCTATACGAATGGGAGTAGGGAAGTATGTGTAGCAGTGTTTTAAAACAGACTGACATGCGTGTCACACACACACACACACACACACATAAGATAATATTCTTTTATAAATGACATGAATTTTAAAAAATAATTTAAAATCATATACATATATTTAAAACTAAAATGTATTTAATTCATGCCATATATATATATATATATATACACAGAGAGAGAGAGAGAGAGAGAGAGAGAGAGAGAGAGAGAGAGAGAGAGAGAGAGAGAGAGAGAGAGAGAGAGAGGTATATAATTGTAATATGATACCAAATCCTAATTATATACAATACACATTGATCCTTTCCTGGCCCCTTTTCAATTTTTGGTTTAATGTGACACTCTCATGCACAAAACAAAACAAACTTTATATTTTATATATATATATATATATATATATATATATATATATATATATATATATATATATATAGATAGATAGATAGATAGATAGATAGATAGATAAACTTCAAGTAAAACATCTCTCAAAACTTTCATCTACAGTTTCTGCAAAAGAAAGTCTTTGTGCAAAACCATGTTTATTGCTTAGTATAGAAATATGCATGGCCACAACAGAAACCATCTGGAAACACTTAGCCACCCACTTTCTTGTCCCAATGTTAGAACAAGGCACCATTTTGTTTTCTGGGTGCATCAGGGACTCTATTCTTGAAAGTAGAGTGACACCTAAAGGCTGTAGCCTTTCTTTCCGTCTGTGTCATGCACTTGACTTAGAGATTGATTCAAGGACATGCTGATTTTGGGGGAGAAAGTGATGAGTTTTTAGTTATTTTACTGTAGGCTTACATGATATTGCCAAGCACTGCTGCCTACTGGGCCTCGAATTCCCTCCTTAATGAGCCGCCTCGGGCTGGCCCGGGGAAAAGCGGAAGTTACACGTCAAAACTTCACGCCCGCTGATTGGCCGCGGGGTAGAGGTTATGCCGATTCACCATCCAATCAGATCTCGACGATGGTTATAGTTGTATGAGTCCCGGTGCACTTTTGCCCGTATATTCTGGTGTAATAAAAAACTACTCACACAGGAGGACAAGCGGCCTGTGACAGAATGATGTTCGAGGTTTTAGGAGTCTCTAAAGTAAAATTTCTTTGAAATATTTTTATCCTTCCTGTATGAAAGACTGGCTATTTTTGGTGTAACCGCAGAAACGACACGCGTATGTTGCCAGGCAGACAGCGTTTGATAGTGAGCATGCGCGCGTTCAGACGCATGAGGAACTTTGCTGCGCCAGACCTCGTGCAGTAACAGTAAACTGCATCTGGACTGTCATCAATTCTTAATCACTGGGATTCCAGCAACACAAACATGTGAGCTTCATGTCCATTAGACCAGTGGAGAAAAAACTGCATGTCACTGGACTTCTCCACTGAACACCTCAGGTTTCCCTTTGTGTTCATCTTTGCATTTCATCACATGCAAATATGCAGCAGTGGGAGCAAGAGCTGCAGGGACTTTCATCCATTACAGCGGCGAAATGACAATATCCCTCGAAATCCTGGCCTCTTCACTCCGCCAGTGTCCTACAGGTGCTTTGAGCTTCTCCATAAAAACAGCAAAACAATACACAAAACTATATATATATCACACAAAACTGTACACACGACCTACAAAAACTGTACACACCCTACACAAAACTATATATATCACACAAAACTGTACACACCCTACACAAAACTATATATATATCACACAAAACTGTACACACCCTACACAAAACTATATATATCACACAAAACTGTACACACCCTACACAAAACTATATATATCACACAAAACTGTACACACCCTACACAAAACTATATATATCACACAAAACTTTATATACCTTACACAAAACTTTATATGCATTACACAAACTGTACACACCCTACACAAAACTGTATATGCCCTACACAAAACTGTATACACCCTACCCAAGAAAAGGCCTTTTTTGTCCTATATCCATTACAGCACAGTGAAATTCTTTTCTTTGCATATCCCAGCTTGTTAAGAAGTTTGAGTCAGAGTGCAGGGTCAGCCATGATACAATACCTCTGAGGCAAATAGGGTTAAGGGCCTTGCTCAAGGGCACAACAGAGCAGCTTAGTGGTGCTGGAACACCAGACCTTCCAATCAGTAACCTAGAGTCATAATCATTGAGCCACCACTTCCCACAACCTCTTTAATAACAATAATAACATTATATTATAATAAATGTTACATTTACAATTACAATGTTTGTTATTTACTATCTTAAAATTCTCATTGTGTTATTTGTATAACAAAAATAAACAATTTGCAACTATTAATGTTGACTTTGTTGATAAATTTGTATATTTATTTGTTACTTATAGTTTAGTTTATTATTGTCAACATCGCCAGGCCTAATAATAATAATAATAATAATAATAATAATAATAAAAATTAAAGATAAAATGAATTAATGAATGAATTGTGCACATCATTTATACACTCACTGAGCACTTTATAAGGAACACTAAACTAACACTGGGTAGGGTCTCACTTCGCTCTCAAAACAGTCTCAGTATTTCATGGCATGGATTCCACAAGATGTTAGAAACATTCCTGTGAATCTCTCGCATCCCAAAGGTGATCTACTGGATCAGATCCGGTGACTGGGAAGACCACTGGAGGACACTGAACTCACTGTCATGTTCATGAAACCAGTTTGAGAAGACGTATTTTTTTTTTATTTGTGACGTAGTGCATTATCGTGCTGGAAGTAGCCATTAGAAGATGGTGAATTGCAGGCATGAATAGATGTACATGGTCAACAACAAAACTCAAATAGTCTGATTTCTATTCCCCACACCATTACACCACCTCCACCAGCCTGGACTGTTGACACAAGGCAAGTTGGGCTCATGGATTCATTCTGACCCTATCATCTGTGTGCCTCAGCTGAAATCGAGATTCATCAGACCAGGCTATGTTTTTCCAGTCTTCAACTGTCCAGTGTTGGTGAGTCCGAGTCCACTGCAGCTTTCCGTTCTTGGCAGACAGATGTGGAACCCAACTTGGTCTTCTGCTCTTATAGCTCATCCACCTCAAGGTTTATTGTGTTGTGGATTCTGATATGATTTTCTGCTCACCACAGTTGTAAAGAGTGATTATCTGAGTTACTGTAGCCTTTCTCTCAGCTAGAACCACTCTAGCCATTCTCCATTGACCTCTCTCATCAACAAGGTGTTTTCACCCACAGAACTGCTGCTCACTGGATGTTTTTTCTTTTTGTACCATTCTGAGTAAACGCCACAGACTGTGTGTGAGAAAATCCCAGAATTTCAGCAGTTTTAACTATACTCAAACCAGCCTGTCTGGCACTAACAGTGCAATCCATGATCAAAAACACTGAGATCACATTTTTCCCCCATTCTGATGGTTGATGTATCTATACCTGCATGCCTTTTTACACTGCACTCCTTTCACACTATTGGCTGATTATATAATTGCATGAAAGTGTGGGTGTACAGGTGTTCCTAATAAAGTGCTTATTGAGTGTATATAACATGTATTACCAGTACATGCTGTTATTATTATTATTATTATTATTATTATTATTATTATTATTATTATTATTATTATTATTTGGTGTCCTGGTAGTGTTGGTCATTTTAACATTCTATTTTATTTTTCTAAACTTTAACATATAAAAACAGTTTAATCTAAACTTGTGTGTCTAGTTTTCTCCTGAGCTTCTGGCAGCATCTTGGAGTGTGTCAGAATGCATGAATGATTTTGTGGTTGGGCAGAAGGAAAAGCTATACAGTACAGTACAGGCTGTAAATGTTTTTGCATGGAGAGAATTTTAGGCTCATTATAGATGCCTGCCATATTACAATTCCTCAACACTGAGCGGATTCGTTTACGAAATCACCGAGAATGGTTCCCTTAAGATAAACATTGCTTTCTTTGGATGGAGTTGGTCTTGTACATCTGCCAAAGCAAACTGAAATGATGGTGCTGAATAATTAAGAAGCATTGTCACCACTCTGCAGCTCCCACATATAACCTTATCACTTTGGCAAAGTTTATAGTTGTCAACCAAAATGTTGCTTTTGCTCTTCGGTCTTGTTAGCTCTCAGTACTGCCATTGTAAATATTTGAACAGAAAATTCAAGGCTGACTCACTCAGTTCACTCAATTTTTGAAACATTTTACTAACAGACAACTCTAGAACTGATAACCTAATATTTCAGTCTCTGTGCTGTTTTACTTGCTGGAATAAATAATTGAGAAAAACATGTGAGCCAGAAAACGTGGCATTCTGTTGAAATATGCCCATTATGGGGCTGAAATTTGGGTAGTAAATGCATCTAATTGAAAACAATGCAACATTTTTTATTTATTTATGGTTCTCTAACTCGTGACAGATCAACAGAAATATAGAGTGTTACTTTCGTTCTTGAAATCAAATGAATTTCACTGGGGAAACTGAAAGCATTCCTCGTTATTTTACAAAATTGTGCATTTCAGACGTGAAAAGAGAAAAGAATTTGACTTGATCATGCCAAATCAAAAATAGCTAATCAGTGTTAAAATGCTGATTGGCGTGTTTCCACCGAGGCTTCAGAAATGAGACAACAAACAGTCTGTGTAATTTATGAGAGCACCCAGAATAGGATATCTGTGTTGTCTAGAGAAAGCAGTAGTATCATAACACATAAAGGCCATGTCAGCATAGATGTGAGTGTACGTGTGTGGTGCAGTGAGTTGAATGCACATAAGTATAAATGTGTGTCGAAAGTATTTTACATTTCTATATATAATGAGCTTGTGATGAATGACTAAATCCGTTTCCATAGTGATTAAAAATGATTAATAATGAAGCCTTTTCCTTTGATATGGTGACCATCAAGTAATCGTATTGACACTGTATTCAGTTGAAGAAAGAACAGCCAAACTAGTGCAGTGAAGTTTTCAGCTCGATAAAAACCATAAACTTAAACAAGAAGACTTTAAGTAGGCCAAGATCGCATCGTTAGACTGCAAGGGGACAGTTGACGTTCTACGGAATAAACACGATCAATTAATAATGCTACTCTCAGAAATCATAGACCAAATGTCTGGTACCAAACGACAAAAATTCTGTGGTCTCAAACCACATGCATGTGAAACAAAATTCCTTGTGAGACAAACCACACAGGAATTTCTATTTGCAGCTTATGAGGAAAGCAACGGACAGAGCGGAGTCCGAGTCTCAACGTGTGCTGAGCGGCACAGAGAAACTTGGGCACCTTTGAACACATGCCTTTGTGCACACTTTTATATTCACAGCATCTAAAGGGAACAGAGAATACAATCCGAGCGTAAAGCTGTTAAAAGAGCTGACACTGATAGAAGTGCTCTAAGACAAAGTCTACACCAATTGATCAGCCAGACAACTGCAACTCAACACACACACACACACACACAATGAAAACACAACGGTTGGGGGAAGTGCTACAAAAATTAAGCATAAAGCCAGTCACATTATAAACAGTGCAATCTAAATGATGTAATCATACAAGTCCTTTTTAATGGTAATCGCAAAACAAACATTGCTTGTGTATTTAATTTTGTTTTGTTTTTTGACATTTTATGATACATGGATAATCAAAGCAGTGGTGTTTACCGTGCACACATGAAGTGTTTGACATGGGCTCCATGACGACTTACTGCTTTCTTTTTGAGAAGGTGATTGTCTTTTTGTCTTTTGGCTGCGACATGAAGAAATATGCAAGTGGATTTGATCTGCAAATGAAATCTACATTCCATCCAAACAGACCGCATGAGGAGATGAAAGCTTGACTCTATTAAAAAAAAAATAAAAAAAAAAAAAAAGAAGAAGTAAATGAAAGGTCATTTCTTCAGCTAAAATGGAAAATAAATTAGAGAAAAACATGACGGCCTGAACAAAATGTTCTTTATCTTCTGTTTTTACCGTTCTCATTCTTGGTTGCTATGTGTGTGTGTGATTTAGACATCTGCATAAGCTCAAACTATATGTTTCTCCTTGTCAAAAAAAAACTCTGCAGAAGAAAAATCCTTGACTATCATGAGGAGCAATATGAAAAGGAAAAAAAAAAAAAAGCCAGCTCAAGCAAACAGAGAGCTTTGCACTGATTTTTTTAAAACATCCTTGGATATGTTAGTATGTGTGTCTGACATGGAACTTTACTGTTTTGCCAAAATGGTTAGATAACAAAAAACAAAAATGCTAGTTGCATGAGTCAATACATACCTGTCATCACATTAAATAGTGTAATAGTCCTACAGCGCTATGGCCGGTACGTATGGAGCTGTCGGATCTAACTGAGAATAATTCACCTTTTGTTACGAAGTAGAGCAAAACAGAAATATGTCAAATGTGATTACCTCATTCATGGCAAAGGTGTGTGTGTGTGTGTGTGTGTGTGTGTGCACGGGAGCACGACTGGGAGGGCTAAAGCTTTTGGAGGACATGTAGGGAGAGTAGCAGAGTGAAAGGGAGGGGATAAAATATATATACATTATTAACTTCATCACGTGTTCCCAGTTTCTCAGGGACTTATTATTCTGGGCCGCTTTAATGAATAACACTAGAGAAGACAGATGAGTGGGTGATTTATGGAGTGAGAGCGGAGACCACCACCATCTGGTTTAACCCAGTACTACATCATAACAGAGTCCCGGTCCTGCTGTCTGAATAGAAAACTACACACCGCTACACAGGATCTCAGCTTCAGCCAGGTTTAGCAGCCCATGAGGTCCTCATTCTGCCTCGATCTGTATAGATTTCTCTCTCTCTCTCTCTCTCTCTCTCTCTCTCTCTCTCTCTCTCTCTTTTTTTGCAAAGCTTGCTTTGCAGCAGTGAGCGAGTGAAGAGCACCGTTATCACTTTATAAGCCAATATTCCTGGCTTTTTTTAGAGCCTGTGTTTTTTGCTGACATGAACTGACCTGCTTTGTACATCAGTAAAAAAGATCATTTCTTTAGATTCTCTGGCACTGTGCTAAATCTCTCTCTCATCGTACCCTTTTTACTTATTCCTAGGCCAACATCGCTCCAATTTATGCCCTTTTTTGCCCTTTCTTTCCTCCCTTTTTGTTGTTCTGTTGGCCAATATGAGTTTCCCTTTATTTTGATAAGGCTCATTTGAATTCTTTGGCGTTGGACTAGATCACTCTTGGTACCCTTTTTAGCCCGTCCTAGGCACCCTTCGTGCCCTTTTCTTCCCTGTTTGCTATTTTTATACCTCATTGTGTTGTTCTCTTTGCCAATATGAATTGCCCTGCTTTGTAGATAATCAGAATGGCCTTCTCATTCAAATTCTCTGGCACTGCACTAAATCTCTTCTTACCCTTTTTAGTTATTCCTAGGCCAACCTTTTTACGCCATTTTTTTTTGTTGTTTGTTTGTTTCTTGTGTTGTTCTGTTTGCCAAAACGAGTTGCCCTGCTTTTCATATGATTGGAATGGCAGCCTGAATTAAATTCCCTGGGACTGCCCCAAATCTCATTTCTTCCCCTCTTTACTACTTCCTGGGACAGCCTTTTTCGCTTCTGGCCATTTTTGTTTCTTGCCGCGCCATTTCGTTTTTCGATGTCGTCCTACTTTTTATACGGCTGCATTTCCCAACTCATTCAAATTCCCTGGCACTGTACCGAACCTTTCTTTCGGCACTTTTTAGCCCCTCCATAGGCAAACATTCCTCCCTTTTTTTTCCCGGGACCTTTTTCCATTTACTCGCATTTCTTGCGATGTCCTGTAGGCTGATATGCGTTGTTCTGATTTTCGAATCATCGAATTTGTTGTCTCATTCAAATTCTCTGACACTGAAAAAAAAAGGTTCTTGTTTACCTCTGTTTTTAGCAGGAAGAAAGGTGCATCTTCAAAAACCTGCCACAGTCCGCTTTCACCTGTCACTTGGTGAGTTCTTGCCAAAGTCGGTCGTTTCAATGAGTGAAAGCAGTCTCGGGTTGTGCAGCTGTAGCACAGCTATCCTTGCCTTTCAAAATTGCAGCAAGAACTGAGCTCTTTTGGGGGAGGTGAGGCAATATCGGAGGTTGTCAAGTCCATTTACAGAGCAGAATGATTTGTGCTTGCATTCTCCTTTTCTCTCTCTTTCATTTCTTGGAGAGGAGCAATAGGTGGTGAATGGGGAGGTAAAGGGGAGCCTCAATACACAATGGAGGTTTTTAGCCATTTGCTACTATTCTTTTTAGCAAACTCAAAGGCATGCTAAGATGTCTTGCTTGGCCCGTCCATGGCAAATAACTACGGAATTTTTCCCCATCCAAGCTTGCAGAAAAGCCTAATCCTGAATTAATTAAACTGATAATGCTGCTGCAACAAATGAAGACTGATGTTTGCTTCTGTAATGACTTTTCGTGGGCCCTTATAAATTGCTGTGCCATTCCACCATAATGCGAAGATTAATTTGAGAATTCGTTCCACCATTGCTGTTTTTCAATAGCTGTCCCAGTGAGTGCTGGCTATAAAATGGCTACATTCATGCCTAAAGGCTACTTATCCTTATTAACGTTTGTGCACTGCATTCCAAAATTTGGTCATTTTATAATACCCACCCTGCAGCAAAACAGATTTTTCATTTGCTTCCCAGGAATTGACAGAAGCAAGCAAAACCTGTTTGCACAAGGAGCACACTGTAAGATTCTCATTAAATGTTTTGGAAACACAAGCTCCCTATTGATGTTTCCTGTCATTTTGGGTCAGTTCATACTTTGTAACATAAAACCCATTTGCAGTTGTTTTTCAGCCTCTTTGATATTTCCCAAGGATCCTGCCAACTGCTCACCAAATGTCCCGCACGCCATTGCATGTCCAATCTGTAGATGACAGCTTAACTATTTCTTTCACTCCGCCAAGGTCTCCTGTGGTCGCTAAGGGCTATGTAAGCCACAGGATTTGACGGCGAACACGTCGGACGAAAACTTTGCTGGTGAGCCTGGCAAATGTTTATCAACATGGTCTGAGGTTATGCCTTGTGATAATCTCTTACAAAAAACTCTTGGTGCTTTGCAGCTGATTGAGGGGGTAAGGTGGTATGCGCAGAAGCAGCTGTTTCTGTCTTTGTCAAAAGGAAGCCGCCGAAAGGGGACTGCACGAGTCCCACACCTGTAACATGTCATTTAGAGTCTGTCATCATGAATCGGACTCATTAATCATGTTTGGAAAACCATTAATCTTGCTACTGAGTGCAAGAGCAACTGCTGCAAGAGCTGTGGAGAAAGATCTCTCTATTAGAATTGATGTTTCAATTTGAACTTCTTCTTCCTATTATTATTACAATTATCATTATTATTATTATTATTATTATTATTATTATTATTATTACACAAATCAGGCACATTAACTGTGTTTGAAAAAACATTAATCTTTCTCCTGAGTGTGAGAGCAACAGCTGAAAGAGCCACAGTGAATTATTTGAATTCCTGATTGGATTTTAAATTATTATTATTATTATTATTATTATTATTATTATTATTATTATTATTATTATTATTATTATTATTATACAAATCAGGCGCATTAATTGTGTTTGAAAAAACATTAATCTTTCTCCTGAGTTTGAGAGCAACAGCCGAAAGAGCCACAGTGAATTATTTGAATTCTTGATTGGATTTTAAATTATTATTATTATTATTATTATTATTATTATTATTATTATTATTATTATTATTATTATTGCTGTTTTACTAATAATAATAATCATCATTGTTATTACTGTTGTTGTTGTTAATAATAATAATAATAATAATATATTTTAACAAAAAATCATATTCTCCCATGCCTTATGATTATAATACTTGTTTCATATTTATACCCATATTTTAAAGGAATATGGACCAGAGCGCAGCTATTCAAATCATTCAGGTTAAATGAACACTTACAGCGTACACTGATGGGCATAATTGCCTAGTGTACCTCGGAGAACTGTTTAACACTGTAGGATTATATTAACTCAGGTAATTTTGCTGTGTAGCAACAGTGAAAGAGAAGCACCTCACTATTGCTGGGAGGCATTTCTGTAGTTTACCTAATGGCATCATGGTCTATGCACATTTTTTCCCGAGCAATAATCCTAGAGGAAATCTCTTCCCCAAAGGATTATTACTATTCAGAGGGCTTGACCCTGGAGATCTACAGCAAAAAAGTATCAGCATTTCAGACATACCTGCTCAAAAAGACAAAGCCCAAATATGTCACTGTTTCATCTCAGATGCCGCTAAATGCAATAAAGTGCAATAAATTGGTCAGGTGCATTAAAGTCAGTGTTTGTATACTGGCCTATCTAAGTCAGTGATTTTCAGTTGCCTTCATTACTCCTGGCAACTAATGAAGTTAGATCCTCCACTCCTTCACTTTATTGTCTCTTCCCTTTCATGAATGTGGGGAACAGCTAAAAGGGGGAGAGTAATATTGCTCTGGCTGGGTAAATATTTCCCTTCATAATTCAAACCTTATCTCGACTCCCATAACAAAGTAATCTCTGCTCGGTGGTTCAGAAGGAAAACAGAAGGGTCTTGTCTCTGAAGTAATAAAGCCATGTTTGGTGTGGTTCGCTACATGTCACTGTTTGTCCTCTAGTATCAAATGAACAATAACATCCTCCTAAAAGCTAGCCAGTGCATTGTTATCTTATATATATAGCCAGTGCTTTGTTAACTTATATATATATATATATATATGTGTGTGTGTGTGTGTGTGTGTGTGTGTTATGTAGCTTGTTGGAAAGTTTCAGCAACCTTCTTTAATCTTGCAAGTTCAAGTCCAGAGTTCAGATGGTCATCTTGTGAACTGGAGATTCTTAAATCCTTAAAGACGTTGGTGGCCTGCTATCCTCCAGGGTTGAAAGAGGATTTAAGCAGAATAACAAATATCCCAGTATGGTTCCCTCCACACTTCAGGCCATTGTGACCCTTCTCAGGACCCTCAGTGGGCACACGAGGAGTTGGCCCTCAGCACTCAGGTGACCAGGAAATGCCTGGCCAGTGTTTGTGACCATCTGTCCACCACAGTGAAGCTGAGTAACAGCAGAGCAGCCTGGACACATAATGAGAGCTGTGTTCAGCTCATTTACTTTGTGATTTTCTGGCAGCTGAGGCCCCGATTCTGTTGGAAAAGCTGTCAGATGGGATATATCAATCAGAAAAAATTAGAGAAATATGGGAGCATGTAATTACAACCTGCTCCTTGTTACTGAATGTTAAGTTGAAAAGCATGTTTGCTTTTTAAGTGTCAGCAAAGAACAATTCGGAGGCACTGTTTAGTTTTGGACAGTAATTACTTAGCAAAAAAAAAAAAAAGTGAGGAATATGTTGTGCATGTTTTCATGGCACAACACTTTTTCATGCTGTAAGTAAACAGTGCCAACAGTAGCAGCATGCTAGCAGGCCTTGGAAAGCATATAGCAGTGTATGATGAGTTGACCTTCACTTTTGTTTTTTTAGTTTGCTTTTTTAGAACCTCTCAGTGCATTATGAATGTTGACTGTTGTTGATTCACATGATGACTAGTATCTGATGATTTCAGACATCACCTGTCACTGTGTCCGAAGAGGCTAGAGCCACTGCTCAAAAGTAACATCCCTGCTGTGCGCAACATCAAGCAATTTGAAGTTCTTTTGATGTCTGGATGGGAAAAGGGGCGCCAACACTTTTATTAAACAGCATATCAGCTGCCACTCGGTTGATGGCTCGAGCGGTTTGGTGAAAACAATCCCTGTACAGACTAGCCAGTCCTCAAAGGTTAATGAGAAGAGTAGGGGTGGATGGGACTTGCAGCTGGGATGTTCTCAGGTTCTCTCTGTGTACTCTTACTATTTTTTGTTCTGCACTCACACCATATTCTTTTTCACTTCTTCTCTTTGTATCTTTCCGTGTCTCTGTGTGAGGTGTAGCAGCCCATGACCCGTCCACATCCCCGTGGCTCTCGCAGCAGGACATCTCATAGTTAGACACAGCTGACCGTGTCTCCAAACACCCTGTCTGTGTGGGTCGGGGTACCGTTTGTTTTATCGGACTTGTGGGAGGCTGAGGATGAATCAAATAGGGTCAAGGGAATATGAGTCAATGCTGTACCAAGACCTGCATAGCTGAACATCTGGACAAAGGCACAGCTTGATCAAATGATTTGTTTACCTGAGAACTGAGTGTGTGGGATATACAACAAGTCTGGAATGGGATAATATTTTGTAGTCTTTCTGTGAAATAAACCAATTCAATGCGGTTTTAACAATATACATTGTCACAAAGCAGCTTTACAGAAACATGGATATAGATTTAGATGCCTAACGGGCAAGGCAAAGGTGAAAGTGGCAAGGGGACGACATGAAGAAACTTTGAGAGGAACGAGACTCAAAAAAGTATTTTCTCCCCTGATTTTTCTTCTGTTTTTGTGTACATCTCATACTAAATTGTTTCAGAAATTAAAACAAAATCTAAGATAAAACAAAGGCAATCTGAATAAACACAAAATACAGTTTTGTATTACAGCACTGGCTATATATATGTATCCAAGGACAACTGGGCCTGTGTGACAATGTATTTGCCCCCATAGTTACTAATTCACCAAATCTATGAAACTGCATTCATAATGGGGTTCAGCTGGACTAGACACAACCAGACCTGATTACTGCAAACCCTGTTCAATCAAATCAACACTTAAATATAACTTTTTCAACAGCATGAAGTTGGTTTAAAGGTCTTACCCAGTAACACACTATGCCAAAGCTGAAAGAAATTCCAGAAATGATGAGGAAGAAGGTGATTAAAATACATCAGTCTGGGAAGGGTTACAAAGGTATTTCAAAGGCTCTGGAACTCCATGGAACTACAGCGAGAGCCGTTATCTCCAAATGGAAAAACTCGGCACAGTAGTGAACCTTCCCAGAAGTGTCGACCTTCCAAAATTCCTCCAAGAGCACAGCAATGACTCATCCAGGAAATAACAAAAGAGCCAAGGACAACATCAAAGGACCTACAGGCCTCTCTTACAGCAATAAAGGTCACTGTTCATGACTCCACTATCAGAAAGACACTGGGAAAAAATGGCATCCATGGAAGAGTGAAGAGTGGTGAGGAGAAAACCGCCGCTAACCCAGAAGAACAATAAGTCTGAATTTTGCCAAAACACACCTTGACGATCCTCAAACCTTTTGGGAGAATATTCTGTGGATTGATGAGTCGAAAGTGGAACTGTTTGGAAGACAGACGTCCCGTTTGTGGCCCCAAATACTATTTCACAGCACTGTATATTACAGTATACAGGTGTAGAGGTGTAAAGGCAAACATTACTGTCGAAAGGATGTTCAGTATGAGCATATTGTAAATCTGAGTCCTGGGTTATGCACAATCGTTATGATTTTGAACCCAAGCATATGTCATTTCTAAACAGATGTGGGCAGCTGTGTTCTTGAATTTCCAGCAGGTCTCTGCCAGCATTCCTGGTATTGTAATCAGGATTTTAAAATCCTCTCTCGTTGCCTTCATCAGACCTTGTGCTATTTTTATCAACACAAGAGGCTCTTGAGCTGTTTTCCTTTGATTGCAAAAGAAAACGTGCTTCTTTCATGAACTGCCTGATATACTCCTTAAACCGCAGCCTAAGCTGATCTAACCTTTACCTCAGAGGACTAGAAAATATCAAATCCTTGTTGAATATTTTTAGTGTGATAATTAACAAGCAGATAGTATTTTCTGGCTTTATTATTTTGCTATTTACACAAAAATGATTTAAGCATTTGCTAGAACATCACTTTGTATCAATCATAAACTCGATCGCTTTCGGGTTCTTTTGAAAGCCTGTTATTTTATGACGTCCCTCTGGTGTCGGCTTTAATTGATATGGCAGACTATCTGCCCATAGAACTGGAGACAAGAGGGCATAAAAGATGGCTGCCTGGGTGCTCAAATGGAGACAGAATCTTTTTTGCTGTGAGGGGGTGGGTGGTCATCTGACCGTCTCTGCCCTCTCACAGCTACTGAACACTTGACCATGTGCTCTTGTTCCCGTCCCAAGCACATACATAGTACATTCAGGAACTTTTATCATAAGAGCGTTATTTATGACTTCTTTATGCACAGCATCCCCAGAGCTTTTGACTCAAACACAGGCTAGATTTTGAGTAGCAGCAGAAGGGGATTTACTGTGAAGGAGGATGAGATCAGAGGAGGCCTTAAAAATAATTTTCTCAACACCCAGTTCACCAATGTGCACTGCATTTTCATAGAGATATGAAATCTCTTTAAGCATCAATGCCAGTGTGCTGAGGTTTGGCTTGATTTTCCTTGAAGACTGATGGTAATAGATTAAATGACTGTAGAGGTTTGTCTTTTTTTGAGGCGGGCTTCAGTATTTACCATGATCGCTCTGATCACTGTGCATCAAAGTCGGGAGAGTTATGTCAACACCATAAAGTATAAAAGAAAAGAATGAACAGAAAAAGGCTGTAATAACATTCATTGGAGTTGCTAAACCCAATTACCATTACAAGCATCAATTTGTCTCATTACCCAGAAGAAAGGCAGCTCTAAGACATTTAGCTCTGATGCATTTACAGCTAAACATTGCTCATTGCTTATTCAGACAAAAATAGAATTAAGATAAATAAGTATATGCTATTATATTTCCCTTAGCACATTATTTCTGACTAATTTAATAATAGCATTTAAAAGAGAGAAAAAAAAACCCACACATGTTCACAAGATATTTAAGTCAGAACTTTGCCTTGAGAGACTCATATAACAAAAGAAAAGAAAACAAAACAAAACAAAAAATAAAATAAAAACCCCTCATAAAGCAAAAGAATGCCTTTGGACTGCATATCTTGTATCACTAATGATAGTGGTGTAAGAAATACAGGCTCTAAGAATGTTAAGAGAACATTAAGAAAGGTTGCAGGGAAAGAGCAATGTCCCCCTGTGGAAACATGAAAACATGTTTTGGAAGTTTTCTCCAGCAGGCGTAACGCTTCTCAGCATAAATCCATCAGCATCAAGCAATTCTGCAGAACTTAAATACAGCCACAGTATTATGGCAAAACCAAGTGTAAAGGGAAGTGGCTCTCTCCGTGTTTTTTTTTTTTTTTTTTTAAATCCATTTTAACTCATTAAATCCAGCCTTGATGGGACTAGCAAATAACCTGACATTAGCCAGGTTAATACAATGTTAACAAGCAAGTGATTTCACTGAGTGTCTTTCATTTCCCAACATTCAAGGCAAGGGTTTGTATACAGTTGGCCTCATTTATCAGTCATTTAGTAAAATTGTGTGTAAATGTTTTGATCGGCCAAACCGAACTAAAAACTCCCACCAGATTCCCGGCAGCTAATTTTCTTCACACTTGCACATGTATGTGGATAATTAGCAATCACCCATGAAGCGCAATGTGTGTTAAGGGCACGTTAGTGATGCCCACAAAGTTCCAAAAGGCAAAGCTCACAGAGAGCTGAAAATGATCAAATGATGAGTAAAGCACCTCATAGATGCTGCATGCAGTAAATTCAGTCACGCATCGCAGCCACTGCAGCCCTTCAGCTACCATAGACACAAAGTAACTCTTCCTACTTTTATTTGGGGAATTCCTTTTGTCCTAATTGAATAACTAGTCTTATTTGTCTTTAATTTATTCATTTCTTCTGGATTGCTTGTGTTCCTTATTAATATGATGTGACCATTTCATAATGTTTTGCAATTTAAATAAATAAGCTGTTTATAATAAAATTGCAGTAA
Organism: Ictalurus punctatus; assembly: GCF_001660625.3. Taxonomy (NCBI): domain Eukaryota; kingdom Metazoa; phylum Chordata; class Actinopteri; order Siluriformes; family Ictaluridae; genus Ictalurus; species Ictalurus punctatus. The sequence goes on from NC_030425.2 coordinate 9,762,577, forward strand.
CTCAGGACAATTATATGATTTTGAAGCATGTTGATCAAGGTTGAAGTCAGTGAGTCTCCTCACCCAAACTCAGGAGCTCTAGTTGAATACAAATGCCACCAAAAAAAAAAAAAAAAAAAAAAAAGGAAAAAACCCACTGGTTTTCCACGAATACTACATTTCTTATGTAAATGTTCCTGCGGACATTTTACGAATAAATCTGCTTGCAGCCAGCTTGATAAATGAGGCCCAATAAAAGGAAAAAAGAGAAACACAGCTTCTGACCTAATATACAGCATACAACAAAAGTTTTTTTGCTTGTTTGTTAAACAGTCCTTCACTGGAATCAAAAATTGATTTAAGGTTGAAAATCCTCCCAAGGTATATGGCTGGGCAATATTTTAGTCCCAACCCATCGGATCAAATGAAGGTAGAAAGGGAATAAGGGGTCTGATGGCATGTAGAGTGAACATGTCTGCATCCTCCGCAGGCAGCTATCCCCAGAACGATTCCTTTAAAATCCTTTTGCCTCTGACTCGTCAAATGGTAAAAGATGACAGACAGGCTATATTTGTATTACCAGAAAGACAGATTTACCAAACTGATTTCATGCTAGACTACTGCACTGCCCATGTCATCAGAAATTGCTGGATCTCTTGGCCTCACCACAACACTAATATTGCCTACTCGGGGTAAGAATGTCTACATGAGTCATGCAATGCTGCAGGACTAGAGAAAGCTGAGGATTGTTCAGCCCTATACGAGAGCTGATGTTATAAAAACAGAAGAGGGTGAATGTTGAGCTGACTATATTCGCGAAAACATTAAATAAATAAATAAATAAATAAATAAATAAATAAATAAGACATGCCAACTATGATATGTTTATAATTAAATAGAATTCAGTTGAACATCCAGGATTCTGAGCTGATTTTCACTCATTAGGCTGTGAATACATTAAACAGGGAAAAAAAATCCCTCAGTGTGGACCTGGTGTTCAATAGACCTCTGCTCTGCAGTGGAATGGGGTCACAGACCCACCTGTTGAACTAAATCGGCTTTCCAAAGTCCTGGATCTCCGCTTGGCACTCTTGAAGCAGAGCCCAAAAAGCTTCACATCTTCTGACTCTGAGCAGAGCTTAACCTAATTTTTGACTTCCAGTGGAGACTGGCCAGATTTACTGATTGGCATGAGGTCCAAAAGACAGCTGTAGCAGTGTTAAGTACCAAAGTGTGAGCTCATGTCTGGAAAGAATAAAAAATTAGAAAGTCCAACAGATTGTAGTCTATGCGAGTTTCATTTTTTTTCCTTCTTCTGTAACAGCTTCGTCCTGGTCAGGGTCATGGTTGATCCGGAGCCTAGCAAGCAGAACACTAGAGGCAGGAACAACCCTGGATGGGAGGTCAGTCCATCACAGGGCATTTTGGACAAGAATTCAGACCTAGGGTCAGTTAGCATAGCCAATGCAGGTACCTGCATGTTTCTGGGAGGTAGGAGGAAACTGGAGAACCAGTTGGGCAAAATAAGAACACATTAAACTCATCAATTTAGCATCTTTTAATTACATCGCTTATGGCCTTCTTATTTTGGATGAAGATCAGAGACAGAAGAAAAACAAAACAAAAGTCTCCTTTTGTTGTTTTAATGTTTAAAAACTACCTGAAGGATATCTGTTGAGTTAAAAAGATCAAAAATGAAACCTGATGAAAAACAGGAGAGAAAACAGTATCGTAGAAAAGAATGGTGGGAGGGGTGGGATTTCTTGAACTGTTTGGGGATCTTTACTTCCTAAAGGGTCCTACTTGAAACCCGCTCTGAAAGGGAATTATTTTTTGCCAACAGTTTGAAAAATGTTAATCCCTTCTCAGAGATAAAAGACAAAAGTCTGTGTGATTCACAGCTTCAGACCTGAGCTAATTTTGCTAGCACATGTTTAACCTTTCATTTGTGTGAACATGTTAGATATGAGGAAAAATATTCACAAAGGGGGATCGGGATCTGAGGTCTAGGCATGGAGCAAAGGTTTAAACCCTGGTTATATACTGTTTATTTATGCTTCACCCTGCCCTTCTGTTGCCCTTCTTAAGATTCCATCCAGCGTTTTCTGAAATCCAGAGAGCACTCTGACAGCCGTTATTGTGCAGTTACTGTAAGTGAACAGAAGTAAGCAGGTCAGGCCATTGTGAATAACCATCAATTCAGAAAATGACTGGACTCAGCATACTGTGGCTTTGAAAACAAGGTGAAAAGCATCTGGACTTGATTTCCATTAACAGGATCTTTTCCAGAAACTTTCCAGAGAAAAAGAGTGCGCTTTGTTAAATATTAACTACGAATCGGAACCATCAAAATAGTCGTCCTGCAATTAATTACACTCAGATAAACCTGAAACCAAAAAGCCAAGATAACAAATGAAGCAAGATTCCAATAACATTCAATAGGTTGGCAGGACTATTTTTGCCTCTTAAATAATTGAGGACTCTGGCTCACCAGGTCTCTGGAGGTTAACCAATCAGTGTGAGGCGGGAACATCCTCTCACCAAGGCTATTTGTGATCTTTAGATCAATTCTTGCACATGAGTCAACATCAGGAAACTGTCTTAAAAAGTCTCGCGATATCTTGACAGAAAGAATGGGAGAATGGAGGGCAAAGTTAGAGCACTTTGTCAATAGATCAATCCGTTTCCATTTGGTTAAGCATCTCTCAATATGATTCTTAAGCCAAAGGGTCACTATGCAGAATTACACCCTAGGAAAAACAGCTAGCACTTCTAATTAGCCAAATTCAGTGAAGGTAAGCCTCGAGTACACTGGCATGCAACATCAAGGTGGGAGAGTGATAGAGTCTGTCTGGTCTCTGAGTGAGCAGACAGCTGTTTGTTCCCTGAGCTCAGCAGTAGACTAATGGGCAGAGCAGCCCTGTCTCATGTCTCTGAGCCTGGCTGGAGGGGATATATTGATAATCTTCACGAGGATGTCTCAATCCCCACAAGAACTCCCAGACCAGTCCCCTGGGAAATGTTGGTCTTTCTACTCTGACACTGTCATACCGTTGAGAAAGAACAGTGGGGCGCCTTCCTGCCTTTTGAAACCCCCCCATGGTAGCGAAAAAGAGGACGCGAGTGATCCCACTCTGTGGATCCAATCCCCAGCTGCGACAGAAGTGCTAATTTGGCCCCGTGAAGGAGCTTGTGAATTTGCGATTCTTCCTGGTTCAGGTCACACAGGCAAGCTCAATCTTTAAGCTATCACTTTTATTGAAAGCGCAGTACACGAAAGTAGCTATATCTGTAGATCTATTATCTCAGAACACTCAGGAGATGGTCTTTGGGGCAGTCACTTGAGTTCCATGCTGCCTGTCATCCTGCTTCTGGAACAAAGAGCTTAGGAGTCTTTGTAAGATAAACCCAGGACTCAGAGTCCAGTCATGAGCCGGAATATTACAGTATATCATAGGGCAAATACAAAATACATGTTCCCTTATATTCATTCAGAAAGCATCTGCCAAGGCAATGTGGTGTCAATTGATATTCCTTAGCATGATATTCCGTAGCCAAGTCATGTAAAACTCAGGAAACTCATGCGTGATTATGTTCGAAATTAACTAGAAGCTTTGAAAACAACATGGACATAAACCTTTAAACATTTTTGAGAGTTGTCTTTAAATAAGAATCTTTTTAAATTAGGCCACTGGATGTCTTATTTTGATGAGTCATGATTAAAGCCCCTTGACTTCTGCCTTTCTGAAATGCAGGATTGAAACAAATAGGTTTTTTGATTGCATTCACCCAAGACGTGATCAGAGTCAGACACTGTCCGATTCCCAGGGTATTAATGAGACCTGTAAGTGGGTCACCGGCAAGAACCTACATAGAGTCCACACTCCACAGCACGTGAAACTAGCTCAGTTCCCACTAGCTGACCATGCTGTGTGACAAGGATTTAACACCAGAGGGCAGGGGAATAGTCCTCAAGTTTCTGAATCAGTTGCTTAAAAAGCACTGCCATTGTTCAAGGAAGAATTTCAAGGTCATGACTCTACAGCACCACACTTGACAGATAGGAGAAGGGAGGGATATGGGGGAGGGAGGGCAGAGACAAAAAAAAAAAGATGGCTGGCAGCCTGAAATTGAGTGCACTAGTGTAAATAAGGGCTAGGATCACATCTATTCCCCTGGCCTTGAGTCAGGACATGACACGACAAGGTTAGCGAGGTTGCTCTTCCGAGTTTCACATGAGACAGGATGGAATGACACGGAGTGTCAGTTTTGTGCAGGATGAGTGTGTGTGCATGTGTGTAGCTTATTTAGATATTCTCAAGATCTCTCATGTTACAATAACATTAGAAGGAAGCCCAAGGAAAAAAGACAAAAGTTGTCACTCAATTCAGTGGGCAGAAAAGAGACAGAGACAGCTTAATGAGAAATACAGATCAAAAATCTAGAACCACCAGTCTTTTATTGCTGTTAAACTTAAGAATCATTATCTAGAATGAACATGTACGAAATCCAGGCATAGTGAAATGACACTAAGGGATAGGAGAAAAAAAAATAGCATATAGGTTTCATAGCATATCGTTATCGCCATATTCATTAAAAAAAAGGACTGCTGAAGGACATAACCAAAAACATCCTGCATTAGCATTTTTTTTTTTTTTTTTTTTTTTTTTTACGGGATACAATCTACCTGAAAATTAGCTACCAGGAGCTTTTTCAAATTGAAATTCTAACACTACCTACTGTCATACGGAGTAATCTAATTACTCACTAACCTCGATTTAGAAGCCATTAACACATTCCTGGTTGTGCTTAGTCTTGGCACGCCACAATCTGCACTGGCACTTGCATACAGTGTGAGAAAATACAGGGCATAGCTGCTAAAACACAAACATGGCAGTTTAGCAAAGACCTACAGTACTTTAAAACTCATTCTCATAGCTATAGTAAATAACACAAAAACAACTAACATACATAAAACGATTAAAAAAAAAACTTAAGTTAGTAGTGCATGTAAATAAACATTTAAAATAAAATAAATAGTATAAATAAATTCAAGTATTTCTCATGTGCAGTGATTTACCCTTCGTCAGTTGTGAACGCAAGTTTAAAAGACTGTGTATAGGCATACACAAGTGAACGCTATTGGCTGCAGCGCTGCAGAATTTTGCTCTCTCTTTTCTGAGAGGCAGGTTATCAGAAGACCTTCCTTTATCCTGGCTCTTGAGAAAAAGCAATTTGACAAAACCTCTCTGTACCCCTAAATTCTTCTTACTACTACATACTGTGGCAAAATGCAATAGAATCATTTAAGAAAAACAGCACCAGCCATTGGCAAACGTTGCAAGCAGCGAAAAAGAAAAACAGCAATGTATGTTCTTCCTTCATCAACGAGCATACACACAAATCCCATTCCATCTAAATGTCACTGAAACATTCACTGTTATTGACAGAATTGTTTTGCAAGTCCTGGAAATAAATCCATTATGGTGAATCATATTTTACAGTATAATAAAGGAGATAACTGTACAGCAGACTTTTTTTCTTTTTTTAAACATGAGATGAGATCCATGGGCACAAGCCGAACTCATGGGAGGGACTGCCTAAATGTCTGCCTCTGATGCGCCAATGACTACATCTAAAAAAGCGGACTGGCAAAATCCCTTTTTGCATGCTTCCAGAGTCAGCGTGTCCCCAAAGAGGGGTTCAGCAGAGGGATCTGTGCTCCTTTCCTCCCCAGGAGGCGGCGAGTGTCCAGGGTGGATTAGAAGTGGCCCATGCGGGTGGTGAAAAGACTGCGAGAGGCCACGTTCCGGCTCGAGCTGGAGGAAGGCCACTTGATGATGAACTGGGAGGTCACTGGCACCAGATACCTACACACAGAGAGATGGGAAACAGGGACAGGGGATGGACAGGAGATGCGGAAGCAGGATTAGCGTTGCAAAAGGTCACATGAGGAGATCAGGCCGCGTTAGCAATCTGACAACATAAAGCAAACACCCAGCTACCCCCTTAGCTCAATACTGTCCAACCCAACACGTTCCAACCTCTCTGTTTCCCCCTGATCCCTTGTTGTAAATGCCTTCTGTTTTTAATGATGAGTGACATTTTGCATCTTCACTCGGGCAGCTGAACAAGCCTCGTGTTAATAGACTGGCGGAGGACATTGTTTAACATCAATGCTGCTTAAATCTATCTAACAGGAGAAGGATGTCCGAAAGTGGATACTGGCGAAGATAATTACGGCCTGAAATGAGACGTGGAGGTGAACCAATTGAGACAGTATATGACCCACATAGGATAGCTGTTCAGATCTCATCACAGATTGTTAATGAGGACATTTAAATTGTTTATTCATTAAAAGGCAGTGAAAGCTAACACAGTGCTGTGCTCTAACCAAATGACCTATACCTGGTTAGTGCAACATGACAGTGAAAAGAAAAGAAAATTACAGTAACTGTAAAATAACCCTTGGGCTTGTCACTGTAACATGGTACTTGTGACAGTCTTCCTTATATAATATCCCCAGGACAAATTAGCCATGCTGCTTCTTCTAAGTATACTAAAAAAGATTTGCTCTGAGGGCTTCTGCTGCATTGCCGCCATACCCAGGAGACTTGTGAAAAGTCAAATTAACTTCATTTAGTTCAAGAAGAATGCCCTTGAAACTGCTCAAGAGTACCGCTCGTGCTTGTCAAGCAGATAGTTTAGAATGTAGATTAACTACTGTACATCCAACCCATTCACCAAAGTGCAGCATTGAACGGGGGGGAAAAAGACACATTTTTCCATCAAGCTAAATGCTCAAATATTAACATATATGCCATAGATAAATGTCAATATTTCAGAATATGAACAGTTGTATCAAACGATGACTTTGATTAAAAATGTGTGCCAGTTAAATTCAGAAATGAGATTTGAGATTTTCATTACATTTTAGGAGCTATTCACATAACATTGAGGTAATTCCAAAAGGTTCACAAATATTTTCCTAGCCAAAGGTGCCATTCCCATATGAGTCTCTTGACAAAGGTGTCTGTTTAAGGATGCGTGTAAAAGGGCTCCGTGACCCAGAGTCCAATCAGGCTGCCGGCAATATTTAATTGGATCTCTATAATGCTTCCACCAGGTCCTTGGCTTTTGATCACTGAGTAGTTCTTAGGAAAACCTGCCAGCGGAAAGCCCCCTGAGAGCCAGCAGCTGTCTAACGGTATTTTTTTTTGGAGAATATGCGGGTCTTCCTAATTATACACAATGACTTGGAGATCTGCACGTACCTCCAGTCAGTTTGCATGTTTAAAGTATATGTTCAATAGTTCTGCCACTGTCAAAAATGTTGAGGGGGGAAGAGAGTAAATAAAAAAATAAATCAGACTTGATATGTGATATGACTTAATAAATGATATTATTTATATTTATTTATATTTATATATATATATATATATATATATATATATATATATATATATATATATATATATATATATATATATACACACACACACACACACACACACACACACACACACACACACACATATATATATATATATATATATATATATATATATATATATAACCGGTCGAAAGTTTGGAGACACTTGACTGAAATGTTTTTCATGATCTTAAAAACATTTTTATCTGAAGGTGTGTGGTTAAATGTTTAAAATCATCGTAGACAAAAATATAATTGTACCAACATATTCATTTCTTTCATTAGAAAACAAAGATTTTATTTATAAAAAAAATATAGATTTTTTTTAAGTGGATGGAGCGAAATATTCCGAAAAGCACCGATAAATGTCCAGCGTAGGTTGGAAGTCCTTTAATACCGATTAAAAAGCACCTCAGGGGGATTCCTTAAGAAATCGGTTGAGAAAATGCCAAGAATACATTTCTGGAAATTCTAGGCAAAAAAAATAAATAAAAATACTGAATTATTTTTATTTATTTTGGATTTCTTTTTTTAATCACAACATAATTCCCATCGTTAGATTTGTGTTTTTCCAGAGTTTTGATGACTTCATTATTAATCTAATGTGGGGGAAAAAATAAAGAAAGAAAAAAAATAAAGAATGAGTGCGTCTAAACTTTTGACCGGTAGTGTATATATAATATATATATGATAAAAACGATATCTCTCGTATGCTACTTTGTTCATTAACAAAGTAGAAAAAGTTCAGTTTTTAAAATGTATTTTAATGTTAAAATGTATTCTAATGTTAAAATGTATTTTATTGGTCTTTGTAAAACTATTAATTTGCGGTAAAACAAACAAACAACCATCTTCTATTCTAAGATGAATCTCACTAGTAATGACTGGAATGATGTTTTGCAGCCTGAATCCTTTAAGAAATGCATCTTAGACAGTTGCTTAAGAGTCTGTCTCTGCCACCCTGATGGCTCTGGACCCCATGTCTCTCCACTGGCCAAGACTGGCAAGTGGAGGCAGATGTAGAACAGGCGGCGTATGGGTGCAGGTAGGGGGGCAACACACATGCCAGAGAGGAGGATGAGTGGCTGTTGAAAGGAGGGGGGGGGGGGGGGGGGGGGGGTCACCAGCAATATGGTGCCATGCCCCTACTCAGACATCATTTTCCTAACGAGGCAAAGCATATGCCGGCTAAGTGAAAAGTCTAATCTGTCATCCCCCTGCTCCGTTCTGCCACTGAGCCGTCAATGAGGCATGTCCTGGGAAAGATATGGAAGTGCGCGTCATGCACCATGCAGTGAAACTGTTGCGATTCGCTGTGACGAATGAGCGGGTGCTTGTTGCCATGGTAAGTGGAAAGGATGGAGGAAAGGCTGGCTTGCTTTCTTAGAAAACTTTTTTTTATTTTAGTCAGCACCCCCTCCAAGATGCCATGTTCAGAGACAAGCGAGCAAAAGTGGCAAACAGGTGCATGAGGGTGGGTGGTTACAGTCTGGACAGACTGGAGATATGGAGAGAGGGGTTGATCCAAAATCAAGAGTAGAAAGACCTGCGTCAAGGAGTGAGAGGGTAGAAGAGGAAGGGGTCGAGCCACGAGATGAGACTGGTCCGGCAGCTGAGGGCGAGCTTCACCACAGTCCGCAAGTCAAGAGCAAAAAGACAGGGTCATAGTTTTAATGTAGGAGGAGAAAAACGGAGGAGGCCATGCCCATACAAAGCTTTAATCTGTTTTGGTGTTGGATGGGATATGAATTTGTCAAGTCTGTAATAGTTTTCGGTGAATACTAGACACAGCATAATCCAAACGTTGGAAAAAATGAAGTGTTAGCACAGAATTTGAAACGCCAAGCCTGGGCCAGAGTCCAACAAAATTTCACAGCTCTAACACACCTAATAAACCTGGTAATTAAATGCTGAGGTGAATTAGGTGTCTTTGAGCAAAGATACCACCAAACCAGAACCGGACTCAGACACCCCTGGATTAAAAAAACAAAACATTAAATAAATAAAATTAAATATAAAAAAAAGTATCAGGTTTGATTAGCTTAAATACGTGTACAGCTATACTGAACACAAGTGTTTCACAGTATCATGTCTTCACTTTATGCATGCTTTATGCACGTTTCATTTTTATATATGGGCAACAAATATAGTATGGGCAGGACCTTGGTATAGACTCGAGTCAAGTACAGTGTACCAAAAATACAGGCTGGAATGTCAGAGTGCTTAAAATATGCATGTACCTATATCACGTAAACACTGAAAATATTTAAAGACATCGAGACTTCATTTGGATTACACCTTAAACCTGTTATTTACACAGCTGTTAGTAAAACGCTGAGCTCATTGCAATTAATCTGTCTCATTCAACTAGAATGAAATCAATTAAATGATAGCCTTTAAATTAAATTAAAGCCTAACTACTAAGCAACAACAAAGTGCCATATATTACAACAAAATGCCTGTTGGAATATACAGACTCAAAATCTATGGCATTATCTGCAGCTATAGATCACAGGAAGTAGGCTATGCAGAAGCTCTTAAGATTATTTCACTCTGGCTCATCTCTTTTATAATTGAATTAGCTGCACCTCAGGGGGCCTACTATGTTAAGTGATAATCTGAGGGTCATTCTTCCCTGTTCACAGCTTCCCCTGTGCAGCTGAAAAGTCAGATATGCCCCTTCCCAGCCATCTCCCCTGAACTCTGCTGCACAGGGGACCGAGGTTGAACAGATGGAAAAAGAAAAAAAAAAAATTAGTGTGGAGGAAAGATTAAGTCTGAAGGGAGGGGTTTACCTGGGATCATCCCACTCTGGGCTCAGGCCGGTCAGCGACCCGCGCGACTCCACTACGAACTTGTAAACCACCAGCAGGCAGTCACGGCACAGCTGCACCAAGCGCTGGCAGCACTGCAACTCCTGCGGCGTCACCACCTCGCTGCTCTTGCTGAAGATGCTCTCCCACGATGACCTGCTGTAGGTCCAAGCATATACATGCAAACATAGATCTCAATACAAAAAATTTTCCAAAAAGAATTCAGTAAAAACCCCAGGACTTCTGTCTCACCAGACGCTTTGATGAATGAGTGTCAAAAAAAAAAAAATTCAAAGGGCCTGGTCCTCAGCGTGGGCTGAATAAAAGGGAAAATACTGAGCTAAAATAATGTCTTTTTCTTTTCAAAGTCATTGGACAGCAGCAGTGATTGTGTTTCATTGTGGAGATGAAGGAATATAATGGCTGGGGATATGAGAGTACATTACAGGCGAGGAGGCCTTCACAATGCTCCCATGCTGGGCTTTCCTCTGAGCGCTAGCTGCCCACAGACCTCCTTCATGCACCGGGCACTGATTAAATGGCAGCAGCATGGGGTGCTTAGCACCATCACTAATCCCCTAGTGCCATGCACACTCTCATTAAGTTAAAATAAACCTGGGTGGTTATATCGCTATATCTGTCAATTATAGGTACAAGTGGGTTGTAGAAAATCCTTGTAGACCCACTAGATACCCACACAAGAAATGAATAGAAGGACACATGAGGGATTTTATGTATTCCTTTGTTGTCCTTACGGCGGCAGTCACAATAAATGCTGGTAAACAATTAGACAATAGAAGGAACTAGAGGAACTGACAATTAAAAAACCTTTTGCTTTTTTTTTTTAATGAGATTTTAAATTTTTCTTAATGGACATATAGACTTACCGGCCACTTTATTTGCAACACCTGTATAGTCATGCAATTATCCAATTAGCCAGTCATGTGGCAGCAGTGCAATACAAAAAATCATAAAGATACAGATCAAGAACTTCAGCTTCCCTAAAACTGGACAGCTGAAGAGTGGAAAAACATTGCATGGTCTTTTTCTAATCTGTGGCCTAATATTCCTGGCTGACAGGAATGGAGCATGATGTGGTCTTGTGCTGTTGTAGTCCATCTGTCTCAAGGTTTGACTTGCTTTTCTGCTCAACACATTTGTAAAGAGTGGATACTGGAGTTACCATTGCCTTCCCGTCAGCTCATTCTCCTCTGACCTCTCATATTAATGAAGCGGTGCCGCCCACAGAACTACCACTTGTTTTTAAACACCATTCTGTGTAAACTTTAGAGACTGTTGTGCATGGGAAACCCCAGGAGATCTGCAGTTTCTGAAATACTCAAACCGACCATGTCTGGCACCGACAACCATTCCATAGTTGAAGTCTCCGAGATCAAATTTTCTCCACATTGATGTTTAAAATGAACTGAAGCTCTTAACCTGTATTTGCATCATTTTATACTTGATGCTGCTGCAACTTTATTAGCTGACTGGATAATTTAATGAGTGTGACTTTTGTATCTTCGTGAAAAAGTCTATGATTCTTTGCTAGATTCAATTCAATTCAATTCAATTTTATTTGTATAGCGCTTTTTACAATAGACATTGTCTCAAAGCAGCTTTACAGAAATATCAACCATCAGATTAACCATGATAATTCGCCAACAAATTAAAATCACTTCATTTCATTCTCAAACATTACTGACCATTAAAGTAAGTCTACTATAAACAATATGTACATCTTCACTATGTCAAAAGTGGAGTTTGGCCAGTGAGCATTCATCTGACAGTTTCTTGATTATGAACCAATTTGCTCAGTATCTGTATAGTGAAGAGCTCCTTACCCAGAGCTGCAGAAACAGTTCCACAGGCCTTGACCATGGCTCCAGAGCAGGCGACTGAAGACGCGGTTAAAAAGGCGGTAGAGACGTAAACTGTCGATGTCAGGCTCCCTCCAGATCCTCTGGAGCAATGAACGAACATTGGTGCGGACAATGTCCAGGACCTTTACGTGTGAAGCACATGAATGAGAGCAAATGATTTCCATTACAGAATCAAAGCAAGTGCAATTAAAAGCAGAAGGATATTTTTCACTTTCTATAGTCACAATCATAAAGATTCAAGAGCGCAGGCTTTGGTGCAGGTCTAATCAATCGATGAGGTCTGTAGTGATGGGTAGAGAGGGGTAAAAGATGGAAAGACAGGTGCAGAGACTGAATAGAGTGATTGGAGAGCGAGGCTGAAAGATAAGTATGAGAATGTCATTCTAAGTCTAAACTGAGGCTAAACAGGTTGAAGAGCCCTAACAGTCCCATAGGCTGATTGGCAATTTTCTGTCATGTGACACTCAGATTTAATGATCTTCCGTGAGCAGTTCTCCGCACAGTGATCCTTTATATTTCAGCTAATATTCAGCATGACAATGACAATCCCCGTAAGTAATCAGACTGGTATAGATTTCACAGAGTAGGTACAAGGGCTTGAACACTGAAATGATCATGAAAGCCTCCTAAATTTATCCCAATTATAGCTGTTCTTAGGGCTATATTGAAATTAGCCAAATTAAGTTCAAAATATACAGTGCCCTCCACTAATATTGGCACCATTGGTAACTATGAGCAAAGAAGGCTGTGAAAAATTGTCTTTGTTGCTTAACCTTTTGTTTGATAAATTCACAAAAATATGCTGCTCTCATGGATATCAAACAACTGCAAACAAAACACAACTGTTAAATATAGGTGTGCAACATTTATTAGCACCATTTTACTTAATACTTTGTGCTACCTCCCTTTGCCAAGATAACAGCTCTGAGTCTTCTCCTATAATGCCTGATGAGGTTGGAGAATGCATGGCAAGGGATCTGAGACCATTCCTCCATACAGAATCTCTCTAGATTTTGAGGTCCATGCTGGTGGACTCTCCTCTTCAGTTCACTCCACAGGTTTTCTTTGGGTTTGAAGTCAGGGGACTGGGATGGCCATGGCAGGACCTTGATATTGTGGTCAGTAAACCATTTTTGTGTTGATTTTGTTGTATGTTTTGGATCATTGTCCTGTTTCAATTCAACCACGGCCCATTTTAAGCTTTCTGGCAGAGGCAGTCGGGTTTTCATTTAATATCTGTTGATATTTTGAGATTTTGAGATTTTTTGGCCACTCGAACCATCCTCTTCACAGTGCGTTGAGACAATATAGACACACGTCCTCTTCCAGGTTGATTCATAACATTTCCAGTTGACTGGAACTTCTTAATTATTGCCCTGATGGTGGAAATGAGCATTTTCAATGCTTGTGCTATTTTCTTATAGACACTTCACGTTTTGTGAAGCTCAACAACCTTTTGCTGCACATCACAGCTATATTCCTTGGTCTTACCCATTGTTATGAATGACTAAGTCAATCTGGCCTGTCTTACCTCATATTTACACCCATATGAAACAGGAAGTCGTAGTTGAACAATTTCCTGTTCCTAGTCACGCAGGTGTACTAAATAATATGTAAAATATCAATGGGAAAATACTTCAAACATATTTTTCTCATATGAACTCATAGGGGTGCCAATAATTGTTGCACACCTATATTTAACAAATATATTTATTGACAAACCTGTGTTGAGTTTGCAATTGTTTGATATCCATGAGAGCAAAGATCAAAAGTGCCAATATTCGTGGTCAGTCGATACCTGTGGGAAATTCTTCATATTCAGACTTGTGTTAAGCATGTGCGTAACTAATTTTTCTAGCCAGTACTTTCAGGGTACTACCTTTTCACTACTTTTAAAACAAGCACCTGATGGATAAAGAAACATGCTCTCAAGTTCAAAAGATAAATAATAGAAAATGTAGTTCAGACAAAAGACCATAATAAAAAGTTCAGAAGGCAACATTGAGGAACATCTTATAACCTAATATACTTTAAATAGATTGAGGCTGATTCTCATGAATAGTTCCATTTCCAACTTGGCAAATTTGTCCCAATTTATCAATTTGGGTTCCAACCACATTAACTGGCTGCGAGCCTATAAATTAACACTTGATACCAAATTTATATACAGCATAACCTAACAATAACAGAGATGCAGGCCAAATGAAGAAAGCAAATTTTTTTTTTTTTAACAGAATGAACTAGAAGGGTACTGATAGCGGCAGAAAGCGCAGGGCTTAGTAAGAGGTAAAAATGATGTGGCTGCTGTATATAGTTGCGGAGGAAGTGTGGACAATTCATGATTATTTGTGTCACAATGTCATATTTATATATTTAGATGTTGCCCTCGGATGCCGTTCTACGTTTGTGTGTTTTAATGTTGCCCAAAACTTGAATTTCAGAGTGAAATATTGTGTTTTTTATACAATATATTATAGTAATAACTGTCAAACTGTCAGTAACAATGCTGAGTAGTGCATAACTGGGACGTTTGGGTGAAATGGTTCTAAGGTCTGAATACAGATGTGGAAAACGTTATTACCTCCTCACCATAAATCCATGATACCTCACTGAATACAGTCATACAACATTCTAGAGCCATGTTTTTATGGTTTAACAGACGGTTTTAACATTTAAGCCTTATAATTAATAATCAGTTGCCAAAAGCCTCACAAGAACCAAATAAATTCTAAAGATGTTGATTAGTCCTGTATAACAGTTAGGAGGTATTTTGTTTTGCTTTATTCATGTTTATTTTTAACATAAATGAACTGCTTGAGATCATGTCACAGTAAATAAAAGTGATAAACACCTGAGACACACATGACCCAAACTCTTAGTTTTTGCTGTAGACTGATGCTGAGGAATTTTCTGGTACAACTTATGATTTGTTAACTTGCATTAAAGTTTTGGTATTAGCAGTAGCACACAGTGTCACGCAGTCTTTTTTCCCCCGCAAACACATTAACTCAACACACGTCTCATTTTATTCCAGCAGTGCTGTATAACATCCAGGTAATCTTTAGATAAGCAGTATTGCTTTTTGAGAGCAGAGGTTTGGTGCGTGTTACCCTCTGTTGAGCGCCACTCTTGTTCATTGTTTTTCATGTGGCTGACTCGTGAATATGGATGTTATACCTTAACTTCCTTGTCAAGAATCCTTCTTTTTGATTGGATCGAAAAAAAATAAAAATAAAATATAGACACACAGTGCATCCGGAAAGTATTCACAGCGCTTCACTTTTTCCACATTATGTTATGTTACGGCATTATTCCAAAATGGATTAAATTCATTACTTTCCTCAAAATTCTACAAACAAATACCTCATAATGACAACGTGAAAGAAGGTTGTTTGAAATCTTTGCAAATTTATTAAAAATAAAAAACAACAAAAAAAAGCACATGTACATAAGTATTCACAGCCTTTGCTCAATACTTTGTTGAAGCACCTTTGGCACCAATTACAGCCTCAAGTCTTTTTGAGTATGATGCTACAAGCTTGGCACACCTATTTCTGGGCACTTTCTCCCATTCTTCTTTGCAGGACCTCTCAAGCTCCATCAGGTTGGATGGGGAGCGTCGGTGTACAGCCATTTTCACATCTCTCCAGAGATGTTCAATCGGGTTCAAGTCTGGGCTCTGGCTGGGCCACTCAAGGACATCACAGAGTTGTCCTGTAGCCACTCCTTTGTTATCTTGGCTGTGTGCTTAGGGTCGTTGTCCTGTTGAAAGATGAACCTCCACCCCAGTCTGAGGTCCAGAGCGTTCCTGCCGCTGAAAAACATCCCCACAGCATGATGCTGCCACCAGCATGCTTCACTGTAGGGATGGTACTGGCCAGGTGATGAGTGGTGCCTGGTTTCCTCCAGACATGACACTTGCCATTCAGGCCAAAGAGTTCAATCTTTGTTCAATCTTTGGTCTGAGAATCCTTCACGTTCCTTCTGGCAAACTCCAGGTGGGCTGTCACGTGCCTTTTACGGAGGAGTGGCTTCCGTCTGGCCAGTCTAACATTCAGGCCTGATTGATGGAGTGCTGCAGAGATGGTTGTTCTTCCGGAAGGTTCTCCTCTCTCCACAGAGACACGCTGGAGCTCTGTCAGAGTGACCATCGGGTTTTTGTTCACCTCCCTGACTAAGGCCCTTCTCCCCCAATCGCTCAGTTTGGCCAGGCGGCCAGCTCTAGGAAGAGTCCTGGTGGTTCCAAACTTCTTCCATTTACGGATGATGGAGGCCACTGTGCTCATTGGGACCTTCAATGCTGCAGAAATGTTTCTGCACTCTTCCCCAGATCTGTGCCTCGATACAATCCTGTCTCGGAGGTCTACAGACAATTCCATGGAGTTCATGGCTTGGTATGTGCTCTGACATGCATTGGTCACTGTGGGACCTTATATAGACAGGTGTGTGCCTTTCCAAATCATGTCCAATCAACTGAATTTACCACAGGCGGACTCAAATCAAGTTGTAGAAACATCTCAAGGATGATCAGTGGAAACAGGATGCACCTGAGCTCAATTCTGAGCGTCATGGCAAAGGCTGTGAATACTTATGTACATGTGCTTTTTTTTTTTTTTTTTTAATGGGTCATGGGGAAACCTGGAGCCTATCCCAGGGAGCATCGGGCACAAGGCGGGGTACACCCTGGACAGGGTAATGCTCAATATCTTGGATATTTAATATACTAGAGTCCGCACTATTCCTAGGTCTCTGTTTAAATGTAATCAAATTTGTAATATTTCAAAAATTCAAATTTTCTAAGTTGTCACTAATATAATGTGTAATGAAAATTGTATTAAATTACAAAAGAATGTAAAATAGGAACATTTTCAATAGTGGAATAGTTGTCTATATTGAAATGTGTGTGTATGTGTGTAGGTATATATACAGGGTACGGCTAGTACATAATAGATAGCCATGGGTCCTTAGTCACAAAGCTCCATTAATGACAAAAGGGCACTGTGTGTCAAATTAAGCCCTAATCAAATAATATGGCAGCATATTTCAATATGCAATGCACTTTACAAACCACATAGAAGCCAACAGTATGGCAGTCCTGCGATAAGATCTAGGAAACTGATGCTTGTCAAGGAACTGGTGGGTCATTATTTGGTGCGGGGTGTTGCAACATGGTAAATGACGTGGTTATACATTCGGACACGACAGGGGCATAGTGTATGTACAGCCCATCGGGCAGCCAATTGTGAGAAGCCAGGATGTACTGCAATGATCTGATAGTGAGAAAGGTGAGAGCAGCTGTTACTTAGCAACCCAGCGGTGCAGGATTGTCACAGTAATTCACGCCATTATTCTGAACAAAACACGAGAGAACACAAATAAATGCCTCTACCAAAGTATAGGTTATTTTGCATGAACAAAATACATATGATTTCACACAATCCCGAGTTTTCAAACCGACCGACAATAGATCAGTGCATGATAAAATACTACTTCTACCACCGCCAATAATAATAATAATAATAATAATAATAATAATATTACTACTAATAATAATAATAATTATTATTATTATTGTTGCTGTTACACCTTTTATTATCAGCGGGCTCATTAAACTAATTAATTTATTCCCAAAAGACAGAGCGAAACAGAGGTGATTATATCGTTCCAAGAAAAGCTGCCCTCGCTCTGCCATACTTGGTTGACAAAGCCCTAAAATGCACGCTCCTTGGAACTGGTAAAAAAAAACCCCTCTGGGCTGGTTATTTTGGAAAGACAAATCCACATGACAAGTCCACATATCAGCAGTCTTACACTACAATGGAGAAATGTAAGAACTTTCTGACATTTCTCCACTCTGAGAAAGACTAAGACTGCTGATATAACAATTCTTAATCAATTAGCAATATTTTTAAAAAACTGTTAACTCATCAGAAAATAGTGCGCAATGCGAGTTTCCGTCCACTCAAACGTTTGAGGGGGGAGAAAAAAAAAATACATCTAAATTAAGCATATCCTGGAGAGCTTACTCTAGAGAAACGGGAACGACGTCAGAAGTGATTCCAGACAGGTGTGTTAACTTTACGTTGGAGAATTCAAAAACAACTCCCTTACTTTGCCCATTAATTAGTAACGAGCATTGATCGTGGATCAGTCTGAACCTATTTAAAAGGCACAATTACAGCATTTGTAGTCATAAATTACAAAGGTTAACGGCGAAAGAAATTAAGAATAATTAGCAGTCTATAATCTCTAATTAGTTTAGTTTACAACTACATAAGATAACTTGAAACAACAATACAAATGGCCCTTAAAACAGTTATATCCAAATCAATCATACTTGATATATTTAGTGATTAAAGCTGCTGTAAGCCATTTTAGCACTTCTCCCTACCAGACCTAAACACCTAAGGAGTCAGCGTCCAGGAAAATCTCTCTTTCAAACCCCTTCCTCCAAAGACCTGCACGAGCACAGTGCAAAAATGAGTTACATCTGATTTCAGACAATGAAAGAGAATGAGCTTGTTGTTCAGTTGCTTGGTTGGGTCAAATGTTGGCACCCTTCAAGCAAAACATATTCACAGCTAACTGCAGCTCGATTTCGGGGTTTTATTTACGGAATCACTGCTACATAGAACATACAGACAGAAATGTGTGGCGGTCTGAGAAGACCATTCAGATGTTGCTGAAGCGGAATTGTATAAAACGGTCAAAAATAATAATAAATCGTTTTAACCAAAACAAAATGGACATAAGCCGAATCAATTTAGTTTGTAATCAGATACTGACTGTCAAATTGTCCAGGGCGCTCCTGCACCGTTACATCGTCTAAAGAGGTGACAGCAGACGAAGTTAAAGTAAAAAAGACCTAATAAAGAATGTTAATAAAGAGAAATTTACCCAACTGAATGAAACTTCTTTAATCAGTGATTATTTTCATAACTCATGCTAGCGTGAACAAAGATCAGTCGAGTGAAGACATGATGATGATGAGGCTCTAAATACCATGAGTGACTTGTACCTCAGGTGATTAGACTGAGACAGATGTGGATGAAGCTAATAATCAAAGCGGTAAACCATTTAGACTTCTTTAAAATTTGACAGGCATGCCGTTTTCCCGAATGAAGATTAGGTTACCAATGTAGTGGAATGGAATGGAAACCAATAAATGCGATTTTCTCCGTTTTCACTTTTCGGGGGGTGACTAGATTTTAAAATGCTACAACCTTACTTGAGACTGAGATATGGGCAAATAAGACACCAATGTCAGCTCAGGAAAGCCTCATGTTCAGAATTCTATACAGTAGAAAATGTCAAGCAGACACAAAAGCTGTAGTGTAAAAGTGTAGCATCGGTTTTCAAGCCCTTGCACTCTCTCCGGTGGAATTTTCAGATGACTGTCTTCACTGCTTCCATAACAAGGCCATAAAGTTTCCAGTTCGTACGTATACTGCACATGCATGCACAAAATCATTAACAGGCAGACCACACCATGTGATTGATTAATACAACCAAAACATGTAGAAATTTTTTGTTCCAGGAAAGTGGGCAATAATAATTATTATTATTATTTTTTTAGAGGCATAAATAATTTTAGTAGCATCTATCAGAATGTAGACAGACCTCTAACTAGATTGTTCTTTAAAAGCGCTTACAGCCGCTTTAACTTATTCATTAAACTAATGATCTAAATTATAATGAACACATTTTACTGCGAAAAAAAAACTTCATTTTAAAGATGTATATAACTGTGGTGTATCATGTAGGTGGATTTATAATACTTTACCTTTCTTTGTTTGGTGGCATCTAACTTCACAAGCCAATAAGAAGCCACTTTTGGTTTATGATATTTCCAGTTGTTTAAAATCTGCGGGTGCCAAAAAAAAAAAAAAAAAAAAAAAAAGCATTACGCTCATTTTGTGACAAAAGACAACATTTCTGTCCCATTAAGTACACATTTCCCATTAAGTTGCCCATATTCAGTGCTTTTTCCCCTCCCTCAGGCATTTCCTAAGTATGGCCCTGCTAAGTTGTTTTTACATTATTTGAACTGTTTTTTACTACTGTGAAATAAAATCAATGCGTCTCTGCAACACATGCATAAACAAAGACAAATCTTGACACAAACAGACCATGCGGCGTTCCTTTTTCTCGTTCTTTCTGTAGTGAGACGCTGCGCACTTTATTGTTTCCTTTACTCATTTTTAACTAGTACATAGATCAATCTTAATGTGTGACTACACTGAGATTATTATCAATTTTGAACAAGCAAATCTTTCTTGTGTACTTGTTCTCTCATTAGCGCACCTTGTTACACTGCGCTACAAAGCTAATATTCTATTTATGTTCTCTAGTGGACCTCAAGTCAAGACAAATCTCTGGCTTGTTCCTCCACGGAGGAAATGAACCATGGACATGGTTACAATGAAGGATGGTGGTAGAGCACTCAGGCATTGATAAGGTCATAAACGTTAAATTCATCTTCTTGGATAAATCATTAATAATTCATTTAGGCTTACGTCGGCTCCATACTAATCAGGAGGCCATAAAGTACACTGATGCACACAGATATCTAAATTACAGTGTTCCACTTTCTAATGTACAACACTTTTTTTTTTTTTGCGTTTTTTCGTAAATGCAATTCATGGACTCATAATAGTCACTAGGAACTCTTTCTGAATTATTACCGAAAGGTTATTTTTTATTGCATTACATGAGAGACACAGTAAGCATAAAACTTGCAGACATTTGTTAATATTTTTCCCTTTCGAAGTGCAAGTGAAAAAATGTTGATATTGGAAAGGGTCTGAAACAGGTGCAGCTGCCCAGCTGCGTTTTCCATGGCGACAGCTAATAGCTCTCATTAACCATACAGGTGGACGGCTAATGACACTATGTACAAAATGAGATGGGGAGAGAGAGAGAGAGAGAGAGAGAGAGAGACAGAGAGAGAGAGAGCGAGAACCAGCGCTACAGGCAGCACTCTCCACAAATGAGCTGGGGGAACGAGAGGAGAGCGGCATACTAACTCACCTCGTCCAGCACGGCCTCCGCTTCCTCCTCGCTCTTCCCTGGGAATCGGATGCGTAACTCCCCCAGCGCGGCCAGCGTCTGCCGCGTCAGCTCCGCCTCCTGCTCCTTGCTCCTCGCGTTCAGCAGGGACTCTCCCTGCGGCACGCGCACACACACAAACACACACACAACGCAATGAAGATGAATTAGCGCACGCTGCCTTTTTTCCTTCCGTCATCAGCTTTTCCTTTCCTCGCCGCTCTCCGCAGGCCTGGAGAGCGAGGCGAGGCGAGGATGCCACAATTAGAGTGGCACAGCCGCAAGCTATTGCTTGGCGGCTCCAGCCTAGATCCCAGAGGTACCCGCTGTGCCAGATGAGCCCAGGTGACTGGAGGTTGGCTCAGCATGTCAGAACTGTCAGATTGTGAGACGGAGTGTAAAAGTGCCAGTGCTGTTCTGACTGTGGGACATCTTAACGCTCGTTACAAAGAGTGCTTAAAGAGAGGCGCACTGCTGAATGGAGGGAGTTTAGGGGCTAGTCAGATTAGCATAAAGAAGAGAGAAAGTGTGAGCTGGGGCACATGTTAGAGGGAGCAAATGAGGTGTGTGTTAAGGGATATGCATGTGTTACTATAAGAAGCGGAGAAGATGGAGCCATGGAGAATATTCTGTCGTGTTCATGAACACATTCATGTGTGTGCACCCCATCACACAGAAATTCATGCTGTAAGGCATGTGCACAATTACATCCCATTACATACTAGTGACCCTAATTCAAAAATGATGAACTTTACCTGTTTTATGTAATAATAACAACAGCAGGTAACTAAATTCATCATACCATATATACATATAATTTAGGTTTAGCTTTGCAGCTGATGGCACTGGATTAAATAACTGTTAATATAGTTAGTTTTAGGTAAGCAGACATGTGTGTGTTTTACACTTGCCATGGTGGAGTGGATAGTGCCCAGGCTGCTGCTGTGGGGCATTCTGTGGGCAGAGATGTTGCGGCTGAGAGAGTGTGAGCGCAGAGCTGTGTGCGGTCGAACCAACGATGTTGGCGGAGCCAAAACTCCTGCATGGGCTGATGCCACACTAGTGCTTCCCATCTGTGGCAAACTCTTGTTCGAGGTGCCTCTACCGTCACTGCTGGGTGACTGTCCACTCAAAGAAGAGATGGAGCGCGGGCATGACACAGAGCGGCGGATGAGTCCTGACAGCGATGGTGAGGATACTGAGCCCAATTTCTCTGGTTTGGGAGCAGGCTTCCAGTGCACACGGCCTGAGAGAGAGGATAAAAGAAAGCTTTTTAACATTCTTCATTTGTTTGTTTTTTTTTGGTTTGTTTTTTTTAACATGGAGAGATAGAAGACGCCAGAATTAAGTGTCTGAACTACTGAGAACAGAGAGAAATTATTAGACTCTTAGATACACACAAAAGGCCTGTATTGAGGCGCAAATGAAGTCAGAATTCCCCCTCCATGACAACAAACACAGAGTAACTGTGGCTTCCATTAATCACAAAGGCATGTGCTGGTCTTAGTGGCCTGGCTCTGCGGTTTTCGGATTAGAGCCGCAGCAGCTTTTGCCCACACGCGCACCGAAGTGTTGAACGACCTCCAGCTTGTCCACGGGCCAGCCGGCCTCGGTGTTCTGCCTGCGAGTCTTGAGGGAAGGAAGTTGCCAAGTCGTGCGCATTATAGGGGCTTAGCTTAGGCCACCCCCAGATGGGGCGTCAAAGTCACTCCAGCCTCAGCGACTCACTCACCCCTCAAACTTCAGCCAAATCACGGCTTTGTCCTTCATTCCGAAGCTAATGGAAAAACTGGAGGGTTTGACCGCTTGCTCAGGCAAAAAAGAATCTTTAAACAATCCACTCTTGCCCTGTGACACTTCAATACATGCTGGCATGGTGTGATAGCAAGACCTGGGGCATGGAAGGAGAAAGGCAGGTGAAGAAGAAAAGAAAAAAAAACAACTATAGTTATAAACAACTATATGTTTGTGGACCCCAAGGAAGTTGGAAACCTTTCCATTTGGAAAGAGTAGAGTTTGTTTGCATTCTTTTCAAGGTAAACCAAGAGCCTTTCAGTTAGGATCTCCCTGGATTGCGCCTCACCCAAGCTAAGACCCTAGCCTCCTTACAGACTAGTGGACTGAAACACATCAAAAAAGCTCATTAAAGCCACGGTGTATGGGAGCCAAGAGAGCTCTCAAGCTATCACCCACTACTGCCAGCCAGTCAAATTAAGAGTCTCTGGACTGCACCATCAGATCCTTGTGACCCTAATTAAAAAAGATGGATTTTGCCTGTTTCATGTATTAATTAGGTAAACAAATGCATTAAACTAGATTTACATCTGTAATTTGGGGTTAGTGCTGCAGCTGACACCACTAGATTACATAATTGTGTCTAGAGTTGGTCTGTCCAGAAAAAGACTTGAGGGTGTCTAAGTCTGTCTGTGACAATGGCAGAAGTTTGTTTAAGTAATTAAGAAGCCTTCATGGTTGTATAAAAAGCATCAAGGGAATGATTTCCTATCGAGGGCTGTGACATAAAAGAAGGGGAATGAGTGCAGCATAGTGGAGACTGTCCAAACTGGCCCCGAATGAGTACTAATAAAAGAATAATTTCCTTCACTGACTTACTGGAACGCTCAGAGGTTTTCTGTCTGCTCTCCCCAACCTCAATGGAGACCTTCTTCTCTTGGAGGTCGTTGGTGCTCTCTTCCTCTTCATCAGTGTTTGAGCATGACGTTCTGCTACTGTTGCAGCTGCCCGAGCTGTCTTCGTAGTCCCTGTGCCTCCTGGGCATCTGGGCGCTCTCGGGCATGGAGGACAAGGCCTGCAGAGACAGATAGACATGTCCAAGCCAATGATGTCCAGTGACATTGGGGGAGAGACAATGTTAGACAGAGTCAGCGCCTTGGCGGATATAGCCTTCATCCTGACTCCAATTAGCATTTGTCATAAGCAGTAGCTAAGGTGACATGAGTGGAGAGAGTAGGTGGAGAAAGTGATGGGAAAAGAAGGGGGAGTAGGATTGTGACACGGCCCTTGGCGTGCACCTTGATGACAAGTACAGTGTAGCGCCGCCTGTGATTAATGTCACAGCTGAGACGCGTTAATTCAATATAAGTAACTCTGCCCGGATACCACCTTTCACCGATAAGCATTCGGAATTATTAATTTATCATTTCCTTCTAAGAGAAAAGAAAAAAAAAAAAAAAAAGATCGGGGAGCAGAGTTAATTGAAGCGAATGCCTGTCCTGTGCTCAGGAAGGAGCACGCTGTTAGTATTAATAAAGCATTCACATCAGTTATTCAACAGCTAATTTAGCTTGGCTTTCTCTTGCAAAATTAACACTTAGGAAGCTATTGCGAGCGCAGGTTTAAACAAATCAATTAGAGAAAGAGGGAGATGGAGACTGAAGAGACGGAGACGAACTCAAACAGCTATCTCCGTTTGATTGTGCTGCGCTCCGTGGCATATTTAAGTGGGAATGCTTAAAACTGAATCCCGCAGTATTTCAACTGCTTCATTTCTGCCCTGATTTTTCCAGATGGCCCATAATGCACCCCTGGGAGTCTGTCTATCCATCAGATCATCGAGCGCTGTGGGCTCGCGGGTTGTCAAGGAAGAAAAGCGTACTCAGAAGCGACAGACGTAAATGAACTTCAACTGATGCCAATTGTGTAAGAAAGAATGGTTAGACTTGTGCTTTTGATGTATTTGAAAAGGCAACTTACCTTCACTCCTCTCTGCCTGGATGTCTTTCCCATCAACTTCTCATCATCCAACTCGCACTGCTCCAGCAGATCCAAGATGTCCTCTTCCTGTAAACATACCACCCAGAAATGTCATATTTAAACGACGGTCATATGAAACGTTTGGCCAAAGATTTGCTGACTTTTGTTGGTGGTCTGCGCCAATGTGCTAGATCATACAAGTGTGTGCTTCCCTGAGTCTGGATTAATGCACTCAGCTAGCTAACTAGTCCGCCATTTGTTATATAAGCAACCATATTGGAGGTTTTATTTGCGTGGTGGGCTAGCCAATGAATGAATAATTCCCCCTCCCTGACCATAACAGCAAAATAAACAAAACGTCCCATACAATGAAATAATAGAACTGACTGCAAAGAGATTTTTAATTAAGATTACTAATGGTTTAGTACAGTTATTAATGATTAATGAAGGGTTTAGTACAGTATCATTTTAGGCATGTACAAGGGTGTTTCCACGATTGTAGTGCCAATTCCATGACTATTTAACCATTTTGCATTTAACCATTCAAAAAAAACCAAAAAAAAAACAAAACACGTTAACCCATCTCAGGCAACCATCCTTTTTTTTTTTTTAGCAAAAAAGAAAAAAAGAAAAAAAGAGGTTAACAAGCTAACCATACAAAAGACACAAGGATATTATACATGATTTACTTCAAATGTATTTTTATAATTTGTAATTCAGGTATCATGGTTGAATTTAACAGCATTTGGCAGTCGCCCTTATCCAGAGCTACTTGCATTCATCTCATTGAACATTTGAGCAGTTGAGGGATAAGAGTCTTGCTCAAGGGCCCAGTAACGGCAGCTTGGCGGTGCTGGGATGTGAACTCGCGACCTTCCGGTCAGAAGTCAAACATCTCAACCACTGAGCCACCACTGCCTTGCTGTCTACCATCAAAGTGAACTCCTCAGTTAATCAGGAAATTCAGACAATACAGCTTCCTGTTGAACATGTGACTTATTATTATAATATAATATTCCAAATATTTTGTATTTGTAAATGCGTTCAGGTGACAGGGTCAAGCGAATGATGTGGAACATTAATTCAAGCATGTGATGTTAAATGTATTTACACATTAATGCAAAATGAATATGATTTGTGAAGTATTTCACCGATTATATTTGTAACACTAGTGTACGCAGTAATGATGGTCTAGCAACTGGAATTGCAGACTCTATAGTCCCTCTATACATTACAGTAACATACTCAAAACACACCTTAGCAAAAAAATGTACACTTTGGTGTGTGTAATAAATAATGAAGTGGTAGTTAAGGTCATTTGACGTAAAGTCGGGCTGAGATGAGCGCAGATTATGTGTAGAGTAAAGGATGGGTTTTATGAATGCTGAGTAGCTTGGAGTTTATTCCTCACTATACAAAAGAAACTGACTGAATTACGTTTTCTGAAACATCCCTGATATCACGAAAAAGGCTCTCCAATGAACGTTTGTCTCCAGCCATCACAGCGGTTTTATAATGAGAAATACTGCCCACAAGAAAATACTCTTGCAGAGTTAACACCGATAAGCTGCTCACTGATTTATTCTTCTAGCACAAATGGACATAAGCATATTAAATTCAATTTCTCACCACATCCATGCATTGTTTCATAAATCCAGATTAAAACGTGCCTTTCGGGCAAGAAGCCGAAGACTAAACAGGCCGTTAAAACATTCTAGCGACTTATGATTAAGGAAGCTGATTCTATACCATCATTTCTGAACCACCTCTTCACGTCACAATTCAATTCAATTCAGTTTTATTTGTATAGTGCTTTTTACAACGGTCATTGTCTCAAAGCAGGTTTACAGAAATATATAAACGCAGGATACAGATTTTAAGTGTGTGAATTTATCCCTATTGAGAAAGCCGGTGGCGACGGTGGCGAGGAAAACCTCCCTAAGATGAAACCTTGAGAGGAACCAGACTCAGAAGGGAACCCATCCTCATCTGGGTAACAACGGACAGTGTGAAAGTGAGGGGAAGTTCATTATGGTTTTTATAACCGATGCTTGAATGAGAAATGAGCAAGTTGAGAAGCTAATACGGCGATGGCACATGCTTCAGCAATCCTGACCCTTACTCAAATAAGCCAGATCCACAGTTCCCACTCTATAGAAATTACATGCTCACAGAAAGTAGCAGAGCTGCCCAGGCCACATCAGCCACTCCGATGCATTTCTAACTGATCTCACTACAGGCAGCTCAAATTCCATTAAATTGCAGAGTGTGGATGGGCAATACTGAAAGAGGCCCTCCAACAATGCAGCACACTGATGTCCCTGAGCTGACATATACTTGCCTTGAAAATCCTCTTCAAACATCCAAATATTTCTGAGAAGTGGCATGGTACAATGATGAACTCGAGGTGAATAAAGAATGAAGACGGAGAGCAAAAAACAACAAAAAAAAAAGAGAGTAAAGAGGCAGGCACTCCTTGTAACAAAAAAGGGGTGTGTTGGGTCTTTAAAACATCATGTTCACGATGGACTGTAAAGCCTTAGACTCTGGCAACAAGGTCGTGCCAGGAAGCATAAGGCGGAGCCACAACAGTACCTTGCAACATTTTCTTTCTTCTCTTAATATTATGTAGCTGAAGGGAAATTCTATATACAGAGAAGGAAAGGAGGAGAGCGGGAGACACAGAGAGAGCAGAGATAGAAGGGAGGGGGGGGAAAGAGAGAGAATTCTGAGCCAGCTGAGACTCAGGTACATGCCTTCATTCGTTTCAGAGGATTATTCATTTCTTTTTGAAGTGAGGCTGCTCGCCCAGCAAGGAACGTCTGAAAGGCAACCGAGAGGAGGCCCTCATACTTCTCCAAGAGCAGCTTGTCATCTGGGGGGTAAATACGTCTGTAAGCAAAGGGAGGACGAGAGAGAAAGGCAACAGAGAGTGAGCGAGTGAGTGAGTGAGGGAGGGAGGGAGTGAGGAGAATGCACCTGCTTATCATATTATTTAAACAATTCTCAATCACTCCTCCGACACCAGCATTCGTATTAAAAGTAATGCGCTTTTGTCGATATGACTGATAACGCTTGATGCAGCTGCAGCACAATTGCTGGGAAGAACTTGAAGCTGAAGACTAAACGGAATAATATTTCAATATGAGGAGCAAGTCACGTATAAACCTTCAATTGTATCTACACCCATGTACTTCCCATGTACATTAATCTATATAGCGAAAGAAGGTGGGAGGAATGCTCACGAATAACTGTTAGAGATACACAGTTTGGTCTGGTAAATGTTCTGCTAACATTTGAACATGCGCATTAGTTTTGAGCTTGGTCAGCTGCGGCATGATCAAGGGATCAAGTAATGTAAATGTTAAGATCCATGGATAAAGCTCTAAAACCCATTAAGGTCTGCATACGTGCAATTATGGCCAAGAACGTGTTAGAGGCACGTGCGCCTTCGATGCTTCTCGCCTCGCCTCATTCATATGGAGCGTGTTTAAATCTCGGTCTGCCCCACATTTTTCCTGAGCTTTTTTTTTTTTTTTTTTAAATGTTTCAGCATCTTTTTTGGGGGGTGTTTTTATTAGGATAGAGATGCAGGGAATAGAAATTACATCAGCTGGAAAACCTATTTAAGAACCAGATTCACCCCCCATGCTTCCTCTGTGCTTTTTAAGTGGTGGCGTTATTCCAAAGCGACTCGTCACAATTACTCATCGAGCGGTGTGATAAATGCTACAGACACTAAATGGCTTTGGCTCCTCTTTGAAGCAGGCTCTCTGTACCTGAACTCCGTTCCAGTAAATGGAAAAAAGGTTAGTTGTGAGACTCATCTAATGAGGGGCGCCTTAATCAAGTCCCAGTGCCGCTTCCCAATTGGGGGGTCTTCATTAGGCAGCACCACACGCTCCGCATTCGAGTGTAACAAACAGAGAGCAGCAATGGTAATAAAGCCCAGGGCACTGCCATGGCGTATAGCAAGCACTTCTTTTAAGCAAAAGAGCATTGGCGATGAGCAAAGGATAAGCTGAAGCCAAACCACCCCTGACTTGTCTTCTGAAGCAGGCATCTGCTCATCTGACAGGCGAAGATTAAAAATTGATGATCCCTGTTCTCCGTGGCCTCACGTGAGAGAAAAGCTCCTGATACTTTGGCGTTACATGCTGCGAGTCTATGTATGTGCATGTTTAAGTGTGTGTGCATACCAAGGGGCATTAAATTCAGGCCCTGGCTCTTGTCTGTTCTTATTTCAGGTCTCTACAGCCTTCTCCCTTCTTTTCTGAACTGGGCCGTGTAGCTCTACTACTTTCTCCGGTGCTTTAATCTCCTGGGAGCATCCTGCTCCTTAGGTGACCTTATAAATGTAAGAAGCATCCCACAGGACCAGATGCTCCCATGGCCTACCTGTAGTTCCCCAGATGACGCTTTTCGTACTCCTCCCTGGAGATCTGCTTGCGAACCTGGGCCAGCCTCTCTTTCTAAAACAAAAAAATAGACACAAAAGGTTAGGTCCTAAGAAAGGATCTGACTCGATTGGGCTTATTTTGACAAACAACAACATCAGACGTCTACTTGCCCCATTAGAGACGCCTTAATGAAGTCAAGTATCGGAGAGCGAACAAAGAGCTGAATGCAAAAATCCCCCTCGCCCTTCCACTTGTTAATACGGAGCGTCGAATCATAATTCATATGGATTTAAGTCCCGCGATCCCATTTTAATACATCAAAAACTGTAATTGTGAAAAGGTCAGATGGTCAATTTGCAGCTGAGCAGCAGGGTGCCTCCAATTATAGTCACTGATCTCTGCTAAACACCAGAACATGATCGCTCGCTGAAGACCACCCCCACCCCACCCCACCCCACCACTCGATCCCACGCGCTTACGCTCTTATGCACTTTTTGCCCTGGCCTTTGAAAATACCACCTACCTGCGGCAATTTTACATTCATTCATCACTTTGTACAATAAAGCTTGGCCCGAAAGACCAATCAAGAGCCAGACCGGAGCACAGAGCACGTCTTGCCGAACTGCCACTTAAAGGTTTGAAATGTATCGCCTCTGTAATTTCTGAACATGAATAATTAAATACTACATTGTCGCCCTGAACTGCCAACGAAGCATTATGCGTGTGCCTGGGGAGAAGTTTTAAAGAAAGTTGCAAGAACGGAAAAAAAAAATGATATATAATGCCTCACCAGTTCTTCTTTCCTCCGCTCCAGGGTGAGGCGCTGCTTTTCCCACTCGGATGAACCTGCTGAAAGTTTCTTCATGGTGCCCTGGCCGTAGAGGCGTCGTTGTGCCTCGGCCTTCTGCTGAGCCAGGTTTCGGCGCTTATCGCTCGCTCTGTGAATGAAAAAAAAAATGCAAACGTGACAAAAAGACTACAAATGGCTGCAAACTTTTATCTCTCAGCAGATTTGCTGTAACACAGCCCAGCACTTTTTCCCCCCGCTAACTGGTCCTCTTCACGTTCTCCTTGTATCCCTAATGCTGGGAGAACTGATCCACCGCACCACTGTATCACCATTTCCAAGCACTAAAGACTTCATGCTAACTTTTCCGGAATGGGGAAGACAGGTCACGCGGGCACTGAGGATATTCTGCCTG
This sequence comes from Ictalurus punctatus, assembly GCF_001660625.3. Taxonomy (NCBI): domain Eukaryota; kingdom Metazoa; phylum Chordata; class Actinopteri; order Siluriformes; family Ictaluridae; genus Ictalurus; species Ictalurus punctatus. The sequence continues at coordinate 9,793,048 of NC_030425.2, forward strand.
TTTAATGGTGCAGCGCGTTGGCTTTCAAGTCAGAACGACTCTTAGTCTGGAACTCTGCAGAGTTGCGCTAAACGTCTGGAGAGGCTAGAATGAATTCTCTCTGATGGTGGGATCACAATGCATCTCGCTTCGTTTACACTTGAAACACGATCCTGTGAGCTGCAGAGCGTTCACGTCCTCTTATGTCCTGATGTAGTGCTGGTGCTGCTTCGGAGGGCTATATTTAGGACACAAGAGTCCGAGCTTAGAGGTCAGATCTGAGATGATCAATCAGCCTGGACTGTGTTTACTACCTGGGGACGGTTGTCTTTGTGCACACACACACAGAAACAAATGCGGATAAATTCACACACAGTTCCCGCTCACAGTATACTGTACACAACATGTCCTGCGATTAATTCATGTATACAGTCAACCATAAGTCATGTTCAATGCTACATATTAACTTGCACATACAGACACACACGATCCCGGTCACTTACAAACACAAATAGGAACACACACACACACACACACACACACACACACACAGGAATCTACACGAACGTTAAACGGGAGTTAGTGGGCTTTAGAGAACACACTGCTGGGGGATTACTCCACCTAATGAACAAGCATGAGCCAGACTCTCACACAGACTCTAATGCCTGAAATAATAAGGATGCTCCTAAACATCAAAAGATGCTTGATCCTTTAAAGATGAACTCGAGCTAATCGATAAAAATGAAAAAATAATAAGCTTGAACGCGTGCCTTTCAGTTAACTTCCTCCTCTCTCTCAAACACGGCAACTGAAAGTGTGGAGAAAAAAGAAAGTAGAAAGGCGCTTTACAGCCTACCTGATGTTCAGCAGTTTCAGGGCATTGAGCAAGACCCCTCTCTTCACTTCATAATCAATCTTCTGATCCGTCCCAAAACTCGGAGCTCGATTGATCTGGAAATAAATACAAGAGAGTGTTTTGTGGGTGTAGCATTTTTCTTTCTTTCTTTCTTTCTTTCCTACGTTCCTAGGAAAGGAGGAGTAGTGAATACTGTAGTGAAGGAGAAACTTTTCCAGAGTGCTTGGGGTCAAACTGACCTTTGACCTTGTCTCTGTGTACATCCTGTCGAGACAGGGGCAGAGGTTACTTGATAGTTAGCGTCTCGTGTCAGTCAGCAGCCTCACTCTCTCGTTTCCTTTTCCACTCAGCATCCTTGTTTATAGCGGTCTGAAAACTACTCTCTGTGTTCTCTACATCACAGAAGAAACTGCTAGATGACGAGACTGAGTCATGTTCTCTGCTAATAAGGAGCGCCATAGAAGTCGTTAACGAGACAAAACCTGTGCACGCTCACTCACAATCGCTCACACACTCACTCTCTCACACATCCAAAAATCTCCAGAATCATATAAGAACCGTCCTTTTCTTTTTAGCAGGTAAACAGTTGTCAAGCCAATGAAATCAGGTATCAAGTGTTATTTGTAACATGCCAAAATCAATTCTTTGCTCTGTCTCTCCAGATGGCCCGAGAGCTGCTCGGTGTAACAAAAGGACTGAAGGAGTGCACTGATTGAATTGCCGGCCAGTGAAGGAAGAAAAAAAAAAAAAAAAGAGTGAGGTCAAATAACAGTAGAAGTGCCACTTCTCAGCACAAGAGCTAAGACACTACCATCTGACACATTCTTCTGGAAAATTCCTCGCAACAGAATACTGGCAAGTGTTTTTCTACTACTAGATTTAAGGGAAACAAACGTTTTTGTTTTTTTCTGCGCGTGATCCGAGTGTATGAGTGCAGTGAAATCCATTCATAGCGTCAACACCGATTCTCTTAATGCATCTCAGAGCAGTTTGAAAGGAATCCGTAAACAGGCTATCCTATTTTTTTTTTTTTTTGTCCCTCTCTCTTTGTCTTCAAACAGGTTTAGTGCATTTCGCCGGCTGTGAGTGTTTAAGAGGGCCGCAGGGGCGGCGTGGACACGCACAACGGTGGCAGATCGGGACACGAAGTGAAAAAGCTGGTGAAAAGAGCAACCCAGCTGCATCCCTCCTCCTATGCGGCCACGGCTACACAAAGCCTTCCAGTTCCCTGGATAATTCAAGCCCTGGCTGGATGCTAATCCCACAAAGGTGCTTACTGATGTGTGTCCAGCTTAGAAGTGAGCTGTAAGATAATATTTACATCACAACTGAGTGCCAGGCGCAAATAAAAGGAGAGGGGCCCGGCAATGGTGGGCTAAAATCAACGTACTGTACCAGACGTAACTTTAGCAGCGGCCTCTCTCTCTCTCTCTCTTTCTCCCTCTCACTCATGCGCACTCTCTCTCTCTCTCTCTCTCTCTCTCTCTCTGGATGTTTTCAACTATGCAATGTTACCCACACAAATGGCTCGACTCACAAACCAACAAAGAGGGTTCATCAAGTTTGGCAACCCAGGTGTGTTGCCCACTTACCATGTCGGGTATAAAGAACGGCTCTTTTTCGACTTTTATTCCTCTTGATAATTCAAAAAACACAGTGCATTTCACAGCAGCTCCCAGGGAGGAGCGCTAGTTTTCCAGGTCAGACACAGTACAAGATTGTGTGTGGCAGAGCATTCGAGCCTCTTTTCACTTTAATTCATACTATAGGCCGCATCCATTAGCGTGCGATCTTGCCAAGCTCGCGAAGGAGGAAGCCGAGCAGGTCTGCGGTTGCTGAATCCCTGCAGTTGGTAGAAACTTCAGCGCTCGTTGGTTTAGAAATCATCTTCGGCAGGGGCTTTAAAGGCCACGTTTGACAAGGTATTAAATAAAATCGTCAAAAGATGTTGATCTTTTTCCCCCACAGTAATTAAAATAAAAAAATAAATAAATAAAAACTGTATGGTCAAACACGTAATGACGTAACATGCACAAGCCGGGGGGAAAAATAAATAAATAAAAAGGGATGATTTTCTGGCAGTTCTCTCATTCTGTATTTTTAAACCCCAGACCAATTAAGAGGATGCTTTATGGGTAAACTACACTGACTGAGTCTTTAGTTTCCACCTCCCCACCTGAATATGTCTGGCTTTGATGCATAAATAACCTGTCATTGATCTCAGGGACCAGTGGTGAGAGCCGAAGCTTCAACGGTTCAATTTCACTGCGCGATTAGTCCCACATGCACCAGGCTTTTGGTTGGAGTTTACTTTGATCTACTAGTGGGCTAACGATTTTGATTAGTGTTCCTCGAGCACTGACGCAGAGTCACAGCAGGAGCTAAAAGTTTACAAGATTTGATTTGAATATCAAATCTTGTTGAGGAAATCATGGAAATAAACACGAGCATAAATTCTGCACGCGCTGACCGCCAAAACAAATATTTGCGAGGAACACAAAAACTCGCAGAGGAATATATATATATATATATATATATATATATATATATATATATATATATATATATATATATATATATATATGTATATATATATATATATTTTTTTTTTTAAACTTGAAGTGTAATATTTATCTTCAGAAAGATCATATCCGCGCCCACACGAGAATAAACAAACATTGCTTTCTTGGATACGCGGGCAGCGAAACACTCGAGGGTACTGAAATACCGGCTGCCGAACAGACCGACTGCTGTAGTGCGAGTCAGAGGGAAGTGGGAAGAGGAGGCCGCTGCAGCCGGGTGCCCTACGAAAACCTTTGCGGCTCCCGTTTCACATCGTTATCAATCATTTTTTTTGTTCCTTCGCCGCATTTCAAGTGGCTAATTCCAGCACTGAAACTCAATAGCTGCCGCTTGTGCATTTTAAAGGTCAGGGAGCTAGCCAACCTGCAGCCCTTGGGGTCACCTAGAGCATACGGCTGGGAAGGCTTTCACACACACACACATTTACACACAAACACACACAGTCTCTTGGGCTGCACAAACCCATGGCCTAATGATAAATGGCAGTATGACGGTCATGGCTCTTCCCCTGCATTGCCCATCCTTAAGGTGTCTATTTCTTCAGAAAGTACAGTAAAAGTGTAATTTAGTTTGTGCGCGAGTATAGATAAAGACAGACAGATGAATGGATGGCTGCTATCGTTCTTTAATAAATCCCCCAATGGCACCACATGGGAAAGCTAAACACTGCCATCTAGAGTTACTGAACTCATCAAAACGCAGCGCAGGCACTTGTACAGATGAATCAAAAGCTGAGGAATGGAACTGATTTGCTTAAAGGTAAATGCACACAGAAGAACTAACACACGCAGGAAACACGACCGTAACACATTGTGCACTTGTTCTAGATTGTATCATTTATGATCACAGATCCTGAATACATCAGATTCAAAACAATCTGAAAATATTTGTTTGTTTGATGCATGAATTCTTGTGGTTCGGAACGGAAAGCATGCATAACTAGGTTTTCCCAAAAAACACTTCTTTTCCCGCGTCGGAATTGCTGAGACCCACTCCTACGGATACCGTTTTACACAAATTAATGTATTTGCATAT